>NW_027491834.1:0-600000 GCF_021521415.1 Bidens hawaiensis | reverse complement strand
TTATTCCCTCTCTACCTGAATGGACACGTGTCGAGCCTTTATTGGATGTGACAGCCTGGACCCGTTTATGGGGTAGCCATTATCTGTGCACGTCGTGGGATGGCCATTACGTGTCCAGGTGTCATCTTTCCATTGGTCGATGTCGCCATCAAGAGGCATTAGGGGAATCTTCTAGAAATAGTTTGTTACAACTGCTCTTCCATATCACGTGGGGGTCATATGCGTGATGAGTCCCTTGTGTTGTTTGTGGGTTCCTCCCGCGGATGCTCGTTGGTAATCCGTGGGTTATAGTTGGGGATCAGCAAAGCACGTCTTGGACTGTAGATGGCTTTGCCAGTCCATGTGTTCCTCGCAAGGATGTCTTATTAGTAATACGTGGGTCGGATTATGGATCCGCGGGTAGCTTTACTACCCTACCTCTATACATGCTGATGAAAGCCCGATAATAAAGATGTACAAAGATAGAGAACAAAAGGCTTTTTCCAAGCGGTGAGTAAAAGAGCACAAAGGTGGTTGCTTTATGAGTAAAAGAAGAGAGTGAATGTGCTAAAACAGGTGTTATGAAGCACGCCGGTCTCATCACACGTGTGGAGCAATTTGTACATCAAAAAGAACATAAGGTACAATACAGATAGAGCTTGAGAATAGGCACAACAAAATAAGCAAAGAGTACAACAGGTAATACATAAGGAAGTTGTCTTTTAATATATATATAATCTGAAAAACAAATAAAGTATTACACATTATAATAATATTTTGTACGTAATTAATGATTAATAGCTAGTACCTAAAATGCACCGATCAATACTCCACTTCGAAAGACCATTATTGTTAATTATGCTCATGTCTTGGCATCTTATTCATCTGAGAATTCCTTCAACATTAGCCAACAAATCATGTAGAAATTAATATACATTGTATTCAAGAAAGGGTTCATCTTGGGCACATTCGAATTCTACATGTTTCGTCCTCGTCTCACTTTGTAGGTATTTTCACCAAGGGCTTACCACATCATTTGTACAAGGCATTTCGATAATTCGATATAGTTTGAACATTCATCCTGTTTCCGCTTGAACTTTAGGAGGTATTAGTCTATAGTATTTACATTATTTATTGCAATTACATTTGTTTAATTATTTATAAGAGATAACTTGTATTGTACCCATTAGGTAATCTACTAATCTCAATCAAATAATCAATGCCATAAACACTCTTAATTGTATGGCCAGAATAGCAACCCAGCAAACAGTACAATAATATATTGACTCTGGCCCTCACTCTACAACGTATTGAATTGGGCATTTAAGCCGAACACAAATGCAAGAAACTGTCAGGCCCACATGGAATTGGAATTACATGTTCTCAAATCTCAATATAGGGACCCTAAAAAGAAAAGGTTTGTTGTGGTTGAGCAACCTGTCCACCTCATTTTGTGTGGTCATTATTTAAACCTTTGAGCAATCTTGCACCAAATTCAGGCAGATATCTTAGAATTTAATAACGGTTGTGACGTTCTGTACCGTTTTGACTGTTACTATTTTCCACGTTTTAGGTTAAAAAAATAATAGTGATTGTGCTCTAGGACCCCGACCCCACCCCTCTTTCTTTTACTTGTGGTATCTTCTCCTTCAACTTGATGACTTAATATTCATGCATAGTAATATTAAGGATCCGAAATCTGTTACGAATATTAGTTTTAAGTGACTTAATATGGGAACAAATTCAAAGTTCATATAGAGAGGTACATTTAGCTAACTCTTTTAATACGTAGGTTTATTAGCTTTTCTTTTATGTAACTCTCTAAATTTTGCCGGGCATTCTTCAAAACCTATTGTCGGTCCATGGCTTGTTGGTTCCACTTCATCCTCCTGATCATCATCTAACCACTCATTTATAACGTATCATTCATCTTTTACGATCATGTTATGCAATATAATACATGCATGCATACATGATATTAGCTATTATTTTTGCTTCAAATTCTTGTTGGCCATTGTACACATAATGTGATATCGAGCTTGGAGGACACCTTGCTTATTCATGATGTTTTTTTTTTAATTCTTAGTTTTTAGGGTTTGTAGATACGGGAAGCTTTTTAGAAGTGTGATTGATTCAGGATAAATTTCATGTGCTAGATAGTTTTGAGAGATGTTTGTGTGGTCGAGTACAAAATAGATAGAAATGTTTATTTCATGCGCCGTTATAGAGCTTCTAAATAAACCCGGTAGCACGGGGGGACTCAAACTAGTGTGTGTGTGTGTGTGTCTGTGTCTTAAATATATATAAGTGAAACCTTTAAAAGCTTTCTGGTTGCTTCCTACATTCTCTCAAGCCATCAGATTGCTTTATTTGTAAATGGAGGCTTCTCATACGTTGGACTCAAATTCACGGGTGTTGATCTTACCAAACCCATATAGCCCTTAAACGGGTTATAACATCTCATTTAATTAAAAATTAATCTCACCAAATATTTGATGTAAAAATCCTATAAAATAGGGATATACTAAAAATTAATATCTGATTTAAAAAAAAGATATTATTTATAATAAGAAACAATTTTATAATAAAAAAATAAACGGGTCATGATTCTCACCAAACCCGAATAACTTTTTAAAACGGGTTATATATAACATCTCATTTATTTGTGAAAACATTTCATTATCAAACTCTAAGTATATTATTAACTTTCTTACAATAAATAAAATTAAAATCTAAAAAATATATAAATATTATAAACAAATAACGTAAAACAACCCCGTAATACGGGGGATAGAAGCTAGTGTGTGTGTGTGTGTGTGTATACTAGCTTTAGAAACCTGTGTATTACATGGTATAAGTTAATGTATAAATTACAATAAATAATTTAATATAAATAAAATAAAAGATAATTAAGTCTCTTTATATTATGTAAAAAATATATTACAAATATAGTCGCTTTATATCATCAAATATATTTGAATTTTAAATCGAGAATTGGTTGTTCTACCATCGGTATACAATAATGAAGCAATGTCACTGGAAGCAACATTTAAAACAACGAGGCCTTTAGATCTGAAAGATGTAGTTAAAGTTTTTCACAAAAATATTTTTTCACTGCATGCCCTAACCCCTAAACCCTAAACCATAAACCAAAAAAGACACCAGATTTTCCGTTTTGAACAACTTTCATGATGTACTTATAAATACACTATTGTTCAATTGTCATAATAGTCTTATACTATATATAACAAAATGAAAAATTTGTCTATAATTTTTAAAACTTATTAAACATTGAATATTTGTAAAAAAAGAAACAAAATTATTATAGTTTTTTTCAATATTAAGATGTCTCAAAAATTAAATGTTAGTGTACTCTTTAAACAGAAACTCTTTTATATACATTTTAATTGTAAAGAAAATATCTTTATGACAAGTAATTTTTATATATATTAATATATTAATATTTTTACAATATAATTTATAGCATTAATAATTCAATTAATGGAGATTGACCAATTAATATGGTATGTTAAATTTATAATCAATACTATATTTAGAATCAAGATATTTTTTTTTCTTTTCCATTAATAAAAGAGAAGTGATTTGGGCGTGAATTTGAGAGTGAGGATTAACCTCAGAATGTCGTCCATGTGTTTAGAATTATTTTCTTTTATTAGTATATATATATATATATATATATATATATATATATATATATATATATATATATATTTAATTTCTTCAAATTTGTATTATAACCTTGTGGGAGATATTTTGTTCTTGGTGAGGCCCACCCTTTTGTCCGCTCCTCGTTTGAATATACAGACCCTATTTTCCACATTCCGTCTTGCATCGTGGGCCACATGCTTTCATCTCGTCCTGAATATAATTACTTCGGCACATACACACATTTAGAGTTGCTCTTATGACCACACAAAGCGACTTAGAGCATTCACATCTTATCTTCATAATATGCTATTGATTCCCATAATATGCTATTGATGTTTTTATAATATAGGGAGTGGTTTAGTTTATTATGAGTGGGACATGATAGAAAATATAATGAGTTTTCTGTATATTTGAAAGTTACGTTCCACCCTATTAATTTTAGTGATTATAAGTGGATGAGAGAGAAAAAGTAATTATAAAATTATAAAAAAATGTATTATTTAGTTGAAAAGAAGAAAAAAAAGAATTTTTAACATAGAGAAATGGATTTGAAATGCTTTAGTTTTCTGTATGTTCAAAACCTTACCGGATTTTTTTAAGCGAGAAAATAAAGTGAGATACATAATGACATTGTATTATATATTATAAAAATAAAAAAGACGTAATGAGGTAATTAAAATAAGCCACATTTGTATAATGTATGTCATTTATTTGAAGACAAAATCAAAACATTACAAAACTTGAAATGATGGAAAACAAAGGGTACAACATGGTTCTTGCTTATTTTTCATATGGCTTATGTGCGATGAAACTGATACATTGAACTTGACGGACGTTGTCGAATCCAATGATACGGACCCATGCTTGTGGGTACTCCTTCACGCACTCCTGTACCTCCTTCAACACCTGGGCGGAGTCGGTGCACCCAAACATGGGCAACTTCCACATGGTCCAGTATCTGCCGTCATAGTACCCAGGCGATCTGTGGTTCTCACGGTAGACGTACCCGTGTTCCAACTCGAATTCCAAACAAGGAACCCACTTGTTGCGGAGAAGGTAATCAACTTCTTTCGCCAATTGGATCGGGGTTAGAGGTGGAAGGTATGAAAGAGTTTCGTATTTCTTCTTTCCGAGTGGAGGCCACACTTGCATGCATTGCACTCTTCCACCGTTGCTGGGTAGGGACGAGAATTCGTTTTCTGCCTTCTTGGTGGCAGGGAAAGCGGCGGTGGACCTGAGTCCGGTGAATGGAGCCACCATGGTGGCTTGAGTTGGGACGGCTGCGGTGGTCATGGTGGCTGAGGAAAGTGAAGCCATTTTAATGTTTGGGTTTGAAACAAAATTGATTTGCTTTGTTTGATTATTAATATGTAGGTATATATAATGGTTTGAGGAGGGTGGCAATTTGCATCAAAGGGGCCGTAATCAATCCAGTAGATAAGTTATTTGTGGTGGTGCAATTGTGACCGATGGATGCCTATGGTTAATGATAATATTTGCAAATTGGCCACACAAGAGTGAACCATTAGGATAGATGAAGATAGGCCAAAGTTGTATGGAAGGCCATATGAAAGTATGTGACTACGAGACATCCTATCTCTCTCTGGTTTTTTTTTTTTTCCCATTATTATAATATTATTATTATGACTCGACGATAAAATATTTAACTAACGACACTCGTAACTTTTACTTCATTTTGTTAACATAATTATCATAGACTCATACTTGATTATTTGAATTATATTCGATTTTAATTGTACATTTGTACGCTTCAAATGCCCGGCTAATGTGTGAGGAATATCATAGACTATATGGCATTAATTGCTACACTTTAGTATGTATTTCGTCGCTATTTTATCAAGTCGTTTTGTATGCATTGGGGTCATTGCTATTTAGGTCTTAGTCGATGGCGCCTTAAGTTGAAATCAAATAAAATCATGGGACGATGAAGAAACAATAATCAAGTTACGTGGATGATGAGCTACGATTGACAAAGAAGAAACATGAAACAAAAAAATCATTTGTTCGGTTATAAGAAATTTAAATTTAGGATTTGATCAAAAAACTAAACTTTGAATTAGTTGGCCTTTCAACCCAAAACACTAAACCAATAATCAAACTTAAATATAAAACTAAAATTCGATTTGATCGAAGTTCTAATTTATTTAAACTTTTTTCTTAAAGTGTAATATATAAGGAAACTAGCGGTCAAAGAAGCATTGTGGTCTTTCTTTGTGGAAATGGCTTTATTTCAGAGGGGGGGGGGGGGGGGGGGGGGGGTTACGAGCGACCTTACGTTCTTTCTTCAAATCTAACAAAAAAATTATAAATAAATAACAACTATCATGCTTTTTTCTTTCTTTTAATAACGCGTCGAACTATCTTCAATACTTGAGTGAGCCTTTCTAAGACGGAACATCAGCCGTCCAAAATGATTTTGACGCTCCAGGCTTGACTCACCTAGGAACACTATTACGGAGGAAAACCCACCACTATGAGAAAACCACTTTGAATCTGCAGATTAACAGGTTTCCTTGGGACCTTAAGATCCCAAGCCTTAACCATCACCGCATGACATATTGTATTATAAAGCCAACCGCAAAATTGTCATGGGCCTCATGGCATTATAAACATTTATTCATTAAATGCTGTACATGTGATTATGTCGTTACATGCCTTTATTCCATACTAATGTTATGTCGCGATCATCTTATTTCTAGAAAACTCTATAGTATTGTAATTGTATATATGAATAATATAGCTAGACTATTATATTGTTTGCACGAGAAAGAAGGTAAAGGAGAGCTGATGAGGTTTACATCGCAACAAATCCAACATGTAATACGTGACAACTAGGATAACCGTCTTAAACGACACCCATAATCATCCACATAAATCATTTGTACAAACATACTTTTGGTTAATATTGGCTTCCTTTTCTAGATAGCAGAGTTCCTACACTAAATAAAGGTAGATATATATATTGCAGGTTCTTTTTTTTTTTTTGATAGAAAATTACGATCAACTATAATATATAAATGTATGAAACTGATGCACTGAATTTGGTGGACATTGTAAAATCCAAATATACAGATTCATGCTTGAGAGTACTCCTGGATCTTGCCCTCATTTTGCTCCTTTAACACCTGGGGCGGGTCAGTGCATTCAGGGCCGGCTTCGAAAATCCTAGGAACATTTTGGTCCCGGGACAAGTAATAAAAATGCAGGACAAGTGATATAGATTTTGTGTCTTTCTTAAATTTGGTTTAATGTTTAAACAAATTGGCTTTTGTGGGACAATCTTTCAAAGAGAAAAAAAGAAGAATAAGATACATAAAAAATATCTTGTGTTGTTTTCAAGACTACTTTTGACCTTTGCATTTACTTCCAATGGATTTTTCCAACTGAAGTAAGAAAACTTTGATGTACAATAAGTGTATATATAATCTAAATATATTTCCTTAAACATATATAATTAAAAGAAAAAAAATTTGGACCCGTAGGCCAACCTCCCCCCCCCCCCCCCCCCCTCTTAGGGCTGGGCATGAGTGCACCTACACATGAACAATTTCCACACTGTCCAGCATTTGACGTCATAATATCCTAGTGGCCTATGGTCCTCACGGTAAACAAACACGTGTTCAATTCCCAACAAGGAACCCACTTGTTATGGAGAAGATAGTTAACTTCCTCGGCTAGTCGGACCTAAGTTAGAGGTGGACGGTATTAAAAAGTCATATTTCTTCAATCAAAGGATTGCCCTTTTTCGTCATTGCTGGGAAGGGAAGAGAAGTCGCTTTCCACCTTTTTGGCTCAAGAAAAAGTGGTGCTAGACCTGTGAGTACGATGAATATAGCCATGGTGGTGACTTGAGTTCGGACGACTGTGGTGACCATGGTGTATAAGGAAAATGAAGTCCTTTTACTATTTGGGTCTGATGTTAGTTGAGCTGATTTTATTCATTGCTTTGTATGGATGTAAAATAGAGGCTATTAGCATCCACGGGATTAAAATTAAATCCGTTATGTTGATCAATTTCTCACTATTATAATGGAAAACATGATTAATATAATAAACCTAATTAGATGTGCGTACCTGTCATAGCATAGCAGAGAGAGTAGCAACAGCAGGTGAGAAACTTCTAGACATGATTGTCAGCTTGATCGAGTTCTCCTTTAAGATGCATTGTTAAGGATGGGGATTAAGGTTCTTGAGAGAGAACCGATTTGGGGCAGAAAGAAGGTTACGAGTTATGAGTATATATTTTGGGCGTCGTGTGTAACCTCTTTGATGTTAATTAGCATCCCTTAAATACACCCAAGAGGAAATCCTTTATTAGCTAGTAAGGGTAATACGGTCCATCGACAATTACCAAGCTAATATAATAATAAGGTATAATTGTTTATTATTTTGATCTATTTATTATATAAATGATTATAATGGCCATATGATAAATATATAAATATATTTATTCTTAATTCTTACATTCTCCCACTTGGCCGAGTAATAATCTATTATGAGTATTAGATTAGTCTACAGATTTTAACACTCATTTTAGCTTTAAACTTAAACTGGAGTAGAGAAATACAGTCATTTGAATTGAACATCAGCTCAAGACCCCCCCCCCTCTCAAACTTTTGATTCGTATAATAAATTGTCTATATGTCATTATGTATACAGAACATATTAAGAGACAACCAAAATCAAAACTGAGGAAATTTTTATTAAATAAAACGTAGCAAGTACAATATGCAATTAAATAAGGTCTTCAGTAAGTCCCATATTAGAAACATGTTCTAAAAAAACTTTAGGTGGGAGACCTTTAGTCATCGGATCCGCAAACATATTTTTAATACTTATATACTCAATATAGAGATTATTTTCCTCAACTCGCTCACAAACAAATAAATACTTTGTATCAAGATATACACCAGCTCTAATCGAACTGTGACTGTTCGAGAAACTAACGATAGCTGAATTATCATAATAAAGCTTCAATGGTCTAGAAATGGAATTAACTACTTTGAGTCCAGTACAACAATATATTCCGCCATCATAGAGGATGTTGTAGTTAACTGTTGCTTATGACTCCTCCAAGAAATGGGTCCGCCCGCTAACATAAAGATATACCTCGAAGTGGATTTCATGTCATCTTTGCATTTAGCAAAGTCATAATCAAAACAACCTACCACTTCTATACTATCACTTCTTCTACAAGGCAGTTTATAGTCTTTCATCCTCTGCAGATATCAAAGCACTTTCTTAGCTGCTTTCCAATGTTCTTGGGCACAGCTAGTCTGATAACGGCCAACATTCCAACAGTATAAGCGATGTCTGCATGAGTACAAACTTGAGCATAATGATGCATAAGGTATCATTCTCATTGTGCCTTTTCAACCTCTGTTTTCGGACATTGGAATGAACCAAAAATATATCCTTTAACTACTGGAGCTACACATTGGTGGCAACATTGCATGTTGTACCGATTAAGAACACGATCAATGTAGGCCCTTTGACATAATCCAAAGATCCCTTTGGTTCTGTTTCGATAGATTTCGATGCCAATAATGTAAGAAGTATCCCCGATATCCTTTATGTTGAAGTTATGGGAAAGGAATCGCTTTGACTCATGCAACATATCTAGACTATTACTTGCCAATAGAATATCATTTACGTAAAGGACAAGTATAGTAAATTTACTCCCACTCATATTGAGGTAGGTGCATTGATCCACTTGATTCTTTGCAAAACCTTGTTTCTTCATGACTTTATCAAACTTTAAGTACCATTGACGTGATGCTTATTTCAACCTTTATATTGAATTCTTCATCTTATAGACTAGATGTTCTTGACCTTCAGGTCTAAAGCCTTTAGGTTGTTTCATGTATACAACTTTGTCTAAATCGCCGCTAAGGAAAGCGGTTTTTACGTCCATCTGATGCAACTGTAAATCAAAACCAGCTACTAGGGCCGTAACAAATCTTAATGAATCTTTTCGAGAGACGGGTGAAAAGGTCTCTTGATAATCAATTCCCTCTTTTTGAGTGTAGCCCTTTGCAACCAATCTCGTTTTATAGCATTCAACGTTCCCATTTGGATCCAGTTTCATTTTGAACACCCACTTACTACCGACAGGTTTAACAACACTGGGAAATTCTAGCAAATCCCAAACGTCATTTTTTGTCATGGAGTAAAGCTCATCAAGCATTTCTTTATTCCATTCGAAAGATTGGTTACTGCTAATGGCTTCATTAAAAGAGCTAGGATCTTTAAGCTTTCTGACGTCTGCTTCAGTCAAGTAAGTAACGTAATCATCAAAGTTAGTAGGCCTTCTGGACGATGATCTTCTAAGTTGATTATCGGGTTTAGAATTGTCTTGGTCTTGAGTATTTGATGTGCCTTCATTTTCTGGTATGGTAGGTTTTAAGTGTGGAGAAGTTGGTGCAGTAGGTTCAATTGCATTGGGTACAAGAGTGATAATTAGAGTTATAATAAGCAACGAGTCTCCCCCTGCTTCTTATATCTCTTGCAATTCTTCATATAGGTTTGTAGTAATCCCACTGATTTTGTAATCTTCTAGGAATGTGGCACGCTTGGTTTCTACAATACGAGTGACGTGAGAAGGACAATAGAAACAATAACCCTTTGAATTTTTAGGATACCTGATAAAGAAATAGGTAATAGTTTTAGGGTCAAGTTTTCTTAGGAAAGGGTTATAAAGTTTTGCTTCAGCAATGCAGCCCCATGCTTTCATATATCTAAGACTCGGTTTCCTTCTTGTCCAGAGTTTATAAGGAGTTTTAGAGACAGATTTGGAAGGAAATCTATTGAGTATATGAACAGCTGCTTTTAAGGCTTCAGTCCAGGGGAATAAAGGTAAATTAGTGTTGGCTAACATACTGCATACCATATCCATTTATCCATTTAGCGACACCATTTTGCTGAGGAGTACCTTGCATGGTGTATTGGTTCACGATCCCATGGCCCTTACAAAACTTATAAATGGACCGGGAGCTTGATCCATATTAGTATGCCTTCCATAATATTCACCTCCTCTATCCAATCTTACAACTTTTATTTGAAGATCTAGTTGTTTTTGAACTTCAGTTTTATAATCTTTAAAAGTCGTAGCAAATTCAGATTTTTCCATAATGAGATATAGGTATATATAACGGGAATAATCATCAATGAAAGTGATAAATGAAGTATGTCCAATAATGGCAGCAATGGAGTAAGGACCACTAATACCGGTGTGAATGAGTTCTAATAAATTAGAGCTCCGAGTGGCACTTTTCTTATTTGCTGATGCCATTTTTCCTTTTAAGCATTTGACACATGTTCCAAAGTAAGTTAAATTGAGATATGGTAAGACTTCATTCTTTACGAGTCGGGCTAACTGGTCTCATGAGATGTGGCCTAAACGTTTATGTCACAACATAGATGAAGTCTCTAAGTCTCGTTTCTCTTCAATCTGTGTAAGTGATTCATTAAGAGTATATTATAACAAAGATTTAGATAAATTATCATCTAGTACTAATCTACAGAGACCACCATCCAAAAAACCATAACCAAACACTTGAGAATTACAAGAAATTGTAAGTTAGCCACGATCGTGAGAAACATCAAAACCGTCCATGTCTAACTTTGGTCTTGGTACAAGATTCTGAATAATCTCAGGAGTATATAAGGTATCATAAAGTTTATACATAAACTAGTTTTCATTATTAATTGTAAAGTTCCCATAGCCTTGGCTTCAAGTTCTTTATCATTCCCCATTTTTAGTGTATTTTGGTTTCTTTCCATCTTCTGGATTGAAAGAAATCCCTGAGTAGAATTTGTCAAATGAACCATAGAACCAGAATCAAACCACCATGTATTAGCAGGAATAGTTAAATTATAGGACTCTAGTATCATAAAGAGATCATTACCTTTCTTAGCCAGCCACTCCTTAAAGTCTGGGCAGTCTTTCTGCTTATGAATGTACTTCTTACAGAACATGCAGAAAGGCTTACCAATGAAGTTCTGAGAGCCGGATGTAGCACCTAAATTAGTCTTTTGGACCTTAACAAACTCCTTCTTGGGTGATTGTTCTTCCTTTTCTTGGCACTAGTGGCAATGTAGGTAATTTCAGGTTTGTCCAACTTCATACGCTCTTCCTCTTGCACACAAATAACAATCAGCTCACTCATAGTCCATTTGTCTGTGTGAGTGCTGTAATTGATTTTGAAAGGATCATAGGCAGTAGGAAGAGAATTTATTATGAAGTGTACCAGAAAACTATCACTGATCTCCATGCCTAATCCATTTAGTTTATGAGTCATGCCGCTCATCATCATAATGTGCCCACGAATGCTACTTCTTCCATCATACTTAGTCGTCACCGGCTTGAGAATAAGAGTACTCGCATGCGCCTTAGACGGTCCTTTGAATTGCTCATCCACAATAGGTAGACAGGTTTTAGCATTTTCTGAGTCTGGAATGGCTCCTCCTATGGCTATGCTGATGGAGTTCTTCATAAGCATGAGGGCATGCGATTACACATCTTCCATTTTTCGAATAGTAAGTTCTGAGCAAGAGTGCTTTGATTAGTTAGTTCTGTAGGTTCCTCGTTTGTAAAAGCAAATTCAAAATCCAAGAAGGTAAGATTAAGCAAAAGAGAGTCCTTTCAGGCACCAAAGTTGTCACCAGTTAATGGTATGATCCCGCCATTATGAGCTATTAGTGGAACTTAGATGAGAATTATAAGATACTAAACTAGAAGCAACTTAGAGTGATCTAGGGACAACTTAAACAAAAGTAGGCATAGATAAAGACCATTTAATATTTATGAAGCTGTGATAATTAACGTCTATATTAACATCAAAAGAATAGACCATATTAAATAAAACTACTATTTAAACAAATTTTATTCCACCTTTGGGCAGAAAATAAAGCTTGTTTAAATATATGTGCAAAACAATCACATCACCTTTGGCAGAAGTGAGATAATTATTCTAGTTATGCACGAATTAACTTTGTTAGATGTAACATATCACATTCGGGCAAAAGTGAAACATTTAAATCAATTAGGCAAAATTAACAAAAGCTTATAGTTAGACTTGATCAACGAGGAATAGATGTAACACATCACATTTGGACAGAAGTGAAACATCAAAATTCATCCAAGTAAGCTTTTATGTTATGTAAAAGTTTTAATGAATTTTTAGTGTTTACAAAACGATTTATCTATTAATATCAAACCCCAAGCGCGGATCAAACTTGAGTAACATGTTTAGTTTTCGGTCAGTTTAAGGGTTTTCAGTCAACCTTGAGTTCTTGGTTTTTAACTGAGATTTTTGTTTTTAATGAATCTCGGTGTCAACCGATATTTCAGTTTTAAGTGAGATCTCGATGTCAACAAAGATTTCGGTTTTAAGTGAGATCTTGACGTAAACTGACAACTAGTTAAGGCAATTGTATTTTGGTTCAAATTACTAAGAATCATATTAATCTCCAAGATTTTATTAATTTCGAAATTATATTCTCATTAATTGTTTAAATTTCGAAAAGATTTTCGGAGATTTGTTTATCTAATTAACACAATCAAGATCCGAATTTTAACCAAATTATAGGTTATTTTCGAAAAACCTATGATGAACATGAAGAACATCACCGAACACTGTTATGATTTTAATAGGTTTGTTATATGAAATGGTTTTTAATAATAAAACGGTTTATATAAAAATTAAAACAAAACCTGATTTCAAAATAAGTACAAGATTAGGGTTTATCAAGGCTTTAAGTTCATGTTTCCGGTTTAAATCCATATTTTATTGGAAAACCATGAAAAATCTATTAAACAACATCGCTATGATACCACATGTTGATCAATTTCTCACAATTATAATGGAAAACGTGATTAATATGATAAACCTAATTAGATATGCGTACATGTCACAACAGAGAGAGCAGCAATAGCAGATGAGAAACTTCCAGACATGATTGTTAGCTTGACTAAGTTCCCCTTTAAATGTATTGTTAAGAATGAGAGAGAACCAATTTGGGAGAGAAAGAAGGTTACGAATTATGAGTATGTATTTTATGTGTCTTTTGTAACCTCTTTGATGCTAATTAGTCTTCCTTAGATACCCTCAAGGGACAACCCTTTATTAGCCAGTAAGGGTAATATAGTCCATCAAAAACTACTAAGCTAATATAATAATAAGGGATAATTATTTATTATTTTGATCTATTTATTACATAAATGATTATTATGGTCATATAATAAATATATAAATATATTTATTTTTACGCATCACACAAGTCATGTTTTTTAATTGCTAACGCACACATCCAGTAAGCTATAACTATAATTTTATGGAAGGCCATGACTTGTTCTATATTTTTTATAAAGGGTGGGTTTTAGGCTTTTACGTGGGATCAAGATCATGTTAAGCTAGCCTTTCTAAAGAAATGCCGTTTACTACTAAGGACGCCTTTTAGGCTTTAAGTGACATGTTAGCACGAAATCTGATGCAATTGATGTCGCGTGTTGAACCTATTGCTTTATTAATGTGCCACTGCTGACGAGCTTTAGCTCAACTTATATTGGAGGAGAAATGAAAATTTGGCTGGAGACCGTAAATTCTCAAGTTCGAATCCTTTCTCAACTGGGTTCAACTGCAATAGGCCTTCGGGTTATTTCTCGGAACAGGAGGCGGTGCTTGAGCTACCCGGCACTATCTGTGATCACGAGCGTATGAGGTTGTCTTTTGTCATTGGGTTACCCTAAATAGCCGGGCTTTATTTGTTGGTCGTTAATAAAAATAAAAAAAGATATTTACAAGAAAAGAAAAGAAAGAAAAACAGGAAAAAGAAAAAAAGAAGAAGAGATGCTCGCTACTGAACATCCTTACTTTTCATGTTCAAATCTAACCAAAATTTATATTACTATTTTAAACATTTTAAATTATATATAAAATAGTGTACATGTGAACATATATGTCTTTTTATAGAATTCTTTTCATGATTACGAATGGGATATTTTTTCCATGATTACCAATGGACCATGAGGTGTCGCAGTCATCTTATTTCTAGAAAACTCGTTTGTATTGGATCGCAGGCAAAAGGATAAAGAATGAGAGTTGGTGTCGTCCTTTCATACATGCAAAAACTTGGTTTTTGTCCTTTTCTTGGTCAGTTAAAAACTTAACGGATGTAAGATATTTGGAATGGGAGGCTAGTTGTTTGTACGATCTAGGAGGTGTAGAGGTGCACGATTGATCTAAGGAAAAGATTTAAAAGTACTTTATTGAAATGTTTTGAATCTACATGTTAAGTTTCATTAAAAATGGTGATTAATGGAAACTAATAATCAGTGACAACACGTCATGTTACAACTGTGTATCAATTGCGAATATACAACAGTTGCAACTATGGAGTGCTGGCAACTTGGAGAAGTAACAAACAACCATCAGTGGTAACTCTGAACAGTGATATTAAAACTTTTATTTGATACAAATGATCAATAATTGTAAATGGTATTAACAGATGTAGATCCCAACTGTTTGCCTTTTCAGAAGGGTTGCAACTTTTCAATAGAGCCATTGGGTCTGTTCTCCACCTATAGAGAAAGTGCAAAATGGTATATTATAATACAAGGTCACACACCAAGCTAATAATCCATCATACATTTAAACTAGATTTAACGTGCAAGACCAATCTTTATGTTAAGACATATCGTCATCAAGTAGAATGATAATTATGAATCATAACATGATCATAGTTATTATTATTTTATTTTATGTTGTTACAATGTTATATGAACAATATACATGTACCTTAAATGATTCATATACAACGATGAAGGAACACGAAGTTTTGTGATTGATCTTTGTATGTGCATATACATAGTAAGTACTTGTGATATTTATTTGTACTATTAAATATAAGAAGTCATTTATATCACTACTACACAAATGGCAAAAGCGACCGAAATTTGCGACCAACCAGAATGGTCGGCAAATTAGCGACCATTTATGGGACCGACATCAAAACAGTCACAAAGTTAGCAACCAAAACAGAATTGGTTGCAAAATTAGCGACCAGATTCAAATCAGTCGCAAAATTAGCAATCGGGTTTCTGGTCATTAATCGGTTGCAAATGTAGGGATCGACATCGTTTTGGTTGCAAATGTGATCGAGAGTTTTACAACAAGAAAAAACAAATAAAATATAAATAAATTTGGTCACAAAGCAGTCGCAAATTTACCTACCGGTATTGTTTGGTCTCAAAATTAATGACCAAATTGAATCTTCAAAATTTGCAACCAAAGGAAAAATCGGTCGCAAATTGCCAACCAAATTTTTTCTATCGGTTACAAAGTAGCAACCGAAATGTTTCGGTTGTATTGCCTCTAGTTTAAGAAAAAGAATAAACATATAAAATATAAATTAGTTTGGTCGCAAATTTCCTACCAACATACTGTGGTAGCAAATTAGTGACTAAAACAAAATCTGTCGCAAATTTAGCAACTGAATTTTTCATTCCTTTCCAAATTCACCATCGAAATTGTTTCGATTACAAATATGGTCGCTACTTCTAAAAACTAGTAAATTTAATAAAATAAAAATGGTTTAGTCGTTAAAACGGTCACAAATTTTTTACTGTAAATGTTTGTTAAAATGGTCACTAATAAAATGAAAATGAAGTCCGTTGAAGAAAAGGTAGGAAATAAAATTACCAAAATTGGTTTCGTCGCAAATATAATTGCTAGTTTAAACAAATTAACTTTCAAAAACAAAATTAAAATAAGACGGTTGCAAAAAAAGTCACAGAGACAATTAGTGTCATTATAGTTCATAGATGTTCGATGTTATAAACACCTATCAATTTGGCACAATTAAATTTAATTACTTTCAATTATTTTCACCTAATAAATTATGGCTATTATCAATCGTTAATCACCAAATATGATCAATAAAGAAATAACAAGGACATACTAGCCAGGATGCTCACTACTAGAAAATTGAGTAATTGCCACCAAAATTTGCTACCGAAAAAAACGGTAGCAATTTTAGCGACCGATTTAGCAAATTTGCTAACGAAAACCGTAGTTACTTGACACGGTAGCCAAGCGGTCGAAGATTTTGCAACCGCATATTTTCGGTTACTAAGTTGGAGTTTTTGCAACTGGTGATTAGGCAGTCAGAATTTTTGCAACCGGTGACTAGGCGGTCGGAGTTTTTACAACCGGGCCTAAACGGTCGGAGTTTTTGCAACCGCAATCTGAATTTTTGCAACCACGCCTAAACAGTCGGAATTTTGCAAATGGTTTAGTTAACTTAATTGTATGCATTTTATTAACCAAAAGCATCACAAAAATGAAAAAAAGAAAAAGAAAAAAAAAAGCATATAAACGGAGCACGTGACCACACTTTGAACAAATTAATTTCACAATCTATCTCTATCAATCCATAGCGGCGTATGTACGGAGCACGGACCGCTTTAGTTTCCGGTGACTCTTGTCATCTTCACCGACTATCTCCAGCAAATCTCCGCTGGCGGCACAGGCAAATCTCCGGCGGCGATGTGTTCATCAATATTCCTCTCTCGGTAACAGACCGCATCAATTTCCGATGAATTTGAGCTAAGAATCCGTACACATTGGATGATAAACGGAATCGAGGTATGTTTATAGCTGTTAATTTCTAAACCTAATTAGCAATTGAGTTTCGTTCACGTTGATTTCATGTGCTTTACAAACTCTAAATTAGGGCTCATATTCTATTTATCATCCACTGTTTAACTAGCAATTGAGATTTATTCATGTTGATTTGTTATGTGTTTTCACTACTTTGAATTAATAAGACCTCTAAATTAGGGCTCATATATAAACATATTACATTAAGATATTAGCATGAGGTTAGTTATTGATGATTTGATGAGATGATGCGTGCGTTTTGAGATCAAATTCTATTGCAGAAAATCAAATGTGATGTGTATAATTTATGTTTTTCCCATGGACCTCGATTGCTTTAAGTTTGAGCGGAGTCTCAAAATTATATCTATATTAATTTGAAAGGTCGGTGGCACTCACAGTTTGCTACTGTGCTACATCGACAAGTTTTGAAGCCTGCAATACAACTCCTTGTAGCGTTACTGGTGGCAGCTTCTGAGGCTGAGGGGTGTGGGGGGCGCGAGAGGGGGCGTGAGTGGGGGCGCCAGCCAATAATATTGTGACGTGTGGCAGAGAGAGAAACTTGATAAGATGGGTGTTGGTAGTGGTGATAGCGCCCCGGGCCATGGTGTGGAGGGGCGCGAGAGGGGGCGCGAGCGGTTTATTTTTTTATTTTTTTATAAATGTATTAAAAAAACGTATTATTAAAAAAACAAGAAATTATTTAAAAAAACACACATTAATTAAAAAAACACATTAATATATAAAAAAAAATTAAAGTACTAAAGAAAAACATTATTCTTATTATTCGGCTTCGTCTTCGTCTTCTTCGATCAACCTCTTCCGGATACGTTCCTTTTGTTTTTCCATCAGCATTTGGTCGACCGGATTTAGGTGGCTGAAGTCTCTTGCAAGGAAGTCCAAATCTCTCATTCTTTTTTTCTCCTTTTTGTCAATAGAGACCACCTCCATGGTTTTGTTGAATTTATTGAGGGATTCAACAAGATCGTTGATGTTTACGGCTTCCCCCTCAGCCGGTTTTTTCCCCCTGGCGTCCCTTCCCAATGGCCGCCTCCTCGGCGGTGAAGACGTTTCCTCCCCCGCAACGTTTAGGTCGAATCCAACCCGGCAATCCGACCCGGCGGAAGTGCTGTACGCTCCAGACGAACTAGTTTTAGTCCGTTTCGGCCCTACTTCCGCATCAAGGTCCGGCGCCACCAGCTCAACCCACTTGGAACACCTTCTCAACCTCTCCCACACCTTTACACCGTCCCACGTCTTCACCGTCCCATACCTCCGCAGGCACTCCTGCTTCCACTCTTCGACAGTGAAATTATAGACCGCCAAATCGTCACTGCCACTTGGTCTCATACGACCGGCGTTCCTGTTGAACAGATTAGTAAACAAGCCGACAAATTTTCTGATTTCGGTCCACCGACCCGAAATCATATCGGGGTTCCGCTCTGTACTCCCAACGAGCGAATAGAACGTCTCCCTAACCTTTGTCCAAAAGACCTTGCTCTTTTGATAGTCGGCTGCAAAATGCATAAATAAATTTGTAAGTCATTTAACTTTTTTATTTAACTTTTTTTTAAAATCATTTTTAAAAACGTTAAAACAATTACCGCAACGCCGATCCTCAGAAATGGCTATCCAAGCCCGACACAGGGCTTCCTTCTCATCCGATGACCACGGAGTGATTTTCCTTTTCGCCCTTCCAGTCGAAGCCGAACCCGACCCGTCCGTTGCAACTTGTTTTTTCCGGTGGACGCGTCTTCTTTGTCCCGCAGCTTCACCTTCTGGTTCTGGTTCTTGTGTCTCCGGAACTACAAAGTTAGGAGACGGTTGTATGTTGGATGGTTGAAAGCCGGATGATTGTTGCGACCCCGAATAAAACATCGGTTGGTCCGGTGCCGACCATAAATCGTCGTAACTGTAATCTGAATCTAGGTTTGGGTACCAATTTCCAGCCATGTTTTTAAAAAAAGGTTTGGAAGATGGGGTGATTTCGGGTTTTGGGTGTGGTATGTGATATTGGTATGTGATATTGGTTTGGGTTTGATATATGTTTAATACAGAGAAACAAAATCGGGTTTGATATAGGTTTGATATGGGTTTGATATGGGTTTGTTATTATATATAGGAAAAAAAACGTTTTTTTTTTTAATAAATCACCCCCCCAACGGCTCTATTCACGCTTTCCAAGAAAACTTCACGCCATTCTCAGCCGCTAGCACCCTGGCGCCTGCCTCGTTTTCCGCTCTCGCGCCCCTCTCGCGCCTCGGTGGTGTGGTGCTCGCGCCCCGGTCTGGCCTCTTGCGCCCTTCCTAGCGCTCCACACCCCTCAGCCTGATTGTGTGTTTTGGGCGGCGCTCCACTTTTGCACAAACTTCTATTTCTGGTCAAAGTTTTATATGAATGAACTTATTATATGTTACAAAAAGGATTTTTTTAGTTATCTCTCTCTCTCTCTCTCTCTTTCTGTTTGCTTACTTATATGATAATTAAATGAACAAAAGTTTCAATTAGTGTTGCGAATCCCTACATTCACATGAGACAACTTTTATATTGGTAAGTCCAACAACTCTCTCGGTTATATTTTTCCAGTTATATGTCTGATTTACGACAACTAATAAACTGCTGTGGTTACCATAGGGCCTGCTACTTTGCTTGATGGTGGTGTGGTAGATTGCTCGAAAGGGGAAAAAGGAAAAGCTACCGGTGTGGTAGATTGCCCGGAAGGGAAAAAAGAAAAGCCACCGCCATTACTTCTGGAAGGTATTCTTTCTTATGTCTTCAAGCTAAGGTGTTTTACGGTATTTAAGTAAAGTCTAATAAACTTTAGGTGACGTTCAAATAAATTTATTTGTAGCACATTAGATATGATGATTTTGAGTGAGGACATATACAACAAGAAAAGTAGCATAAACAGTAGGATCGGTTAGAGCCTTGGCTACACATTTATTGTTAAAGCCTTCGATAAGAACATAAGTGAAGGTGGATTTATTCTTTGTTATGTTATTTATTAGTGTGAGCCTCAAACTATTGTTCGAGTTTAGATCAGATAAGTCTTTTTTTACCATGCATTGTGTTTCTTTTTTAAATTACACATCGCATACTTTCTAAAGTCAAAATATAGCAATGTTGTAAACTAAGTTTATTGTTTTATACCACGTCAAATACTATATATATGCAGTAAGTATAGTATATATGTAGTATATACTACATATATGTAATGTATACTGCATATATATAGTATGGAGTTCTCTAGTTCTCTCACGAAGAATGAGATCTCTCATAATCATATCCCATTGTTTTGATTAATGGATGGTTTATGATAATTTGACAACTCAATTTCTGATATCTATGTAAGAACTTGTTAGGCTTTAGTTAATAATAAAACAAGGGGATTCTTTGTAGTTTACAAATTTTAGTTTTTTTTTTTAAATAAATTGTATACCGTCTTTTTAATGTAAAGTTTGCATTTTTTTCCATATGATAAACAAACAGGGGTCAAGCTGAGAGGGAGTTCAAAGTAGAAGTAGAAGCGATTGGGCGTGTGCGCCACAAAAATTTTGTTTGTTTGCTAGGGTATTGTGTTGAAGGAGCCTATAGGTAAGAATTAAGTTTATTCAAGAATTTTATTTTCCAAAGTTTTTGTTTTTGTTATTCTTATTAAATGTTCTTTTCCAAGATGCTGGTCTATGAATATATAGACAACGGGAATCTTGAACAGTGGAGTCACGGTGAGGTTAGGGATGTTAGCCCTTTAACGTGGAGTATTCGCATGAATATCATTCAAGGAACTGCAAAAGGGTATGCTTGTCAAATTTATTAGCATAATTTGCTTGTAATTCAAGATTTGTTGTAATTGTTAATGCTTTATGTTATTATTACAGTTTGGCTTATCTCCATGAGGGTCTCGAAACGAAAATGGTTCATCGTGATATCAAGTCCAATAATATATTACTCGATCACCAATGGAACCCTAAAGTTTCTGACTTTGGGCTTGCGAAACTCTTGGGTTCGGATACAAGTTATGTGACAACTTGTATAATGGGACATTTGGGTAAGTTGGCCAATTTTCTTGAAATTTATGCTGTCAAAATGCAATTTTGAAATTTAAAAGTTGGTCCGCTTTCTTTTAAACGATCGTTTATACTCTAAAACCGATTACTCTCTCATTTGCAGGTTCATCAACATATCGATGTATTCATCTTCGAAATAGTCAGAACCAGTAACAACATTTACGGAGTGTAGATATACAGGAAAGGCACAACAAGGTTAAACACTAAAAACTATAGCTTCCTTTAGATATATTAAAATATACTGAAATATATACTAAACATATGCAAATATATTGCAGGCATTTCGGAGGTGATTTGATCTCCACGATTTCGTCGATTCATGCTCAGGTTTGCTATTTCTATTTCTTCAATGCGTCCTAATTTCTTAGTTTCTGGTTTAAATTTTGAGATCTCTTATAGTTGATGCATGATTTGGCAATGCCTGAAATAGTGGATTTTAGTTATAGTTTTATCCTTGTATATAGTGGTGGATTTCGTGTTTGTTTGTTGTTTAGGCTTTAATTTTAGGATTTATTATGTTGGTTGATTATTTGAAGCAGCACTTTCTTTATGATTTATTATGTTTAATGAAATATTTGAATGATTCTTTTTGTTGTTTGGTTTATTCAAAAGTCTAATATAAACTTTTCAATAGACATATATATTTGTTTTTTTCAATATATATATATATGTGTGTGTGTGTGTGTGTGTGTGTGTGTTAACGCTAACTGTTTCTGATAATGTTGATAATTTCTTTCTTTAACCTCACTAATACAAAAGTTTATCAAATTGTTGACTAAACATGGTGTATGAATCTACTGCATTGTTATTGTTTTGTCTATATTAGAAACAACAAGAAAGTGGCACTAATCATACTCACATAGTCATATGCCCGCTTGAGCTGTTAACACACAAGCCCATCAAATTAAGTAAGTCAATAGACTCTGTTTTTACCAAAATTTTTTAGTGAATCATTTATTGTATATGCATCTCTATAGTTTTCTCTTGAACTAATGGGAAGACTGGATATATTGTTTTGGTATTATTGAAACTTTCCTCAAATATGTTATACTTTTAACATCTTTTATTATTTTGTTTAGTGCTAAACCTCCCCCCCCCCCCCCCCCCCTTTTTTTCTCTTGCCAGGCATAACAGCATAGCATGAGGAGTCACCACAGTTGACAAGGTGCCATCACTGGTTCGAAAGTCAATGCAAACTTAAAAGGTAAAGTCAAAATTAGTTGTTTTATGAGCTGTATATTCCTTGCATTAAACATAGATTATAGAATTTCTCTACCTTAAAGCACAAAAAAATTTCTCTCACAATACTTATTTCAAAATTTTCACATTTGATATGATTGTATTATGAAACTATAATAACATGTGAGTCATTTTTTAGAATATGCTGAAGCCTCTCTGCTTAAGGAAAGATTGATGGAATAGAGTCAAATACAATGCTAGGATTGTAGCTGGACACAGAGAAGTATGTCATGGGTTGATATTCATAAGTATGTTAGTTTTGGTTTTTTATTAATGTATATAGACAGAATAACATCTTTTTTATTTGTTTTTAGAACCCGTATAACATTTTGTTAATATTGAACATCTTTGATACAAGTTATTAGTTTGATTTGTGTTTGCATTTATATGTGTATAATTTTGTAAGTATTTGTATATATAAAAAAACAATTTGGTAAATATTTTTAAGCAAGATAAAGGTGTGAACTGCATTGTGACCAAAAAAACGTCCAGGATTTGCAACTGCAGTAGTGGTCGCAAAACTTGCGACTGCTAGGGTGGTCGCAAAAATTCCGACCGTGGTGAGTACTGCTAGGGTGGTCACAAAAATTCCGACTGCGGTGTAGTAGCAAAATTTGGGACTGCATTAGCGGTGGCAAAATTTCTGACCATAGGAGTGGTGGAAAATTTTCCAACGGAAGCAGGGGTTGCAAGATTTGTGACGGCAGCAGTGGTCGGTAGAGTGGTCGCAAATATGATGGCAGTCGCAAAGTGGTTGCAACAGAGCAATTGCAACCTGCGTTTTTCCAACTGCATTCTCGGTTGCAAAGCGGTCGCAACAGGGCAATTGTGACCGTTTTGCGACCGAAATAGCAGTCGCAAATGTCCAGTTTTCTAGTAGTGGCTGTTTATCAATTAGACGTAGAGACAATTACCTTTAATACTGGTCACGGACTATAAATGAGAGCCAATTTCGGTCAATTTGCATAAGTTAAGCTAAATTAGTAGAGACAATTAGGGTCAATACTGATAGTTATAACCGTTGTAACTAGTAGTATTGGTTATAACCTTCATAACTACGAGTAGCATTGCCTCATACCACGTTGTTACCAGAAATTAGAATAGTTTGGATCAATTGTGCACTCTGCATGTTATATCAAGATGCTAACCCACTCATGGAACAAGCTGTATATATTATTGGAGAATTAGATATCAAACTTGGATAGTCCATCTTAATTATTACTTTTCTTGAATGTCATTCGTAATGAATATGGTATAAAGACTATTTGGTTTAATCACAATTGGGCAAAGTATAAGGCCAACGTACAGAAGGTACAATTGTTTAGGTACTATTAGTTGGCCGGACAAAGAATCTGAAATGGGATGTTACACTAGACACATTTACACCCCTGAATTGAATAGTCTTCTTAAGTTTTGTATAAATGATTTGGGTTTTCAACAATGAACGTGAGAAAAAGATATCAATAACACTGAAGGAAAATAAAAGTAAAAGTTCACACAAAAAGGAATATATAGCTTCAACATGGATCGAGAAGTGGATGCCTAAAAGACTATTATACTTGAAAGGCATTGGGTAGTCTTTCTTTCCTTATTATCCTCGAGCTCACTTTATAAAAGCTGGAATACAAGTACAAAAAAGATTAAAGATACATATACTTTTTGCTTATTTTTCATATGGCTTGTGTGCGATGAAACTGATACATTGCACTTGACGGACGTTGTCGAATCCAATGATACGGACCCATGCTTGTGGGTACTCCTTCACGCACTCCTGTACCTCCTTCAACACCTGGGCGGAGTCGGTGCACCCAAACATGGGCAACTTCCACATGGTCCAGTATCTGCCGTCATAGTACCCAGGCGATCTGTGGTTCTCACGGTAGACGTACCCGTGTTCCAACTCGAATTCCAAACAAGGAACCCACTTGTTACGGAGAAGGTAGTCAACTTCTTTCGCCAATTGGATTGGGGTTAGAGGTGGAAGATATGAAAGAGTCTCGTATTTCTTCTTTCCGAGTGGAGGCCACACTTGCATGCATTGCACTCTTCCACCGTTGCTTGGGAGGGAAGAGAAGTCGTTTTCCGCCTTCTTGGTGCATGGGAAAGTGGCGGTGGACCTGAGCCCGGTGAACGGGGCCACCATGGTGGCTTGGGTTGGGACGGCTGCGCTTGTCATGGTGGATGAGGAAAGCGAAGCCATGTTACTAATTGGGTATGAAACCAGATTGAGGTGCTTTGTTAACTGCTTTGTAGGTATATAATGGTTTGAGGAGGTTGGCAGTTTGCATCAAAGGGGCCAAAATCAATCCCGTAGATAAGCTATAAGTGGTGGTGCCATTTTGACTGATGGGTGCCTATAGTTCATGATAATATATCCTTACATAATGGCCACACAAGAGTAAACCCTTCGGATAGTTGAAGATAACCCTAAGTTTTATGGAAGAACATGCGAGTATGTAACTAAATCTCTTTCTCCGTTTTTTTAACCCCATGTAAATATCGATAAATTAACAATTTTACCAAGCGAGGATCAACACCCGGCTGATTTTGAACAATAGCTATTAAGAATGATATACCAGAGAGAATTGATTATGAAAAATACCCAAACAACTTGGTTTTCAAACATGCTAGCAAAGTCTAACGATTCATTTATCTATGTAAACCAAGTTAGTTTTGCTACATCAATTTTGTTTTTTTCGCTTGTTACAATCGTTGTATTACTAAATTTTGCTTATATATACATGCGTGTATATAAATAAGTCTATATTGGTGCTTATTTTGCATGCTGCACAAAGCCTGGGATATCTAGCTTCGAAGCATCTTTTAACATATGTTTAGAAGGTGACATGAAATTCATTGTATAGGAATTTTCTCGTTTGGTTCTTGTTTTGTATACAAAAATCTTCTCATTCTAATAAAGTAAAAAAAAACTGTGTACACTTGTCATCTTTTGTTAATTCTTACAATTATTTTCTCTTCAAAACTAATATTTTAATTGGTTTTAATATACGTGATAGATCAACAATTATTCACTTTTTTTTACACTTTATTTATATTATATCTATATATTTCTTATAAAAATAAATATTTGGTGAAATCCAAAATTCAATAATAAAACATGTTTGTCAAATATTGAAAAGAATATAATTTCAAATGCTATCATTAACATATTGTATTGTGTATATTGCAGAAGATTGTAAAGAAAAACAAAACTCAAATATGCTTTAATCAAAGTAATTTTTTTAATCTTTAAATTATAAATATATGCTTAAAAGTCAATCCATTTTTTTTAAAATAAATCAATTTATCTATTATTATTATTACTATAAATTGTTATATAAATTTATAAATTATAAATATATGTTTTAAATCTATCCATTTATTTTTTCAGTTAATTTAGTAAACTATATATATGCAAAATGCAATGATAATATATACGAATCACTTTCAGACATAACAAAGTTTATCATATTTAATTTCTTAGTTTTTTTTATCGAAGATTGTTTCTGGTTTTTTGTGGAACATAAATTTGATTTTATGGGTCAAAAGTTGGTATATACACTGTTTGGTACAAGTTAATTACATTTAGGTCAAAATTTGTTACGAGTCAAAAATGAGAAATTTGAGTATTTTTAAAAGTTTGAGAATACAAATAAATTTATGGTCAAATTTGTTATTAGTTCAAAGTGTTAACTTAAAAATATCAAACGCATGAAAGTTAAAATTTTAAAGATGATTTGGGTTAAATTTATTTTCAAGTGCATTTTTGAAAATAATCAAAAGGTTCGGGATTGGTCAAATTAACAATATTTCCCTCGACTATTAAAATTTAAGAAAAGATTGCGTATGCTTTTGACATGTCACCCCAGGCATATCAATGCTTCTAATTTTTATCAAATTTGAAATATTTGTATCAGCATTAACTTGTCCTTCAATGGTGATCAGAACGTTATATGGAAAACATGTCATGCAAAACTATGCTCAAACGAAACAAAATATTCACAAACATGTTATATTTTATGTTGTCATTATGACAAAGTCTAGAAGATCCTGAAACTTATCAGAATCTTTTTCATAGTGTAGCTCAGAAAAACATAGTTCTTGAATAGCATCAGTCGTTACAATTTAATGTTCTCATTTCCTTCGATGAGTGGTAAATTGATAAATATATCCATAAAGGTAATACTCCTTCTGTATTTAGGCTGAGTTGTTAGAATTACTATCCTATAAGAAATCTTATTTATAAAATTTGATGATAACCAAAATTCTTTCAATTATAGTTATATGACACTGGGAATGAAAGTTTCAATAGAAAAAAGTATTATCGGGTACGTTTTTCACATGCATTTTTTTATTAAGTTCATTTAAAAAAAATCATTTTGTGCTATAAATAAAATCAATTATGTACACATAGTATAAATACAAATATAGATGTATTTTTATATACGCTATGTAATAATTTGATTTACTTGTAATTTTATAATTTGAATTTTCCCGTATGTGACACGGTCTCTAAAACTAGTATAAAAAAAGGATAATCAATGACACTTTCTACCAAAAACATTCCCTAATTAACCACACCTCAAACCAAAAATACCCAAAATGGTCACTTTATAACTTGTCTAGTCCAACGGATTAGAATTGACATCCGACGGATCTGACACTCTTCCGTTTTTAAACCAACCACATCTAAACACGTATATACTTAAACGATCGGCCGCTGATCTATTCTGGCAGGCTTCATATCTATTTTTTCGGGCCTCATATCTATTCTCTCGGACTTCATATCTATTCTGTCTAGCCGACAGAATAATATTACATACGAAAATGAAGCCCAACGGAATAGATATGGAGGCCCAACGGAGTAGATATTAAGTCCGTCGGAATAGTTTCATGGCCTACCATACGTGTCTAAATTTGGTTGGTTAAAAACAGAAGAATACCAGATATATCTGTCGGATGTCAATTCTCATTTATTGTATCCGACAGTTTAGAAATTGATCATTTTAGGCAATTTTTTATTTTGGGGTTGATCAAGGAATGCTGAGAAGAAGGTCCATTTTAATCATTGCGCCTTATAAAAAAACAGTAATGTACTATCTAGATGGATACCTTAGTTTTAATTATAAAACTAGAGTGGAAATCACGAACTATTTTAAAGAAATGGTTTTAGTAAGTAAAAGAAAATTCACTATGGTTCTTTTCGTTTAGACCAGATCATTTTCGGTTTACTTAAATCATACAATATGTTATTCTTATTATAAACTTGTTAGGGGTTGTTTGGGTGAGCTTCTAAAAACTCATGTTTATTTGCTTGATTGTTTGTTTGTTTTTTAAAGTAAAAGTTGTTTGGTAATAAAAAATTGATGTGTGTTAAAAAGTTTTAAAATTGATTTAAAAAAAAAAAAAGGAAGAAACAGTTTTCAAAATCTCAACCAAACACCTCCTTAATTTAAAATGGATAACACCTATCCACCTTTGACATCATAATCGTTGTCACCCTTCACCCAATCGTCACTAGCCACTTTGAATATGTATATCGGGTGATTTTTCCTCCGAAACCACTAATTTAAATCTAACTTCATTTTTTGCCCGAAACTCAGTTTTGATCTCAACCAGATTCATACTTTTTAAACCAATCCTTTTGACTCAAGCTAAGTTTACTCATAATCAGTTTGATCTAGAGTAAAACCTCTATAAATTAATACTCGGTAAACTAATAACCTCGATAAAATTAATAATTTGTCCGGTTCCAACTTAGAATCAGTGCAAAATTGGGTCCCCAACCGATAAATGATAAGATAATAACTTTTTTTGAAATCTTTGTGTGTGTGTGTATAGGAGATGGATCAAATACAAATAAAAATTCGTACTAAACATACAAACTGAACAAAACCACCACACCACATCTTCATCTTCTTCCTCATTCAACCACTAGACCCCATCTTCATCTTCTTCCTTATCCACCACAAAATCACCGGACTCCAATCACTCCACCGCTAACCTCCGCCACCTTTCCTTCAACCAAGGCTCTGTTGCCTCGCCACCGACACCAACCACATCTCTCGTATCTACAACTGCGACAAACCCGGCAAGACTTTGACTCTGGTGGCGGCATCGCCTTCGTTTTCTGCTGCAACATACTCGCTCTAATTGACGGCTGCTGACCACCAAAGCTGATGTATCGTTCCAATCAGAAGTTAAATCCCTACGTCTCCGACAAGACCAAATTATTATGATGATGTTAGAGAAGAATCAGAAGATATGTGTTTACGATTTCGCCAATTTGAAGCTTTTTATGGCATATTGAAACAAAAAAGTGTGTGATTTGCCGATCGATTTGTAGTTACAGGTTTTTGAAGCAGACAATTTGAGAAAGAAGAAGAAGCAGATTCAATAATTACTCTACTAATAAAATAATTACTCTAAATGAAACAAGTAGAGTAATAAAATTACTCTATATAGTTACAAACAGAGTAATAAAATTACTCTATTTGTAAACTATAATTACTCTATTTGTAAACTGTATAGAGTAATTAAATTACACTACAAACATGAAGTCCACTAATTTACAAAAATGCCACCGCCTCCAATTTTATTCTAGTTCGTACGCTTCGCGCACTTTTTCTATTTGTATGTTATCTTTACCCTATATATATATATATATTGGTATTAATGAAACTATAAATTAATAACTACTAAAATATTTCAAATTTTAAAATTGTCTGATAAAAAATAATCTATAATCACATTTTTTTTAAACTTCGAATTTATATTGAGTTCATCTTTAAATCTTCTTATTAAAAATTTCAATGGACATTTTATAATGATTAATTTTTAACCATGTTTAATATATATGGAGAAGAAATATACATGGAGAAGAAATGTGCCTTGTTTGTAATTTAGTTTTTGATATCATGAACTGATAAAAATAATTTAAACAACTTTTCGGCACTAAAATATCTCCAAATAAGCATAATTCGTCAATTATATTAGAACAAATAACCACTAATATTTATAATTTCTATCACTAGGTAAATATAGCCTTAATGAATAAAACGAGTTGAAATAAGAAGAAAAATGGTGAAAACAGACTTAACACACCCATGATGAATCAAGGCACAACCATGCCAAGAATATACGAAGAACAGAAAAAAATTCAGGAAGTCAAAACATGGTCATGTTAACCTCAACACACCCATGTTAACAAGAACAAGAGGAAAAGACAAAATAAAAGGTTCTGAGGCTCAATATGGCCGTGCTTTACCAAAACACACCCCATGTTGAAAGTACAAGAAAAAAAAGACAAATTTGGACTGTTCTGGACTCACCACGGCCGTGCCTAACTCACCACGGCCATGTTTTGGAGCTCTGATCAATCTATAAATGAATGTTCATCAACCACATTCAATGGACTTGGAGAAGTAGTCAATACACTCCACCCACTCACTTTCACCACCATTAATAAGGGAATTATCCCATTCATCCAACTCTTGAAGATTAAGGAGATTAAACTTGTGGAAGAAATCATTAGCATCACAGATTAGTCACCCAAATTGGTTAGATTGTTCTAATTTGATCGTGCTTGTATCTATTACTTTGATAGATTCACTTATGTATATTATTGGCTTAACTTTTACAGTATCATCTTGGTTTATAATGAATCTTAATTGAAGTTTAATAATATTGGTTAAACATGTGATCGGTTTTTAATAAGTAAAGGTTATGTTGTAATTATCACTTGATGAGGAATGTTAAAATACTCTTAAAAGATACCCCAAGTACCGAGCTTGACGATAAGTTAAGGAATTGCTAGTCTTGTGAGGCCTTTGTTATGAATTTTAAAAGAGACATCAAGTACCGAGCTTAATAATAAGCTGGGGAACTGCCATTCTTGTAAGGGCTTGATTGAAAAAAAATATAAATCCTAATTTAAACATGGACCAAATGAGGTGTTAGTAGTAATTGATTATCTTAAAATGGGGAATGATTGGCAATGTTGTGAAAATGGGTTATTGATGTTCTTCCACTAAAATCGGTTAATTACTTGTCAAGTGAGTGTGCAACACAACCTAATTTAAACAGTTCTTGGGTGGTTATTACACGAGTTCTATAATTGTTCAAGAGTTGTGTGGGTTAATACTTGATAACTCAAGGTTGATCCTTTATCTTAATTAGTATTCTAAGTATAATACAAATGTTATTTTTACTAAAATATCAAAGGTAATTCACTTAGTAATTTAAGGGATTGCCTCATCTTTAAAGTAAGTTATCTTATCAATATTTATTATAGAGTAAAGTGTCAAAATCGTCCTTAAGGTTTGGTCAATTATGCGAATTTCGTCCAAAAATTTATTTTTTGTGCATCTGGGCCATCGAGGTTTTCAGATCGTTACCGATTTCGTCCAACTTGCAAACCCCATCCAACCTTTCTGTTAGTTTTTTACAAAAAGACTAAAATAACCTTGCTTATAAATATATTATTTAAAAAAGAATTAATATCTTTATAAAATTATTATGCCCACCTCCACACTTCATCTTCTCTCTTTCTCTCTCGATGCACACGCGTCTGCTCCGGCCACCTTCGAATACCACCACCAAAACCATTCTCCACCGTCGTAACCCCACCACCGCTGCCAGATCTGAGCTCATTGGCAAGGTGATTCCACTTGTTATAGAGACTTTAAGCTTCTCCGGTGTTCCCGCTGCTGACACATTGACCCGATTGCGTCTCGATTCAATTGCTTCAACGGTTCAATTTCACCGTTAAGTAGATTATCTCTTGAGATCTTCAACGTTTCCGTCAATTTTCTAAATGGTCCTGACGGAGGCGGCAGATGCGACGACGGTGGTTCTGAGGACCGATCTGGTCGTGACAGTGGCTGTGGTGGCCGGCGGTGGTGGTATGGACGGAGAATAAGTGGGTGACGGTGGTTAGGGTTTTTTATTTATTTTTTTTTGTTCTTTTTGAAATAACAAAATCAAGATTGACCATCACCATTAAATCACTATAGCAAGCTCATATCACATGTTTACCAAATAATTGTTTAAACCAAGTTAAGAGAAGTTATAACCAAGATGATACACTTTTATCATTGATCATCTCTTTTAAAATAAAAAAAATACAAAAATATTGTCTTTAATTTATGCTTTTAAATTTATCTTTAAAACTAATTTATCAAACCAAAAATAATATGATGTCTACTTCCGGCTAAAATAAATATAACGATTTAGTAGTAAAAATCAAACAAGTGTGTCCGTGGATCGATACTTGTTTCTTACCTATACTTTACCACATACACGATAAGTACACTTGCCTATTTGTGTGTAATTTAGTTAAGATAATATTCATTTTTTATAAATTTAAAACTATACATTATGTGAACAAACTTTAGAAAAGCTTAACAGCTTTTTCTCTTCTACCAACACATCACATCAAGTTTTTGGCGCCGTTGTCGGGGACACACAGTGAATTTTTACAAATGATCCAAGTATTTATTAAACCATTGTTTATAGTGTATATATTTAAAAAAAAACTTATAAAAAAGAACAAAAATATTTTTTCTATCTTCTTTATTTTTAGTTTTATTTTTATCTTTCTAGTTTTATAAATTGCTTACCTTAGCTTAGTTTTAGTTAAGTCATAAGATCTTAATACTTTCGTAGTTAGTATATGTCCTCTGCATCTACTCCTGAATTCGTTTAACAATTTTTCGAACCCGAACGCCACTTTCACCGAAGGAGATGCACTCGGGCGTGAAAAGCAACTAAAGGAGTTAAGGACGAACTAGAAGGAAGTACACCAACCGAGGAGAACCAAGAGGAGCCTATGATAGTGCAACTAAACAAAAAGCTAAACTGGAACCAATATGGCAAGCCGACACTCAACGGCTATGGCAATAGTATTGCACCACCCGAAATTCTTCTAAACTTCGAAATCAAATCTAGCACCATTCAAATGATTGAAAACTCTGTTCAGTTTCATGGACTTCTCAATGAAGATCCTTTGTCTCATATTACCCGATTTCTTCGAATTTGTGAAACTTTCAAAATCCAAAATTGCCCCAAAGATCAAGCTAGACTTAAACTCTTTCCATTTTCTCTCCGAGGTCACACCTTGGAATGGCTAGAATCTTTACCATCCGGTGCCATCACCAACAGGGATCATATGGAAGAACAATTCCTTCTAAAATATTTCCACTCGACAAAACTGCCAAGCATCGTGCCAGCATCACCAGATTCTGGACAGATGAGGACAAGTCACTACACGCAGCACGGGAGAGACACAAGAGCCTTTTTCGACGATGTCCCACCATGAATTGAACAAGTGGCTTCAAGTCTAAACTTTCTTCGACACTCAGACTAGCCACAACAAACAAGCAATCGATTAGGTCGCTAGTGGAGATCTCAGAACCAAATCTTCGAATGAGGCGTTTGAGATCTTAGAAAAAGCTGATAAGAAAAGCTTTGCCTATAATTCACCTTAATCAAGCCCCTCACACAAAGGCATACACCAGGTCAACAACAGTACCTTTATCTCTTTACAATTCGAGTCCTTCTCGAAGAAATTTGAACAGCTTCAGTCTGAGCTGGGTAAAGCAAAGGTAAAGTGTGACAGGTTTGGGGGAGATCACAAGGTTAAATACTGCCAAAGTATGGCCATCAAAGAATGTGATTTCGTAAGCCGACAAAATAACACGTATGGCAACACTTACAACCTTGGTTGGAGAAATCATCCTAACTTTAGCCGGAGGGATGGAGCCAATGATATAATGCTAAATATATATAAATCCCTTGTATATTTAATATAATATTTTATTAGTTTTCGTTCGGTTTTTATTAGAATTTGTATATTACTAATATATTTGAATAATGTATGTTTCGAGACTTGTTCATGGTTAAAAAAGGCGAAACAAGAGCTAAAACAAGCCAAACCGGTGAACCGGAGCATCAGAATTGAACCGGACCACATCAGGAAACGAACCGGACCGGTCAACCCCCCCTCATCCGGAGCGCCACGCGACCAGGAGGACAATACCGCCGCGCGGCGCGCCGGGCATCTCGTTTCGCGTATTTTTTTTGTTTTTATCAGTTTTGGGCCCAGGAAACCTATTTAAACACCCCTAAACTTAATCCTGAGCATACCCTGCGAACCAGAGCCAAATTTGGAGTTTCCTGGAGCTTAGGATTGCAATATTTGGTGGGTTTGAAGGCTAGGAATTAGCCGACGAAGTGCTTATTATCCAAGAACGAAGACCACGGGTTTTATCGCCTTTAATCTTCCGTTCTTATTTATTTTCGTCATGATTTTGTCTATTATAATTTTGTTTGATTTTAAGATGCTAGGCTAAACATTATAGACTGCATAGGCTTATGATGAACCTTTGTTGACGTTTGATTTTGACTTGGGATTTATTTATCGTTATGGTTTTTATGAACTAGATAAAAGGTTTAATTATATTAAATTGATACATATGGATATTTAGGATTGTTTGATTAATTATTATTATTCCATAGTTGCCTTGATTATTGTTTGTCATTATGATATGTCGCTATTAGGTCAATTACTTTGTGTTATTGATTATTTTATGATTGATATGCATTAAGATTATAGGAATAATATTAGTTAATCAAATAAACCTAAGTGTGCTGTTAACCTAAATAGCTGTAAGGTGCTAGGTTATTGATAGGTCTTTGTTGATCAGGATTGCTAGATTTAGTTCTTCGTAAGGAGTCCGTCTAGGTTTGATCGGTTAACTTTGTCTATCGAGTCAATTGAATATATTAGACTGCCTTTGATTTCCGCGCTGTAAGGTAGGATTTCGTATAAAGGAACTAGTTTGTAATAAATTAGGTGACCGTAAGGAAACTTGATTTTTAATACTGGTGTGCGTTAAAACTTATTAGAAATCCATAGGTGTCTCTTGAGAAGGGTCAAGGGTCCTGTTCGGGTTTTCTCTTAAGCGTCTATTTTACGATCCTAGTTCCATAACTAAGTATTATCCCGGGTTAATTGATAACTGAAATTTAGAGGATTCTAGCATAGGTAGTTATCTTGTCATCATTTGAATTAAGTCCAGGGTTAAGGCGTTTTTAAGTCTTTAATTTTATTAATTAGTTTAATTTTTAGTTTTTAAGTAAAACCCCCTAATAATAATAGATAAATTATAATATACTAAAATTTGTAAACCCTAATATAATAAATATTGTGTCGGGTACTTAAGTGTTTCGAACGTTAGTCGTCTAATAATAAAATCTAAAGCCTAAATAATTAAGACGTGATGACTATAACAAATTGAACTTTGTACATATTTGCATAATTCTTTGTGTTGTAGCAGGCAAATATAAAAATAAAGATGTGATATCAAGTTATTAGTTTTCCAAAAAAAAAATGGTAAGATTAGAATATTAATGGAAAGGAGGAATATTTTAGAGTCAGCTTTACAATTCCAATCTCAGATCATGTTTCCTTAAATTTCGTTTTCAAATTTTGAAGTCAGCACGTTGATTTCGGGATTTCAAATCCCTTTCAGATTAACCAGTCAATATAGTATTAAACAATAAAGTTTGTCTTTTATCTCTTTTTCAAAACCTCCGTTCATCTTGAAGGCAGCCGGAGAAATCGCCGCCCACCGTAACTGTTGTCGCCGGAGACAACCGTAGCCACCGGAATTCTTGATTAAGTACCACCAACGCCGCCGTAGCCACCATCGAAGGTAACCCCATATTGATTCATACTCTATGTTTTGTTTCTATCGATTTAAACAACCGGTTAACGAAACAGCCACCCATCCCGAACCACCACCGCCATCGCCGTTAATACTTGCTGCAAAGACCATGTAGCCAGAGTTTCACCATCGCTGTTGGTCGGTGAAAGTTAAGGTTGTTCTTTGGTTCAAGGTATCTATAAATGCGGCTTTAATTCGGTCAAACGCAACGGTTTATTTTTGATAACTCAAAACTTATTTTGAAAGGTTTAGGGGTAACCCCATGGTGTTAAAAAAAAAAGAAAAAAAAAGAAAAGAAAAGGACGATCTACTGGTTAAGATGTCAAAAAAATCATGGGATATATAAATATGATTTTGAATGTTTTATTTCTAAAATATGTTATCTTGATTTCAAAGTATACAGAAACGGTTTCAAATAAATGAATAATCTATTGATTTTATTTTATAACAAACCTATATACAAACTCTGTATAATCATGAAACTTAATAATGGTAAGTTTAATAAGAAAAGAACAATTATCTTTTGATTATTAATGAACATATATAAACATGCTAACGAAACGGTTTACTTTATGTCAAAAGATTAAAACAACACAATTAGTACCGACAATGAAACATGAATGCCTAAATATAATTTTAGTCATAACTATATTATAGGTTCTCGTGACGTTAATCAAGCTTAAGTCTTTTGTTACGGTTATTGCTACTCGCTTATAAGGTATGGATTCTGTGATATTTAAATTATAGCGTAAATAATTGTTTTTCATCAATCTCATTTCATGGCCTTACACTGGTAGCGTCATATTATGTCCTTGTTTTCGTAATATATCGTTTCTTAAGTTGTCAGTCGTATCATAGTTTTTTGATCCGTTTCATAGTATCGTGTCACTGTCATCTTTATTAAATCGTTTCTTTATATATTGCAAATTGTTAGATTGCTATTGTTAAATTGATAACTAAAATGCACGCGATAGAATATATTTTATTGCAATCATTATCGCATGTTCCAAATAGACTATTGTGCATTGACTTATTGTTATTGAGACATATTATATTGATATTGACCATTGTTATTGTCTTTTATTTGACCACAATACCCGAGCATTTATCCACCTATGGGGACATAGGGCGTCAAGCGAGGCACCTTTGACGTGCTCTATCTGTGGCGGAGCGAATAGTCCACAGCGTCTCTACATTATTGTGAGACGAGAGCACTTATTGATTTACTGATTATTGAGAGGCGTATGGATCGATCCTAGGTAAATTGTTACTGGAGTGAGATGGTTAGGTGTGTGTGCCCACATTCCTATCTCACTTAATTATTGGTGCATTAGTCTGCAGTTAATGTGCATACTGTTACTGCTATTGTTACTGTTACTGGCTCACATGGGTATTTCCATAGATATATTGTTATTGTACTGATTCATAACTGATCGTTCAGCGTATTGTTACTGTTACTGGCTCGCGTACTTTATTGGTTTATCATTTGATCGTTCATTGTATCGTATTGCTCTTCATCGTCTATTGTTATTGCTATTGTTTCCTCCGTTACTGGGCAATTTTGGCTCAGCCGTGTTTCTTTGTTTTGTGTTTTTTTTTATTTGTTACAGGTACTCATGGGAATCGGGGGAATGTGTGATAAGAGAGTAAAAGAAAAAGGCTAGAAGTGGGAAATCGAGGAACTTAATAAAATTCTTTTGAGTTAAACAACTTTATTTTTTGTCGTTTTGTCGAACACTTTAATTTGAATGTTTTTGGACCGTTGTGCGATTTTAAAATTTGGGTTAAGACTTTAATGAAAACGTTTTTAATGTCTATAATTACCGTATCGAGTGACACGTCAGCCCTAACCGGGCCGGGGTGTTACATAAATAGTCGTGTCTGTAGTTAAGTCTAAATTTAGCTAGTTAACGTAATTTAAAGAATCCTGTGGGTTCGATATCCGGACTTACTTAGCTATACTAGAGTCGATCGGTTCACTTACCGGTTAGTAGTTTAGTTAAGTTTAAGAGTCTAGAATTTATTACTTAGTGTCTAGATTAGCGTGTTTTTATATAACTACTTTTAGCATATGAGCCAACAATCAAGCTCCGCCTGGCTTTGATAAACGACCTTCCTATTAAAACTAACCCTCTCAACCTAAAACTCCATACCAGAAAGAAGGTGCAAGTATCTGCCAATAACCGAATGGTGGATCTAAAATGTCGGTGGATCTAAAATGGAGACTTTGCTGACGCAACTCATGACAAGTACTGAAGCTTTAAACAAATTGACCGAAGACCGGTTCCTGAAGAACGAAGTGGAGCTAAGGAACCAGAAGGCTACTTTGCAAAACATCGAAAACCACATAGGTCAGTTAGCTACTTTCTGAGAGATAGCTTGGAGGACTACCTGGTAACACAATTACCAACCCCAACGCTCAAGTCAATGCTATAACCCTAAGAAGTGGCAGAACTGCTACAAACAACTCACAAGTCACACCTATTCAATCTAAAGGTGAGATTGAGGTTCTTGACACACCCAATGATCAACCAAAACCAACTACTCCTAAACCTGTCAAAGAACCTACGAAACCATATGTTCCACCAATTCCTTATATAGTTTGACTAAAGCAGGAAAAGATGGAGGCACAATTTGTCAAATTCTTAGAACTCTTTAAGCAATTGCATATTAACCTTCCATTCATAGAAGCCATTTTCCAAATGCCAAAATATATAAAGTTATTAAAAGAAGTTCTATCCAATAAAAGGAAGCTATAAGAGCTATCACATGTGATACTCAATGAAGAATTCTCCGTCATTCTCCAGAACAGGTTTCCAAAGAAAATGACTGACCAGAAAATTTCACTATTCCTTGTTTGATAGAAAACTTGTTTGTTAGCAATGCCTTAGTCGACCTAGGAGCTAGCATCAACCTAATGCCTTATACGGTTTTCTCCAACCTTGGACTTGGAGAACCTAATCCAACCCGTATGAGCATTCAGCTAGCCGATAGATCAGTGAAATACCCGATAGGCAGAGTTGAAAACATGTTAGTCAAAATCGATAAATTTGTCTTTCCAGTCTACTTCGTGACTTTAGACATGGATGAAGACAACTCTGTACCCCTTATCCTAGGAAGACCATTCTTAGCTATTACTAGAGCACTCATAGATGTTTGCACCGACAAACTCACTCTTAGGGTAGAGGATGAGGAGGTAACTTTCGACATAGACAAATCAATGAAACATCCGCAGTACACCGATGATTCTGCATACTTCCTGGATATGTGTGAATAAATAGTGAGCTATCATCGAATGAGACCAATTGAAAAAGAAGCATGAGACACACAATTGATTAATTGATTGATGAGAAGGCATAGGCCGTCAATTCAGAGGATCAAGTTGTTTGCCAGGAAGAAAAGGAAGAAAAAGAAAGCAACTCTGGAGAAACATTTGAAGAAGTAGATAGAGATTTAGAACCTAAAGCAAAATCTTCTATTGAAGATCCACCTACTTCAGAACTCAAAGAATTTCCCAAACACCTCGAGTATGCTTTCCTTAAAGGCAATTCTCATTTACCTGTCATCATTTCTTCCGACCTTTAGAGTGATGAGAAAGAAAGACTATTCGAAGTTCTCAAATCTCATAAGAAAGCCATCGCTTGGAAAATCATGAACAGCAAAGGCATCAGCCTGCCATTTTATGCCCACAAGATTCTCTAATGGAAGAAGACTTCAAACCCGTAGTGCAGCACCAGAGACAACTAAATCCAAACACGCAAGACGTGGTGAAGAAGGAAGTTCTCAAACTGCTTCATTCAGGATTAATTTACCCTATTTCCGATTCTCCTTGGGTAAATCTTGTTCAAGTAGTCCCAAAGAAAGGAGGAATGACAGTACTCACCAATGACAAGAATGAGCTGATTTCTATGAGAACCGTCACGAGATGGCGAGTTCGCATCGACTATCGCAAACTCAACAATGCCACTAGGAAAGATTACTTTCCTCTTTCATTTATTGATCAGATGCTCGAGCGTCTATTAGGAAAGATGTACTACCGCTTTCTATATGGATTCTCCGGTTATTTTCAAATTCCAATATCATGTGAAGATCAGGAGAAAACAACATTCACATGTCCATATGGCACATTCGCTTACCGACGAATGCCCTTTGAACTGTGTAGTGCTCCAACTACTTTTCAACGCTGTATGGTAGCTATCTTTCACGACATGATTGAGGATTCAATGGAAGTCTTAATAGATGACTTCTTTGTCTTTGGAGACTCGTTCAATCGGTGTCTTGAAAACCTAAAAAGGATGTTAGCACAATGTGAGGAAGCCAACCTTGTGCTAATCTGGGAAAAATGTCACTTTATGGCTAAAGAAGGTATTGTTCTCAGGCACAAGATATCTCAAGCAGCATTAGAGGTGGACAGAGCCAAAGTGGAAACCATTTCCAAACTTCTACGGCCACATCTGTTAAATCCATTCGAAGTTTTCTTGGCCGTACGGGTTTTTATCGTCTTTTCATTAAAGACTTTTCAAAAATAGCCCGGCCAATGATACAACTTCTTGAAAAGGATGCTCCATTATCTTCTCTGAAGAATGTTTGAAAGCATTCCAAATTCTAAAGGACAAACTTGTAGATGCTCCAATTATGGTAGCTCCAGACTGGACGCTACCATTCGAACTCATGTGTGATGTAAGTGACTTTGCAGTTGGAGCAGTTTTAAAACAAAGGAAGATAAGCACTTTCATCCGATCTACTACGCCAGCAAAACTCTCAATGATAAGAGAACTACATAACTACAGAGAATGAGCTTTTGGCTATAGTATTCGCTTTCGACAAATTCCGTTCTTATATAGTCTTTCAAAAACCATTGTTTACACGTAACATGCAGTAATTAGGTACTTGTTCAGTAAACAAGATGCTAAACCCCATTTGATCCAATGGATTTTACATCTACAAGAATTTAACATCGAAATCAAGTACAAGAAGGGATTTGAAAATCTTGCAATGCGCAGCTTCGCAAGAAACGACGAGGGTTAAAACAAATGACAATTTCCCCCCATGAATTTCTCATGCATAGCCAGACTCAAAAAGGAAATCATCCTTGGTTCGCTGACATTGCAAATTACAAAGCCAGCAGAATCATTCTCAAAGGAATGACTTTTCAAAAAAGGAAGAATTTTTTCTCTGATGTCAAGTATTACTTTCAAGAGGGTCCTTACTTATTCCGCATAGGAGCTGATCATATCATCCGAAGACACGTCTATGGAGAAGAAGCAGGTAAGATCCTGAAAGAATTTCATGAAGGACCATCAAGAGGTCATCATGGAGCATCGACAACAGCAAAGAAAGTACTCGACGTCGTCATCTATTGGCCTACCATCTACCGAGAAGCACATGAAATGGTTTGCTCGTGCGATGCATGCCAACGTGCCAGCAACATCTCATCCAGAGATGAAATGCTACAAAGACTGATACAAGTCTGCGAAGTGTTTTGCGTTTGAGGCATAGACTTTATGGGACCGTTTCCAACACCATTTGGTCATATCCTAGTCGCAATAGATTACGTGTACAAATGGGTTGAAGCCCAAGCTTTACCCACTAATGATGCTAGGATAGTGGTCAAATTTATGAAGAAACTATTCTCTCGTTCCGGTATTCCCAAAGCACTTATTGGCGATAAAGTACTACAATTCTGTAATGCACAAATGTAGAAAGTATTGGCTAGATACTTTCTGGCCAAGAATCGCTACTCCTTATCACCCACAAACAAGTGATCAGGTGGAAGTCACAAATCGGGGTTTTAAACGAATCTTGGAGAAAAATGTCTGTCATAATCGTAGAGATTGGTCGGAGAAAATATGCGACGCTCTGTGGGCTTTCCGTACTGTATACAAAACTCCTATATGCACAACGCCGTTCAAATTGAGGTATGGAAAGGCATGCCATATTCCGGTCGAGCTCGAACAAAAAGCATACTAGGAACTTAAATCACCAACCTTGATCTACAGTCCGCTAGGAAAAACATATTCATGCAGCCGCACGAGCTAGATGAGTTGAGGATGCAAGCTTATGACAACTCATGAATTTATAAGGAAAGGTCTAAAAGACTTCATGATGAACATCTAAACGGTGAAAAACATTTAAAGCGGGAGACCGGGTACTTTTATACAACTCTTGCCTTCGTTTGTTTCGTGGAAAATTGAAGTCTAGATGGTCCGAGCCTTTTACGGTTAAGAAAGTTTTTGAGTATGGAATCGTTAAACTAGTTCAGAAAGATGGGAATAGCTTTAAGGTAAACGGTCACCGGCTTAAACTTTACTTAGGAGAACTCGTAGAAACCGCGATGAGGGTACTTAACCTCCATCCCACAAACTAAACCGACATAATTGTGAGTCAAGCTATCTTCTTCGACAAAAATTTAGCATGTTTAGGTTTAATTTTTATTTTTAATTTTTAGGGATAAGTTAAAGAAATTAGGAAAACATGACAATGTTGGCCTCAACACGACTGTGTCCTGTACAATTTCCCTGCAGTGATTGATTCTGGCACTGGTTTTGGCTCTGACTGTCCAATTTCAGAGAAAACTTGTCAACATGGCCCGTGTTAAGATAAACAAGGCCGTGTTGATAGGTTCTAGCAAATTATATATGTTGCACCACTTCCTTAAAGATTTTGCACATTCTTTAGCCAATCTTCTCTGAATATACAGCCTCTAAAAATGCCTATGGAACCCTCTAATGCCAGAAACCCAATCCCATCACCTCCAAAGAAGAAAATCGTTAACTTGGAGATGATTCTGCAACTTCAGGAGATCGCGTGAGAGCTCACCAACATGCTTATTCAGGATGAGCAACGAGTCTTAGCTCTAACCAGGACTATGGAGGAGAAGAAGGCTGAGCTCCATGACATCAATGAGCAAATCCAAATTCAGTCCACCCGGCTAGGGTTCTTTCCACCACCACCACCTTTCGGTGGAGGTGATCCTTTCGGCGGAAACCTACACGGAGGAGGAGGTTTTGGAGATCCCTTCTCCAGCCTCTTTTTATTTACCTGTTGAAGACTCAAAAGATTGTGCGTTTTTATTTTTATGTATTTTTATTATTAATGTAATGTTGGACTTTGTTATGGAATGAAACTGATTTATGTTTTAGGGATAAGATTTGCATACACTTAACCGATCGTCCAAAAGCACAATAGTTATACGAGAGAAATTTCAAAAATTCGTGTCAAGTGACTTAACACAGCCGTGTTAAGCTTAACACGGGCCATAGTCACCTTAGAATTGTTACATCTCATCATCTCTACAATCATACAATATTTTGAAACTAGCATTTGTGACACTCAATTACCACGGTCGTGTTTATGTCACCACAGCTATGTTCTGCACTCCTGTGTATCTATAAATGGATATCACTTCCCATTATTTTAACATGCCCCCTTTTTCATACACTCTTTCCCCAAGGACTGACCATGGAGAGGAGATGATGGAGGCCAAATTATGGAACACCAAGAGAGGTGCTTAAGATGTAGTTTGGGAACTCATGTGCCTATGCAAGAGAATCAATGAATTAGTAAGCATCAACATGGCGGCGGAACAATGGAACCGAGAGATGCATGACAAGATAGAAACATTGCGTTTTGAACGCTATCATGTGGACTGAATAATGGCTAAGCTAGATGACAGCCTCAAGAAACTCACGACCGAACTTTTTCACTTTAACTAGAACCAAGCCGAAAGGGCAACCCAAACCAACTTCATGACAGGGCATGCCCACATGTACACCTTGTTTGGAGGAGGACCAGGATTATTCAAGTAGTTTCCGATAGCTTTAGATTTTAGCTAGTCGTCCATTGTACCACTCATTGTATCCGTTTATCACTCGTGTACTCGTTTACCCCTTTCATCAATGAAATTTCATGTTCTCATGTTTTAAATTGGCATACATAACCTTTTCGGTCGATTACGGTCGTTAAACAAGTCCCGAGTTCGAAAAATAGTTAAAAAAACCAAAAAGGAGGACCAGACCGGGTCAGCACGACTATGCCCAGCTGAGCACGGCCGTGGCAAGGCCACTTGACGGGCAACATCAATATTGTCCGCTTTTCACCGTTTACCATTCCACTCAAACCCTAGGCCGATTTTTAGCCAATTCTACCCTCAATCCACCGATTTCTTCCATTAATCGTCAAGGTATGTCAATTTAATTGTTTCAATCTCACTCTAGGGCTCAGTTCTACCCACTTCACATCCAAATCAGGTATAAACCCAAACCTAAGTTCAAGTTCCTACTACATTCGGGTAGAATATGCCAAAATGATGTGTTTAAACTTGTTTATGTGATTTATACATGATTTTGGTTTGAAAATTTTGATGTAAACAAGTTTAAACACGATTTTTGGTCCACTTTGGTTGAGTTTCAGTTCGGTTCAGGTCGGGTTTCACCCTATTGACCAACCCAAATCCGAACCCACTTGATAAGTTTGGAAAACCGAGTTGACACGCGCGTTCGAGTCTTCAAAACCCCGAGTTTGTGCAGCACGCGGCCGTGTTTTGCCTGAAAGCACCCGTGGTCAACCCTGGAAGTCAACCATCAACAGCCCACATCAGCACGGGCCGTGTTTTGCCTGAAAGCACCCGTGGTCAACCCTGGAAGTCAACCATCAACAGCCCACATCAGCACGGGCCGTGTTTTGCTAAACACAACCGTGTTTAACCTCTAGAACACAATCCACATGTTTCTACTCTGCGTAATCTTAATCTGTTTTCATTCTAAATCATTTAGGATGGCTAACTTAAATGAACGACACCCATACTTATGGTTTTCGGACAGAACTAAAGAATAAAGAATGACATTTAACCATTTTCAAGTCGAGAAGCCAATGCTAGTCGGGTGTACGAGAACGATAGAAGAAGTTGGTGAATTTCATCGCATGATGAGTATGGTTGAGGGCCCATGGATGAGAGTATTTTCAAATATGGATTGGTTGGTCACCGAACTAATCATGGAATTTTTAGCCTCGTTCCAGCTAAAAATAACTCAACCATCGGCCAGCCTTTGGGAAAGAAACACACCAAGGTTCAGATTCGGAGGGGTGTGGCACTTTTTTGACCTTGAAACGAGCCGACTTCTAGTTGAAATTCACTTAAACGGATAATAATTGACCAAGTAGACGCATTTACAGCCCTGATGTAATCTTCGTAAGAATTGTGTAAATGCTTAGAAGTATTGCTTTACAATATAATTTGGCTCCGTACGAGTGCTCAAGGCTCCCAACACATTTTGTTTGTAATTAGCTTTTTAAAGACAATCTAATCACAATCACTGAGCATAACTTGTTCATAGCTGGCATTTGTTTGTTTGAGCCTTTGAGGTATTCAACAAATAATGTGATACGAATATGAAAATAAAGAATTAAACAAATCAAATCACAAAGATGATTAGATAGCTTCAACATGGGACGAAAAGTGGATACATAAAAGACTGTACTCTTTCTTATTCTCCTCTTGAGTTCATTTAAAATAAAAAAAAGTTGGAATACTAGTAAAAAAAGGTGGAAATATTTCTGGCTTATTTTTCATATGGTTTGTGTGCAATGAAACTGATACATTGAACTTGACGTACGTTGTCAAATCCAATGATACGGACCCATGCTTCTGGGTACTCCTTCAAGCACTCCTGTACCTCCTTCAACACCTGGGCGGAGTCAGTGCACCCAAACATGGGCAACTTCCACATGGTCCAGTATCTGCCGTCATAGTACCCAGGTGATCTGTGGTTCTCACGGTAGACGTACCCGTGTTCCAACTCAAATTCCAAACAAGGAACCCACTTGTTGCGGAGAAGGTAGTCAACTTCTTTCGCCAATTGGATCGGGGTTAGAGGTGGAAGGTATGAAAGAGTCTCGTATTTCTTCTTTCCGAGAGGAGGCCACACTTGCATGCATTGCACTCTTCCGCCATTGCTTGGGAGGGAAGAGAAGTCGTTTTCCGCCTTCTTGGTGCCTGGGAAAGTGGCAGTGGACCTGAGCCCGGTGAACGGGGCCACCATGGTGGCTTGAGTTGGGACGGCTGCGGTGGTCATGGTGGCTGAGGAAAGTGAAGCCATTTTAATGTTTGGGTTTGAAACCGAATAGATTTGCTTTGGTTGATTGTAAATATGTAGGTATATATAATGGTTTGAGGGTGGTGGCAATTTACATCAAAGGGGCCATAATCAATCAAGTAGATAAGTTATTAGTGGTGTTGTAGTTGTGGCCGATGGATGCCTATGGTTCATGATAATACTTGCATAATGGCCACACAAGAGTAAACCATTCGGATAGATGAAGATAACCCAAAGTTATATGGATGGCCATCCGATCACCTCTTTCTATTTTTCTTTTCTTTCTCTCTTTTCTGTTTTTCTTCTTTTCTTGTTTTTTTCATTTCTTTTATGGTTTTGTTAATGGTGGGGTATGGATTTGATTGGGGTGGGTAACTAACCATTACATTAATAATGTCCTATGATAAATTTTGACTTCAATGTGTGTCCTTTTATTAATAACTAGCAAAGCCCGACCATTTAGGTATATCTATTGATAAAAAGTCACTCGCACTCGTAATTCTTGACAACGTTGGTCATCCGAGTAGCCACCAATTCTAAGGAAAATCCATGAATTGATAACCAGACAATATTTTCATCATACACAATTTGAATAAATACAAGATACAAATCTACATTGTTGGAAATAATCACAATAGTAAGAAAAGTAACTAGCAAGAAAGTTATATTTAAATATAATACAATAATTAAATGGTTTGTTGTTTGACGGGAAACCGGGTTGTAAGCTAATATGCCCTCGTAAGATAGATGTTCGGGAGATGAGTCCAATTAAGAGATTATGAAAACGAGGTTTTAGTAATGGATTAGTGAGTGCGTCTGCCAGTTGATAATCACCAGAGATGTGCGTGACACGTATGATACCTCATTGAACCATTTCCCATACAAAGTGAAAATCAAGGGCTAGATGTTTCATGCATGAGTGAAATACTGAATTCGTCAAGTAACGCGTAGCACTCAAGTTGTCATAATAGATGCCTGGTGTGGCGGATGACTTGTAACCTAGTTCAAATAAAAGAGGCATTAACCCCTTTCCTTTGGTGGTGGTTGAAGCCATGGCTTGAAATTTGGCTTCGTCAGAGGATGGTGCTAACGTTAGTTAACGTTTAGAGCTCCAAACAACTGGATTTGATCCAAGATAAACAATACATGTTGTTGTGCTACGATAACTGGACCAGTCATGACTAGCCCAAGCCGTGTCATTAAACGCATGAAGATATAGCGGAGAGTGGTGGTTAAAAAGGAGCCAGTGATGAAAATTGAAAAGTGATGTGAAGGTAGCGAAGCATGTAACGTTCGTTAAATTTTAAACCCGAAACCTCGACCCGTTTTAAAACTTTTTTAATATATTTCGGATATTATTATTAATTTATATTTTAAATGTGAGATAATGTTATTTAATTTTTATGATTTTAATTCCAAGTTTTACTTCACGTATTTTGTACCTTTATTGCATCTAAATTAAGTCTAAGGACCAATTTTGTCAAATCTCAAAAATTCTGAAAATCTGAGTGCGTCACGCAGCGCGACAATCTTAAGGTTTATCCAGGAAATAATTGGGTCGCGATGCGCGACACTTCTTCCCTCTCGACCATCGCGATACACGATGGAACCCAAGATCTCGTAGACCCGGATGCGTCGTGCTACGCGACGGAAGGACCTTTGGTCGATCGCAATGCGCGAAGCGCATATCTATTTCATTTTTGTTGTATAAATTTTGCCATTACTCCATGTTTAGGTCAATTCAAATGATTTGTGTTTCATGTATGTGTTTTATGAGGTTAATAAACTATTTGTATTATAGTTCTTATGTTTCAATTTAATATTAGTGACTAATTTGATGTTTTAAGTAGTTTTCAACGATAATTAACAAGCCTGGCCAATTTAAATTTTTTTAATCATCTCTTGCTCAATTCCTCTATAAATATAGTTTCTCTACTTCTCACTTCACTTTGCTGCAATTCAAGTCAAGAATTTTCTTTGTTCTTGCTATTTAAAGAGTTCTTGCTTAATTTGACTTTGAAAGTCAATCCGTTTAAGTTTCATCTTTTATTTTCGTGTCTAATCTGCAGGTATGTTTGTGTTATTTTCCTGCATGTTTTTCTTCATTTAGAGTTTGATGTTAGGTTGAAAATAATTTGACGATGTTCTTAGTTCATAAAAAATGAACTCGACTTACTTATGCGACCGTTCGTTAAAGTTTGGATATTTTTATATTTTTTTAACTTCCAAAAATTGATTCTTTCATCTCCTAAATTCTAAAATAATATTTTTGCCATGTCGAGACCAAATTTGACATAAATCGAGTTTTTATCCGACCAAGCACGAACCACTCGCTTTAACTTGTTTTCTTACTTTTTAGGCATGTTTCGGTTTTTCTTGAAACGAGACAAACTTATAAACATGACTAACTATTATTAAAACCCGATCCTTAGATAAAAACTAGAATTTAGAAACATAAAAGTTTTACGTTGAAAACATAATAACTAATTACAGTGAAAGATATATTTTTCTTTCAAATGCTCTAAAACTCCAAACATTGAACCAAAACTAATTCTCTTCATTTGATTTTCTTCAATTCCTTGATCATTATATTTGACCTTGAAATATTTTCTAGGGCTACTCGTCAAATCGAACTCATCTATTTCAGCTCGCTTAAATGCTTGATTCGTATGTCACTCGCTTAACCTTACTAGGTGAGTTTTCATAACCCCTTTTTCCATAATTTTACATTTTTGGGATGTAGGACGTTACAAATTTTTATTGTTATTTCATGTTTCATCATTGTAAACCAAATTAACATATGCTTCTAATAGTATTTTATTTCATATCATATTTCTTGTGAATTACGTGAAATGTGTACAATCTGTTTATTGTTTTATGGTGATTGGTACACAAACACAAACGCAAACACAAACTCGAAGTGGGAGGGTCCGATGGGACATACCTGTGCCACCTAATTCTTCAACTTATGTTGGAATGCATGGTGGTTCTCATCTATTACTCCAAGTAGTTTAGCAAACGATGGTTTCTTAGTAGATTTGGCTTATGTCAAATGTGTAACACCCCGACCAAAGGCGGATTATACATCGGGGCGCCACATATTGTTTCATTACTCGTGACACTATTGGTGTCAATATTTATTAATACACATTTTATCGCGCACGCGCAGCGGGGAAAATAAAGAACATAAATCAAACATAAATCAATATATTATAAATTATAACATTCAAACAACATTAACTTGTCTTGATACATTTTAATTCTAGGTCCAAAAGTAAAAACGTCCTACGTGTCCACAAGCTCCAAAACAGCTACTGCAAACCTGAACATGTGTTAAAATAAACGTCAAACACTTGCGTGTTGGTGAGAAATCAAGTTTAATACAATACATAGATAACAATAAATCTGCGCGCAACATGTGTATGTCTGGTTTTCAACAAGGGTGTAATCTGATCGGGACCAACTCTAAGAGACAAGACTGCCAGTGCTCACAATTGAGCTCACAAACAAGACTAACTGTGCATGTGTAACAAAAGAGAAAATCATAAACGAATGTTCTCCCGTGTTCATCTAATGGTACCATGAAAACTGCGGAATAGACCGTCCATACGGTTAATGATCCACACATACAAATAAACAGCCAAGTCTACGTCCTCAACACATGGGATACTGCGCGACTAAAGTTCATAAACAGTTTAAGACTCAAGTTTTGTATGAACACATGAACATCCCAAAGCATTTAAAATAAAAAGGGATTAGATACGAGATAACTCACTTGATAAACGATGCGGTGAAAGATATGCAAGAATCAACTCTTAAACAAGCAAAGTTAACCTATAATTAAGATTATTGTTTTAACGATCTGTTTTAAGTCTTGATAATAAGTTAGCATAATTAATAAGTAAATTATTATATAATATATATATATTACCGGAAAAGCAGGGCAGGACAGGGAGGAAGACGGAGGCAGAGAGGAAGACGGCAGAGAGAGCAAGGAGCAAGAGAACAGGAGAGATTAAGTGTTTGTGTGTGATGTGTTATGAAAATATTATTATTATATATAGGAAAACCCTAGGAGACACAAACCCTAGAAAAAGGGGAAAAGATCTCAAAAAGTAAAAGAAAAGATATCAACGGTAAAAGTTCTGAAAGTAAAGATATCAAAAGATATGGCAGCTGCAGGGGGCAAGATAAAGCTGACAGGGAACAGTAACAGGCATGGGCGGTTCAGATAAAGGTACTGGTCAAGCATGGCAAAAGCAGATCTCAAAAGATAATGTCAGTCACTTTTTCTACCAACCAATGGGGTTGGTACGCATGCAGCGCCGAAAGTAACTATTCAGACATTAGATAGGTTAGGTCAACAGCACGGAAGATAAGACAACACAAAGCATACAGGCTGGAATAAACAGAAGATACAAGGGTTAAGCGCGGGAAGGCTGAGTGCGCGAGCGCGAAGGCTGGCACAACAATCCTTAGCGCACTGCGGGAAGAATCACAAATCCTTCGCGTGCTGCGCGAAGAACAAGAATTCTAAGCGCATCGCGGGAAGAACATACATTCTTAGCGCATTGCGGGAAGAACATACATTCTTAGCGCGCTGCGAGAAGAGTTCTCTCCACGCATCGCAGGAACAAGATGTCTTCACGCAGGCTTCCATGTAAGGAGTCTGGCGCGTGGAGCTGCAGACATCCTTAAGCGGGAGGAACCAAAGGACAAGCAAAGAGTTAGAAGAAAAAGAGGAAACAAGGCTTAAGGGCGGGACAGCGACAAGAGGGAACAGAAGGCGGAAAGAGAGAAGAGGGATGGGACGGCGGAAAGAAAGAGAGAGAGAGGCGGGAAGGAAAAATATATATATTATTATTAAAAGTAAAATATAAGTATAAATAAATATTAAATCATAAAAGAAAGAGATCGGGTCAGAGAAACGGGTACCTGGGTCGGGTCGGATCAGGGCAGATGTCACAGTCTCCCCTACTTTAAGAAATTTCGTCCCGAAATTTATCTCGAAGTAGGTTGCGCAGAGAACAGGTGCGGGTACTTGATCTTCATTTGATCTTCCCTTTCCCATGTAAACTCGGCTCCGCGCTTGGACTCCCAACGAATTTTCACGATAGGGATACGACTGCGCTTGGTTTGCTTTACCTCGCGATCCATAATCTCAACAGGCTTCTCAACAAAATGCATAGTTTCATCGACTTGAACTTCATCAAGTGGAATGTGAAGGTTCTCGTCAGCTAAACACTTCTTGAGATTGGATACATGGAACGTTGGATGCACATTACTGAGCGCGGGCGGCAGGTCTAGTCTGTAGGCAACTTTTCCTACGCGCGCGAGAATCTTGAATGGTCCAACATATCGAGGAGCAAGCTTACCCTTCTTCCCAAAGCGGACAACACCTTTCCAAGGCGACACTTTGAGGAGAACAAGATCACCAACTTGAAATTCGAGAGGCTTTCGCCTACGATCTGCGTAACTCTTCTGTCGGCTTCGGGCAGTCAGCAGATGATCACGGATCTTGGCGATTTTATCGGTTGTCTCTTGAACAAGTTCGGGTCCTGTGATTTGAGTTTCACCCACTTCGCTCCAACAGATCGGGGAGCGGCACTTACGACCGTAAAGTGCTTCAAATGGGGCCATACCGATACTGGAATGATAGCTGTTATTATAAGAGAACTCGATCAAAGGCAGGTGTGAATCCCAATTACCTCCAAAATCAAGAACACAAGATCGAAGCATATCCTCAAGAGTTTGAATAGTTCGCTCAGACTGACCGTCAGTCTGAGGATGATATGCCGTACTCATGTCCAAGCGAGTTCCTAACGCAGATTGGAGAGATTTCCAAAAGCGAGATATAAAACGGCCATCGCGATCGGATATGATGCTCAAAGGAGTACCATGGCGGCAGACAATTTCCTTGACATAAAGCTGCGCGAGTTGCTCAACACGGTAGTTTTCACGAATGGGCAGGAAGTGAGCAGACTTAGTCAATCGATCCACTATTACCCAAATGCTATCATGCTTGCTTGCTGTCAAAGGTAACTTGGTAATAAAGTCCATCGCTACACATTCCCATTTCCACGTAGGAATTTCTGGTTGTTCGAGCAAACCAGACGGGCGTTGGTGTTCAGCTTTTACTTTAGAACAAGTCAGACATTTAGCTACGAACACAGCAATATCCTTTTTCATACCGGGCCACCAATAAGTAATGCGCAAATCCTTGTACATCTTATCAGCGCCAGGATGAATAGAATACCGAGATTTGTGCGCTTCACTCAGGATATCAGCGCGAAGATTCCCATCAAAGGGAATCCAGATGCGATTGAGATAGCAGAGAATTCCACTCAGATTAGGGACAAAATGCGCTTCCGCGCCACACGCTAACTCGGCGCGAAGGTTACCATTACTGATGGATGCGCGCTGCGCGTCACGAATACGCGATTCAAGGTTGCTTTGAATCGGCGCAAAGTGAAGATGCGTGCGCGGCAAGATACAGTTAAGTTGGCAGGGTTTTCGGCTGAGCGCATCGGCTACCACATTAGCCTTACCAGGATGATACCGGATCTCACAATCGTAATCGCTGATGAGTTCGTTCCATCGGCGTTGCCTCATGTTAAGTTCCTTTTGATCAAAGATATGCTGAAGGCTTTTATGGTCAGTGTAGAGGATACACTTAGTACCATAAAGGTAGTGTCTCCAGATCTTCAAGGCAAAAACAACTGCACCAAGTTCGAGGTCGTGAGTTGTATAATTCTTTTCGTGAACCTTAAGTTGCCTTGATGCGTAAGCGATAACCTTGCCTCGTTGCATAAGAACACAACCGAGACCTTGGTTGGATGCATCGCAATACACGACAAAATCATCATTACCCTCAGGTAGCGCAAGAACAGGAGCTTCACACAACAAACGCTTGAGCGTCAGAAAGGCTTCTTCTTGCTTCGAGCCCCAAATATATGGTTTACCTTTGTGCGTAAGAGCTGTTAAAGGCAAAGCGATCTTCGAGAAGTTCGAAATGAAGCGCCGGTAATAACCAGCTAAGCCTAGAAAGGAACGGATCTCAGAAGGAGAGGATGGCGTAATCCAGTTCTTGATTGCTTCAATCTTGGATGGGTCGACATGAATACCCATCTTGTTTACAACATGACCAAGAAACTGTACTTCATCAGACCAGAATTCACACTTGGAAAGCTTAGCATAGAGCTGCTCGGTTCGAAGCTTCTGCAACACTAACCGAAGATGTTGCTCATGCTCGGCCTTGGTCTTAGAATACACCAGAACATCATCGATAAACACGATCACGAATTTATCCAAGAAAGGCCTACACACCCGATTCATAAGATCCATGAAAACGGCGGGTGCGTTGGTTAGACCGAAGGACATGACCAAGAATTCAAAATGGCCATAACGAGTTCGAAAAGCAGTTTTCGGAACATCTTCATCGCGGATGCGCAACTGATGATAGCCAGAGCGGAGATCAATCTTCGAGAAACAAGAGGCACCTTGGAGTTGATCAAAGAGGTCGTCAATACGCGGTAAGGGATACCGGTTTTTAATGGTGAGTTTGTTCAACTCGCGGTAATCAATACACATGCGAAACGATCCATCTTTCTTTTTAACGAACAACACCGGAGCACCCCAGGGCGAAGAGCTAGGGCGAATGAATCCTTTAGCAGTCAACTCTTGAAGTTGGCTTGCCAATTCTTGCATCTCAGCGGGTGCAAGACGGTAAGGAGATTTAGCCACGGGGGAAGCACCAGGGACAAGATCAATACGGAACTCGACTTCACGAGCGGGAGGGATACCAGGAAGATCATCAGGAAAAACTTCAGGGAAATCACGCACAACAGGGATATCGCGAAGCTTCTTCTCTTCAACAGGCTTAACCACATGGGCTAGGAATGCAATATACTTCTTCCGCATGAGTCTTTGGGCTTCGGCGCAGGACATAAGTTTAAGACCGCGGGAGGGTTTTTCGCCGTAGATGTAAAGATCACCATTTTCTCGAGGTAGGCGAATCAACTTCTTGGCGCAAATAACTTCGGCGCGATTCTTCGAGAGCCAGTCCATACCAATGATAACATCAAAGCTTCCAAGAGGCATGGGGATGAGGTCGATCAGAAAATCGTTTTCGTTAAGGTTAAGCGTACAATCTTTAATCACTGAGTTTATTAAAATAATTTCACCATTAGCCAATTCAACTGAAAAATCTTCTTTTAAACCATCGCGCGGTCGCGCAAGCTTCTGCTCGAAGGCGCGAGAGATAAAACTTCGATCGGCGCCAGTATCAAAAAGTACAGAAGCATAAAATCCGTTAAGCAAAAATGTACCATTAACTACGTCATTATTCGCTTGCGCTTGGTGCGCGGTTATGTTAAAAGCTCGTCCACGCGTCACTTGGTTTGAAATCTGGTTCACCGGATTCGCTTGTGTGATTTGCACTTGTAGTCTCGGGCACGCGTTCCGGAAATGACTGGGATCACCGCAGTTAAAGCACGATCTGGGTCGTGGGTTTTGGTAGGTTGGTTGTGGATTCTGCGGGTAGACTGGTGGTGTTGGCGCAATTGGATTGGCGAGAAGGACTCTACAGTTCTCAGCAGTGTGACCAGTACGGCCACATCGGTTACAAAGTCGACACGGGGTTTGGGTTGGGTGGTGAAATCTACAGGTTGGGCAAAAGGGATGGTTTCCTGTGTAAGGTTTCTTAGTTGGCGGGGCAGGGAGTGCTGGATTGGTTAAGGCATAGTTATGGACTACAGGAGGTGCTGGGTAGGTTGACAGTGGGTTAGGCGCGTAAACTGGGGGTTGGTAAACGGGTTGCTGGACAATGGGCGGGTTGGTAAGCGCATAGGCCTTGCGTCTGCGCTTGAGGTTGTTATGGTTTGAGGGTTCAGGTTTGGTTTCTATTGGTTCAGGGGCAGTCTTGGTGAGTTTGGTCTTTTCTGTTCCCCGCAGGAACAAGGTTCCTGCTCTGACATGGTTGTCGCTGAGCACAGCGGCCAACTCAATAGCGTCAGGGAGGGTTACTGGGTTTCTGGCCCATACAGAATCTTGAATTTCCATGGGGAGACCCCCAAGGAATTTCTCTATGGCTCGGCGGGAAGGGGTAACAAGGTGAGGGACCAGTAAGCTTAGCTCGTGGAAGCGCGTCGCGTACTCGCGCGCTTCACCGCTGTACTGCTTCAAGTTCCAAAATTCTTCCTCCAGGCGCTTAACTTCGTTGGGAGGGCAGAATTCTCGCGTAAGAATTTCCTTGAATTCCTCCCATGTCATGCTAGAAGCAGCCTCTGCGCCACGCGCATGGGCTACTCCATTCCACCATGTAAGCGCTCTGGATTCCAGGACACTGGAAGCATATAGGGTTCGTCTTTCTGAGGGGCATTGGGTATGGAGGAAAGTGTTTTCAATCTTTTCGAGCCATTGGAGCATCACGGTGGCTCCTTCAAGACCTGTGAACTTCGGAGGGTTACCCGCATTAAAGGACTTAATGTTATAACTCGAGGTGTTGGTATTGTTTTGGCTCAAAGCTTGGGCTATTGCGGCGGCCATTTCCTGGGAACGTTGCTGTCTACGCATGCGCGAGGCTTCTCTTCTCTGAAATCGGCGAGATAGCGGAGGCATTCTATAAAAGTTTTAATTTTAGTTAATATCTTGGTTTTTTTTATCGCAAAGTTTTAATCTTATAAAGCTTGGTTTCACGGAGTTAGATGCTATCAAAAGTTAAAGTAGATTAAATGACCCTAAATGCAGACTTAATAAAGGTAACAAATTTGAATCAGAAATCGACAATTCATGCATCACCATGACTTTCCGAATTCCCAATTTAAAATATACGAGTAAACGAGTATTGGAGATTGACGATTCATGTATCACCATGACTTTCCAATCTTCAATATAAAATATACAAGAAAATGAGTATTGGAGGTTGACAATTCATGTATCACCATGACTTTTCAAGTCTCCAACCTCAGAACATAATCGTAAATGGAAATTGAAAATCAACTATTCATGTATCACCATGACTTTTCGGATTTTCAAATCCCACAAACGAATATGTAAGTAAAATCAATAAAAATCGAAATTCAACCAAAATCGAAATATCGCGAAATAGAACATAAAATCATATACTGCGCAAGTGCGAGCATATTCATAAATAACGAGTAATTAACAATAAGCGCGCAAACATGAGATTTCTCTTATGCGCGAGAAGGGACTCTTAGGTATTCTAGGCCGTTACGTCTAACCACCTATCCTAAAGTCAACGAGCTCTGATACCAATCTGTAACACCCCGACCAAAGGCGGATTATACATCGGGGCGCCACATATTGTTTCATTACTCGTGACACTATTGGTGTCAATATTTATTAATACACATTTTATCGCGCACGCGCAGCGGGGAAAATAAAGAACATAAATCAAACATAAATCAATATATTATAAATTATAACATTCAAACAACATTAACTTGTCTTGATACATTTTAATTCTAGGTCCAAAAGTAAAAACGTCCTACGTGTCCACAAGCTCCAAAACAGCTACTGCAAACCTGAACATGTGTTAAAATAAACGTCAAACACTTGCGTGTTGGTGAGAAATCAAGTTTAATACAATACATAGATAACAATAAATCTGCGCGCAACATGTGTATGTCTGGTTTTCAACAAGGGTGTAATCTGATCGGGACCAACTCTAAGAGACAAGACTGCCAGTGCTCACAATTGAGCTCACAAACAAGACTAACTGTGCATGTGTAACAAAAGAGAAAATCATAAACGAATGTTCTCCCGTGTTCATCTAATGGTACCATGAAAACTGCGGAATAGACCGTCCATACGGTTAATGATCCACACATACAAATAAACAGCCAAGTCTACGTCCTCAACACATGGGATACTGCGCGACTAAAGTTCATAAACAGTTTAAGACTCAAGTTTTGTATGAACACATGAACATCCCAAAGCATTTAAAATAAAAAGGGATTAGATACGAGATAACTCACTTGATAAACGATGCGGTGAAAGATATGCAAGAATCAACTCTTAAACAAGCAAAGTTAACCTATAATTAAGATTATTGTTTTAACGATCTGTTTTAAGTCTTGATAATAAGTTAGCATAATTAATAAGTAAATTATTATATAATATATATATATTACCGGAAAAGCAGGGCAGGACAGGGAGGAAGACGGAGGCAGAGAGGAAGACGGCAGAGAGAGCAAGGAGCAAGAGAACAGGAGAGATTAAGTGTTTGTGTGTGATGTGTTATGAAAATATTATTATTATATATAGGAAAACCCTAGGAGACACAAACCCTAGAAAAAGGGGAAAAGATCTCAAAAAGTAAAAGAAAAGATATCAACGGTAAAAGTTCTGAAAGTAAAGATATCAAAAGATATGGCAGCTGCAGGGGGCAAGATAAAGCTGACAGGGAACAGTAACAGGCATGGGCGGTTCAGATAAAGGTACTGGTCAAGCATGGCAAAAGCAGATCTCAAAAGATAATGTCAGTCACTTTTTCTACCAACCAATGGGGTTGGTACGCATGCAGCGCCGAAAGTAACTATTCAGACATTAGATAGGTTAGGTCAACAGCACGGAAGATAAGACAACACAAAGCATACAGGCTGGAATAAACAGAAGATACAAGGGTTAAGCGCGGGAAGGCTGAGTGCGCGAGCGCGAAGGCTGGCACAACAATCCTTAGCGCACTGCGGGAAGAATCACAAATCCTTCGCGTGCTGCGCGAAGAACAAGAATTCTAAGCGCATCGCGGGAAGAACATACATTCTTAGCGCATTGCGGGAAGAACATACATTCTTAGCGCGCTGCGAGAAGAGTTCTCTCCACGCATCGCAGGAACAAGATGTCTTCACGCAGGCTTCCATGTAAGGAGTCTGGCGCGTGGAGCTGCAGACATCCTTAAGCGGGAGGAACCAAAGGACAAGCAAAGAGTTAGAAGAAAAAGAGGAAACAAGGCTTAAGGGCGGGACAGCGACAAGAGGGAACAGAAGGCGGAAAGAGAGAAGAGGGATGGGACGGCGGAAAGAAAGAGAGAGAGAGGCGGGAAGGAAAAATATATATATTATTATTAAAAGTAAAATATAAGTATAAATAAATATTAAATCATAAAAGAAAGAGATCGGGTCAGAGAAACGGGTACCTGGGTCGGGTCGGATCAGGGCAGATGTCACAAAATGAACCCGGGAATATCCTGTTTTTATTTTATTTTTACTTTATGATTGAGACGTTACATCTTGGCATGTGAATTCTAATTTTCATACATATACAAACCTTATGAACTCTCACCAAAATTATTAAATATATTATTTTAATCGTTATATGGGTTAAGGATCATTGAAGATTAGAAGAAAACTTAGTGATACCTTTAGGATATTATTTAATTAAATATGTTAGTCTATTCGATGTATTGCATTTGAATTTCAGATAAAGCGTGTACTTGTAATTCGATGAAATAAATTGAATATTATTGTCACTTCAATAGCGTCTTCGAGCTATGAACGATCCACGTATCGCCCTAATGTATAATCCCCCTAAGATCGAGGTGTTACAAAGTAGTCGTTTAAGGGCAACCCAATGTATATTTGTAGGTTAATGCATAAATCGCGACAGTTTGTTAGCCGCATATGGTACATTCGGTCTTGTAGGAGGCAAATACTATATGGCGCCAACAAAGCGCGGTATTCAGTTGGTTATGAGAGAGGTGCGCCGTCTGTGGTGTTAAGATGGTACGAGAAGGACATTGGGGTGGTAGCCGGCTTACAATCACTCATCTTTGCTCGATTTAACAAATCAAGAATATATTTATTTTCTAAGAGGAAAAGACCAGTGTTGTATGGGATGACTTTGACGCCAAAAAGGTATGAAAGGAAGCCAAGATCTTTGAGAGAAAACCGAGCAGCGAGAGAATTAATGAAGCTGTTGATAAAACAGGTGTTCGGATCAGTGAGGATGGTGTCATCAACATAAACGATAAGAAAATTTGGGGATTTGGTGGCATGATTGACGAACAGAGATGGATTGAAACCGACTTAGAAGAGGTATGATTTTAGTTTATCATACCATGCACGTGATGCTTAACGAATGCCATAGATAGCCTTCTTTAATTTACATACGTGAGTGGGAAAGAAAGGGTCGGTGAAGCCGGGTGGTAGAGACATGAAGACTTCCTCGATTAGAGTGCCTGAAGAAAGGCGTTTTTGATGTCGAGTTGGAGGAGACACCAATTATGATAGGTAGCAAGGGAAACGATGTAGGGAGAGGAGGAATTCGCCTGAAATATTGTGGAAGGAGGTAGCGGTAGTAGTAAAATAAACCATAAAATAATAAAAGGAAAAATGAAGAAATAAAACAAGTGAATTTCATCCTACATTGATGGAAAAAAGAAAATGGCATGCTTCCACCTTGGTATAATATAAGAAAGTGAGTGTTTGTCTCACAATGCTAGATTACAAAACTTGTAAGCTCTTTATAAGAAAGAGAGATCATATAGTAATATTCTTATATGACAAATCACACCCAGTGGTCCTAACGAAGGGTGTGAAGCACCCGACGTGGACAGACACCGGCTCGGATGAAATGCGATGGGCGCAATGTGGCGTTTTGATACCGCACTTTGCACTTTGCATCGCTGAGAGCTGCCTTAGTGTTTTTGAAAACTTGTTCCTTCGTGCTACGCGAAGGAATGAAATCAAGTCTCTTCGCGCTAAACGAAGCCTTATGAGTTACCCGGAAAATCTTGTGTCCTTCGCGCTACGCGAAGAACACTTTGCACTAGGCGGCGTGATTGTCATGTCAAAGTGACACGTTGCCTGCCACGTGGTCTAGCTATGGCTGACTCGACAACCCTACTATTACTTCGCACTACGCGAAGTGATTGTTTGTGTTGGTTCGCGCTACGCGAAGTAATCAAATTTTAGCTATAAATAGGGTAGAAATCACACTTTCATTCCTTGTCCCAAAATCAACAATCAGATCTCTGTCTCAATCTTTCTGCCTTATTAAGGTATTGGGTATAATACCCGAGTAGTCGTAACGATACCCCCTCCGATTGAAAGAAACTTTTATACGCGAATCTAAAGGCTCTGCCTGAACAAGATGAGACATTGTGCCATCGTGTAAAGTTTCTAGTCTCGTGATTATCGTTATGATTATAAGGTTTATACTAACTTAGATATACCACGTTGTACTTAACCTAGGTGCTTAGTGAAGGGAAAAAGAGTTCAACGCATGTATTACTGCCTCTCATTTTAATATCATTCGAGTGAGTGTACGTCGATCTTCTTTGAATGCTGATCAAAACTTTGATAGTCAATGATTTCCAGTTTTATCCCTTGACATGCAATTTTTTTAAGCCGGAGAATTTTGTAAAATGTAAGTTGCCTCCTCTCATAAAAATGTCACACACTCCACAATTTTGGGAGGCTACATACTAACTATACTTGTTTCGGGTGAATTAGTAAAACACAAGCTTGTATAGTTTGTACCTTAAGGGTATCAAAGTATTTTTTTTTTTAATGGTAGAGAAGTATTTGTTTTAACTAATTCCAATCACCTCGTTGAGCACAGGCTATATCTTTCTAATAACTTTAAATAAATAATATATCTAGTAGTCATATACTGCTATCAAGAAACATTTATGCAGCCACTGCACTTAACTAAGTTACTTTTATACCGACAATTTCTATCTACTTGATAGAATATACTAAAGCTAATTTATTATATATCAAGGGACCTGACAACCTTTAATGTACTGCAAGGATAAAGGATGAACTTTCTCTTTATTAAAATGTTGTAACATCTAGATGCAACTAATAAGTATAAAAATACAATGTTATTATCAACAATATTTGTAAAATCTAAGCTTGTTCTTTTAATACAAGCATATGGACTAATTAAATCATATACGTATACTATGAGATAATCATTAATTGAGTTGGCTATATGCCTATATCACGTTTGACTCGGCTATTTTAGTTCATAACTTCATACATAGAACTTGTTAACTTCATATTATATATTTTTTAAGCAATTTCAATGCTTCATGCATTTATAATCCATCATAGATTTCTTTTTATGTTGACCAATCATGTATGCATGTGAATCCACTATTCAAAACTTTTGTCACATAAACTTCATTACTTAGCATAACAGTTTCTGTATCATATTCAAAGAACTTGCTAACACTTGTTTTAAACTAATTTGATATTTGTGCATAGGAATTCCATCCTTCGATATTTGTTATTTTAAGCACTAAACCGCATTAGAAGGCTCGAAATAAGTTCATATATTTAATTGTCAATGTATACAACCAATATAATGCATTTGGATCCGAATTTATGTATTTAATTGTCAACGTATATAACCAATATAATGCATCTGTATCATAATTTGTATATTGTAATCAATGTTGTAAAAGTCGTTAGGCGGTCCTAGGCAGTCGACTGAGGAGTTGCGAGTACTCGGGAGTAGTCTGGGATTACTCAGAAAATACCTAAAGAGTACTCGGCCGAGGCAGGAAGTACTCGATCTAGGCTGGGAGCAATCGGGGAGTACTCGACTGCATACTCGAAAGTTTTACAACATTGATTGCAATCATACTATTCTAGATCTGAGGAGTTTCGCTATCACTACCAATATCACTAAACATATGTAGTGATAAGTGATTGGGCATTTTTTTCTCTCTATTTTTAATGCATTTTATTAATTGTTTTTAAAAAATTAATATTAATTTATTTTTAAACAATTAGTCATCATTGGAAATACCAATCCACACAGGCACGTGCTAAAATAACTCACGAGACCATATATACATTTGAACTACGTTTTCGTTAGAATATCCAAAAAGAAAATTCATAAACAACACTGTGCATATAGTTCTTTTGAACCCTTTTTAACTACCCGTGTTCAGCGGGTCATGCATAGTAATGTTATGACTTCAAGATCAGCAAATATAGTTTTTAAAAGATTAGGTTTTGCGATTCAAAAAGGGGTAGCGGCGCAGCCTGTTGCCCGCTTGCCTTCTGTTTCGATGTAATCCAATAAACAATTAATACGGCAATTATTGTTTTATTATAATATTAATAAAAAGAAATCAAACCAAGTGTATTAGAAAAAAACCTAAAATGTGATGGTGTGGTTTTGTTTTGTGATTACTCCACCAAGTAATAATAACATTATAATTAAATGATATTTTTATTATTTATATAACTACTTGTACATCATAAATTCAGAAATGTTTAGATTACATTGAAACAGAAGGCAAACGGGCAACAAGCTCCGCTATCCCTTTTTGAAACAAAAAAATAAAAAACAAAAAAAAAAACAATTTTCTCACCGTCACGTTGTGAAGAAACTGTGAGCACACTCACACCCGGTTTTCACATGTGAAAGAGTTCAATAATAAAGAAGAGAAACAATAAAATATACAAATGCTTCTTTATTTTCATACAAAAGGTACAAAGAATTCAACAACTATTAGGTTTTCAACAATACAACAAAATCTTTTGCTTATTTTTCATAGGGCTTATGTGCGATGAAACTAATACACTGAACTTGACGAACGTTGTCAAATCCAATGATACGGACCCATGCTTGTGGGTACTCCTTCACGCACTCCTGCACCTCCTTCAACACCTGGGCGGAGTCGGTGCACCCAAACATGGGCAACTTCCACATGGTCCAGTATCTGCCGTCATAGTACCCAGGTGATCTGTGGTTCTCACGGTAGACGTACCCGTGTTACAACTCAAATTCCAAACAAGGAACCCACTTGTTGCGGAGAAGGTAGTCAACTTCTTTCGCCAATTGGATCGGGGTTAGAGGTGGAAGGTATGAAAGAGTCTCGTATTTCTTCTTTCCGAGAGGAGGCCACACCTGCATGCATTGCACTCTTCCGCCGTTGCTGGGAAGGGAACAGAAGTCGTTTTCCGCCTTTTTGGTGCAAGGGAAAGCCACGGTAGACCTAAGTCCAGTGAACGGAGCCACCATGGTGGCTTGAGTTGTGACGGCTGCGGTGGTCATGGTAGTTGAGGAAAGTGAAGCCATTTTATAAAGTGGGTTTGAAACCAAATTGACTTGCTTTGGTTCATTGCTTTGTAGGTATATATATATTGGTATGGGGAGTAAAGGGGATTTGCATCCAAGGGACAAAAATCAGTCTGTTAGATATGTGGTGGTGCCATTATGACCGATGGGTGCCTATGGTTCATGATAATACATGCATAATGGCCACACAAGAGTGAACCATTAGGATAGATAAAAATGAACCAAGGTTTAAAGGTAACCCAAAGTTTTAGCGATAGACTGAACTTAATTTAATGTGTTGTTCACTATTAGGATAGTGGCGTTTCACAATGTTTTGCCAAAAAGAAGGGGGTTTCCTAGGAAAAAAGAAACACTAATCAACCAATAATATAATTTTCTTTTTTGATTTCTCTTATTTTTTTTCGTATTACGTACCCTAGATTGGTGATGTCCGTGAAGACTTCTCGGCGTTTGTTGCGGTAGAATAGAAAGTGTCGAACCCATGTCTCCCAAGTAAAAAAGGAAGGGTCGAGCCATGTTTACCCTGTAACATACACAAACCTAAATCACCGGAGCACTTGCACTAATTGACTGATATGTGTGAACAAAGTATAGTATATACACTAGAAGTATATTATATAGTCTATTAACCAGCGGTTGTACTATTTGTACCGACAACCAAAATTAACAGTCTCTATAATGTCCTTTGTTGAGGTGAAGAGCTCTATTCGGAAAATATCACAAATAGAAAGAAATTGTTACATTAATTTGTAAGAGGGCATACTCTCCGAGTCTCCCAAAAGCGTCACCAAAAACACACTTTGGGTACCAAAAATATGAAACCATACAAGACTTTCTAATTGTACTATGTATGGCAATCCTACTAGGGGCCGTGGCCCTATCGGAAGTACTAGCAAAAAAAAAGCATAACGCTAATACATCCCAAACCAAATAAAGGACTCAAAACAAAATAGACTTGGTATCCACGATTGACAATATTGCTTTGTCAAACGTTAAGTTGGAACCCCCAACCAAACCTATTGCTTGATTCAATAGAAGCCCAAAAAGGATCCCAAATGATTTGTATAGTCAATAATGACGAAACCCGATAACGTAAGTTACAAGTGCGAATAGTGTTTTAGCCAATGAACTTGTCAAAAGTTACACAAAACTTCACTGGTTAAATATAACACACCGGTTGGTCTTCTTTGCCACAAACCGGCCAAATGAGCAGTGGGCTTTTATAAGAATCTTCATTAACCCAACCATGGGCCTTCAACGGAGAGCTACGGCTTAGGGGCTGTTTGGTAGCCTCTTAACAGTTATTAAGAGACTATCTCTTTATGAGCATGTTTGGGATTGAATTTGAAAAATGCTTATTGGCTTATTGGTATTTTCAAAAAGCCAATAAATTAAAATGTGTTTAGCAATCACAAAAATCTTTCCTATTTTAGTTTTTTAAAAGGGTTAAAAAGTAGTTTTCCAAAAGCCTCAAATCCTGGCTTTTCAAAATAGCTTTTTGAAAAAGCCAATAAACTAATAAGCATTTTTCAAACTCAATCCCAAACACCCCCTATGTCTCATAACATCTTAATGTTATGAGGTATCTTTAAGTCTGAATGGTTAAGAGGTAGCCATTAAGGGGTAGCCTCTTAACCATTCAGACTTAAAGATGCCTCTTAACACAAGACTTAAGGAAAGCTCTTAATCTTACTATATTACTAAAGCAATACAAGGTTTTCACATAGCATTAAACTAGCATGTCCACATAGGCTTTCAACTCATCAATTTTTCATTTATATAATTTGCACATGTTAATTTGAACATTATTTTTAAACATTAACTTTTAAGTTGAAGAAAGTTTTAAAATAAATTGTTATAATCATCATTTATTTAGTAATAAAGACAATTAACTGTTTTCATTGTTATTTTTATAAATTTTGAGACTTTGTTATTTTATTTTATTTTTTTTGGAAATTATTTATGAACGTTTGGAGTGGATGTTTGGATTGAAATGGTGGTTTAAATCACGAGGTTTAGATTATATTGTTGTTTTATTAAACGCGCGGTTTAATAAATATTATAATTATATGTCATTGTTATATTCATATTTTTAGTATTTTTTATGTTGTGTACTTAAATGTTTTATAATTTCAATAAAAGTAGTTTTTATAACACACAACTTATGTTACAACATCTACGTGTTTACGTTTCGTAGTTTACAACATATGACTTCAGTAAATGATGAAGTTTTAACTAATATGTCTTTTTTATTTCATGGTATAAGTTAAAAATATATGGCATAACTTAGAATTATGTTTTAAATTGTTATTTTTCTCTATTTTTCTTTGTTTGTTGGGTTCTTTTAACTAAAATATCAATGTGATACCTTATAATAATAATAATAATATAATAGATTATTTGACGTTTACAATTCGTTAAAATGTGTATAACACACACGCGCGCGCACACCCTCACACACACAAATATATATATATATATATATATATATATGAAGTTCTATATATTTTCCGTTCGTGTGTAACACGATATAATCTAGTTACCATTAAGATGTTATGAGTCATTATGAGGTGTTAAGAGACTACCAAACAGCCTTTAAGAGCTAAGACATTAGTTATTCACCCAAAAGCACTAGTATACAGTTGGCCCAACGAGCAGGGGGCATCATTAACTCAATCATGGGCCTCCAACGGAGAGCTACGATTAGGGCTGTTCATGAGTCAAGCCGAACCGAGCGAAGGCTTGCTCATTGCTTGGCTCGTTTACAACCGAACCGAACGGCTAAAATTCGAACCGAGCAAAAGACAAAACGAGCCAAAATCGAATCGAGCATTTTTGGATCGAACACCGAGCGATTTCGAGCATTCTCTTGAAGCTCATTCTGCAAGAACTCCGAATCATCCTCTTGAAGCTCATCCTCTTCATTATAACGCTTGCCCTCGGGACCAATAGGGAAATCCTAATTCATTGGGCCTTTCGATACAATCAAATAGAAAGCCCCAAAGGCGTCATATTCTAGGAGCCCACTATATGATTAAATAAATACTCCTCTATCTGTTACCGGTCGAGAGCTCCTTCTCCTTCCCCCTCTTCAAACTCTGATTCGTCTTTCCATAGAGAAATCTCTTATCAATGATAGAACAAGATCCTTTTTGCATCATATCTAAGGGATTCTTTGGTTCTGGTCGAATAAGCAATGTCACTCGATCCTTATCAAACTGACTGCATGTCCGTGATGATCCCACTAGAGCACCTTCCACTTCTAATAGACCACGAACTAGACCAGAATCATTCTCAACGAGTCCATAAGGAGTGGTCCCATTTTTTTCATCGGGTCTGGGTAGAGACCAAAGATCTTGAGTGACCGATCCGGCAGAACACTCAAAAGATAAAGAAGTATCGTTAATTTCTTCATGCTCGTTCCAAGTTCGAAGTACCAACTGTACAAATAAGAATCCTCTTCGTTACATGATTAAGAATCCTCTTCGATACAAATAAGTATCTATTTGTTTTTCATATAGATAGATATAGGATCTATGGTGTTGTTTATATATTTATATATTTGTTTTCTATATAATTATATATAAAATAAATTAAAAATATTCGAGCCGAACCTAACCGAGCAGACTTTGCTCGTTGCTTGGCTTGCTTACCAACCGAATCGAGGAGAGCGGCTCGTTTACAATCGAGCAAAAAGATGAGCGAGCAGTTTTTAAGCGAGCGACGAGTAAGTTCAAACGGCGAATGGTTTGGACGACGTCCCTAGCTATGGCTAAGAGAGTAAGAGCTAAGACATTGGTTACTGGCCCAAAAGCACTAGCACACGGCCCAACATGAAAGATCTGTATCAGCTATTTGACAGTGGAGACGCAAGCATACTGGTCAGTACTAAATTACTAATATGCCTTCTAGTGACCTGTTAAGGAAGGATACGATGAACAATGACGTCACAACGAACCCGTCATCTACATTAATGTGTCACTATATTGTGTGAAGTTCAATGAGATGGTAGTAGAAGGAGTGTTTGCTTTGCAAATTTGCAAAACGATCGATAATGAAATATGTTTATCATGTTTCAAATATTTACGACATTAGATCGTTTAATCTTTTATAAAACTTACAGCTACATTTTATGCAAAAGTACAGAAAAAGAAGAGGTGCTAGCTACTGTAAATTCTAACCATAACTTTTATTGATATCTTGATATTTCAAGTTTTATATAAAATGGTGTGCATGTGAGGTGTCGTTAGATATTTATCTCAAGAGGACCCATTGGACCATGAGGCGTCACGGTCATATTATTTCTAGAAAACTCGATTGTATTGGTTGGCTAGAAAGAGGGTCAAGAGTGAGAGGATAGGAGCTGGTGCTTCCTCTTTTCGTATATTCAAAAGTATTGTTTTTGTCCCTTAAGAGTAAAAACTTAGAAGGTAAGATATTGGGAGTGGACTGTGACGAGTATTAGATGATACATACTAGATTACCAGGAACCAAGTATATTACTACATGGATAGTTAATAAACTAATTAAAATAAAATACTTAATGAATAATCTAAATATCTTTATTTTCAGTGTACTTTTTAACTGAAAGTTAAAATTAAAATTCTTAAAGTTAGGTTACAAATCATATTATTTATTGTGTTAATAATGAGTTTTACAACTTCTTGATTAAAACTAATAAAATTATAATGAAAATAACATTTTTGTATTTTGAAAATTGTTTAGAAAAAATGTATTTTTAGATTATTTACTTATAAAAAATGAAATTTAATTTGTTTGATAGTTAGCAATTATTTCTTAATTGGGGTTTTATTTTGGTATATATGTTGTTAAATTACGGATGTTAATTTACTAAACTAGGAATTAGGCAAGAAAATTTAGAAATAGATTACGCTAACTTTACTAAATTTATATGTATTTATAAATGAATAATAATAAATTACTAAAAATTTATGAGGATTAATATTGGAGTGGCATGTGGCAAAGCATGTAGAATTTTATTAGAAAGTATAGATATAGATAATGAGGATTACAAATGAAACTTAACCAAATAATATACCCTTGCATGGTGACTGTATAACAATAAACTCGAAAGATATATAAACGCTCGCAGTTGAAGCGATAGAAAATCAAACGCTCAGACTAGATCTACAACCATAATGGTGGCATGACAAGAGACATGTCAACTAGGCTATGGTGATGGGAGTTGCGACTATGACATTACATATCAAAGAATAGTCAAAGATATGATTAAACAAACAAAGAAAATTAGCGAGGGCTTGAACTATGGCGAGGTGAAGACGGCTAGGCATGAGAATGTAAAGAAAACCTAATTTGTATGTGTACAAGCGTACTAGGGTGGAAAGAAAAAAGACAAGAAGCTTAAGACTTTGATATTGTAGCACCTCGGCTTTAAGCGGAATACGTCCGGTGTTACGTACAAATTGCCCATAAGCTCGTAAGACTATTAAAGTGATAATAATTATATTTATTCCATTTCATAAGGTAGCAACTACATAATTGTTCAAAAACAAAAAGACAAGAAACATTTCAGCGAATAACAAATAAAGTTTTATTAAATATATCCTAAAGTATAAGACCCCGAACCCGGCAGCCCTACCTTTGCGTTGGATTTAATCATAAACACAATTCCAAATATCAGAGTTAATTGAAACTTTCACAGGATAATTAAAACTTCAACCATTCGCTACATAAGCGCAAATTTAAACAAACATTTAGACATGGCTTTTAATTTCAAACATCACAAAACATCATAGTTCCTTCATCAGATGCCAGCTTCTTTATTCTTCTGCCATGTGTGCTCCTCAAGCCAGCTGCTTCATTCTATTTGCCTGTACGCATACTAAAAGTCAGTCGCATTGAATGAGTTCTAGTTTAACAGACAATATACCATACCTTCACATACTTACACATGCATATCCGGAGATACACCTCGCATACTTAACCTGTTTATCATACATACATATATACATGCATACATACATACATACAAACACACACACACACATACATACATACATACACACATACATACATACATACATACTTTCTTACTTTCTTATCTTTGCTTACCTTATTTAGTACATGCATAATTATTCTATGTTTTAAAGAGCCTTTTGTCCTATAACCTTCACAGATATTATTAAGGTCTGCAACCCTTTAACCGTCACAGATATTAGTAGGGGCTGCAACCATTTAACCTTCGTAGATATTATTATAGTCTGCAACCCTTTAGCCTTCGCAGATATAATTAGAGTATGCAACCCTTTAACCTTCGCATATATTATTAGGGTCTGCAACTCTTTAACCTTCACAGATATTATTAGGGTTTGCAACCCTTTAACCTTTGTACATAGTATTAGGGTTTACAACCCTTTAACATTCGCAGATATTATTAACGTCTGCAACCCTTTAACCTTCACAGATATTATTAGGGTCTGCAACCCTTTAACCATAGAACCACTCAACCATACAATCATATGACCATACAACTATACATGCATTCCTATATATATATATATATCTATATGTGTATATAATCATACATTATTAACCTTTTGATATGCATACAACATTCGCATACCATACACTTACTAGTTAAAGTAAGTGTATTAACTTGTCACATAAGAGTATGCACACAGCCCCAAAAAACATAAACAGAGAATATGGGCTAGAAACTCACTTGGATCCTGTTTTGCTCAAAGCTTATGGTAACAACTTTCTTCAACTGGGCACGACTAACTATGTAACAAGTACATGTGTTAATTAACTACTATTCTAACCAAGTCTTAATATCTAACTTAGTAAACCCAATCTACTTAGATATTGGAGTTAACTAGACTAATCCCAATCACAACTCCCTGAATCACAACCAAAGTGGATCGTAGTCGCATCCCCTTGAATCGCATCCCAAGTGGATCGCAATCACAATCACGAGAATCGTAACCGCATTCACTTGAATCAAAATCGCATTCACGCCTTTGCGATTTGAGCTGGGCTCACTTCTTCGTTCCAGCGGCTTATTTCAATCATTTTCGTTATATTTCGTTTCCTTATGACCCGTTTCATTGTCCTGATGAATCTCGCGTCAAACCGACTTTGTTTGACCGTCTTTCTCGCACCCAAGCATTACCCAATTAACTCGAATCGCACCCTTTAACGTGTTTACGACAAAGTTTATGTTTTTCCTACTTCTTACAGTTCAATTTATCATCCTACCGAATCCTATGGGAATCCGAATTCAAATACACGACCTTTTAACTAAAAAAATACCTTAAACGAACCGGTTTTGAATCGGTTCCTGAACAACTGCTGAATCTTGGTATGTTTTCTTGTTTGCTAAAGGAATCAGACTCAAACGAGCTTAGGTCTCATTCAGATCTGGATCCATAATGGAAGAAGTAGTGTATGTGTGTGTGGAGACAAAGATGGAAATATGAGGTTCAGGGTTTGGGTGGGGAGGGGGGTTGGTTAAGAAGTTTAAATACTCCAAGCCTATGGGCCTTAGGCCCATAACACCCTTAGTCCATATCTTTCTAAGTCCATCTTTTATATCTAAACCTACCACCCAACTTATGATTTATTTATTTATCCGTAAATAAATAGCAACTCATAATTAAATAATAAACGTTTCTTTATTTAATATATTTAAATATCAGATGTTACATAAAGTCGACCAGTGATCTTCGTCCTTAGCACGCCATCGATTCAACCTGTAGCACGTTGAAAATAATATTTTGTCCACATTTAAGTTGGTGAGATTTCATAAGTTTAAATATGTATAATACGAAACTATGCTCGATTCACATGCCACATGTAGTAATTCCAATCATAACGTAAATGATAACAAGTATGAAATAGCGCCCCACTCGCCCGACCAAGGTCGCTGAACCGATGGAATGATAACCACCATTTGATTCAACCGGGACATATTACAAGTGGCGCAGGTACGTCCCGTCAGACCCTCCCATTTCGATGTTTGATGTACCAACCATAAAGCGATAAACGCATTGCACATAATACACGTATGATAGCCATAAACGATATGAAAGAATAATATTAGCATGCAAGACATTAATGCGAATCGGTTTGAAGTAATAATCACAAAAAAAAACTAACGATAAAGAAACTTGAACATGCTACACCCCAAGATATAAAAGTGGAAAAGGGGGTTATGAAAATTCACATTGAAAATGAGATGATAGTTTGGACGAGTCGAACAAATGAGGTGGAGAATCATGATGGATTATCCTAAACAAGTAAATACATATGCTAGATTTTAACAACAAGACTAAATGGAAAGGAAACTATGACAAATTGGGAGTTTTTATTTAAAATGAGTTTAACAAAAATGAATTAGGTTTATATAAATCATTTGATATTTATTAATTAACGAATGATTTGTAGATGAATAATTATAACCTATTAATATAAGCTTAAATAACAAGATTTAAAAACAATTTATGATTAAACGTTTTTATTCGACTAACATAATTAATTAACTTACTAATTAAATAACTTAAAGGTCTTGCGAGAATTATTTTAAAGAAATTATAAATATGAGTTTATGTTGAAGAGAGGAAAAAAACAATAATTAATTATTTAGAGAAATTAAGTATATTAGTTTTTTTATAAGAAATATTTAAATAAAACCATATTGTATATATCATCATACTTAAAAGAAAAGATTTATAAGTTTATGACGATCAACGGATCATAAGATTTAAATAAATATTTATGCTTATTCTTGCAAAATAACTAGGTTTGATCCAATATTTAGAAAATCAAAGTGTTTATCTTGGATATCCATGATCATTATGATTCTTAATACCCAAATATAAGATTATTATGATAAATGTACCATGATCTTGAACAACAACTAATGAACAAGTATGCATATTCAAAGTAAAATCAAAACAAAAGCTACAAAATGCATGAAATCATAAACTTACTTGTTAGTGCTCTCAAGCATTAGAAAAGAGTGTATTGAGATGTGAAAATAATGGAAGATTAGTCCTCCTTTTATAGCAAAATTGTAGAGTTTTTATACTTATAGAATATATGGAATTTAATCATGTTTAATATAAATAAAAATAAAAATTAAAATGGTTTAAAGGGATTTTCGGTGTGTTTAACTATTTCATCAATTTTAAAAAAATAATTAAACCATTCATTGTTTTTTATTAGTTAAATATAACATATGAAAAGATGGTAGTACAGTAAAAAAATCTATAAATTAATAATCGATAAATTAACAACTCAATAAAATTAATAATTTTTCCAGTCCCTGCTTGGGACCAGTGCAAAATTGGACCTCAATCGATAAAATAATAAGATAATCACTTTTTTGAAATCCCAGTGTGTATATATTGTTCCCAACGAAACTATAAATAACTACTAAAAGATTCCAAATTCTAAGATTGTTTAATAAAAAATGAATTTATAATCGCTTGTCTTTTGTTGAACTTCAAATCTATATTGAGTTCTATATTGTTAGTGCTCTCAAGCATTAGAAAAGAGTGTATTGAGATGTGAAAATAATGGAGGATTAGTCCTCCTTTTATAGCAAAATTGTAGAGTTTTTATATTTATAGAATATATGGAATTTTAATCATATTTAATATAAATAAAAACAAAAATTAAAATGGTTTAAAGGGTTTTCGGTGTGTTTAAATCTTTCAATCAATTTTAAAAAAAATAATTAAAGCATTCATTGTTTTTTATTAGTTAAATATAACATATGAAAAGATGGTAGTACAGTAAAAAAATCTATAAATTAATAATCGATAAATTAATAACATCAATAAAATTAATAATTTATCCAGTCCCAGCTTGGGACCAGTGCAAAATTGGACCTCAATCGATAAAATAATAAGATAATAACTTTTTTGAAATCCCAGTGTATATATATTGGTCCCAACGAAACTATAAATTAATAACTACTAAAAGATTCCAAATTCTAGTATTGTTTAGTAAAAAATGAATTTATAGTCGCCTGTCTTTTGTTGAACTTCAAATCTATCTTTAGTTCATCTTTAAATCTCCTCATTGCACTTAAGAACTAGGCAGTGTCTTCTCATATTATGAAGAGTTATTGCCTTAACACTTGTTTTTGTAATTCATTTTTTAGTACCATGAACTAACTTTTTAATTATTCAAAAACAATGGACTTGAAAAATTCAATTAATTTGTGAATGCACATTACATTTGCAAATTTAAAGATCACACGTAAAATCTCTTTAAATTAATAAATTATTAATTTATCGATATAATAATATCTCTCTAAATTAATAAAATATCTCGGTACCAATATTATTAATTTATAAAGGTTTTACTATAGTAGTAGTAGTAGTAGTAGTAGTAGTAGTAGTAGTAGTAGTAGTAGTAGTAGTAGTAGTAAAAATAATAATAATCCAAGAAAAATTCAAATGATTTGCGTGGGAAAAGTTCATAAATAAATGGTCATGATTATGGACGTTTTAAATGTGTATGCAATACTACAAAGGTGATAAGAAATAAAGTGTATAAAAATAATCACGAACTTGCAGAGGCAACTGTTGATACATAATTTGTTGTCTCGGTCTTTGTTTATTGGTTTGGTTATTGTATATAAGTCTAAAGACTAGTTTTGCTATTTATGTAAGGTCATTCACTAGGTCTGTCTAGCGAATGGACCAGTTTTGGTTTGCTGATACGCTAGAGCTTGTTAGCGTATAGACAGTTAAGGTATAAGACCACTCGCTAAGTATTGGTTAGCGAATGGCGTAGTGAAAGTAACTCATTCGCTAAGCATGTTTAGCGAATGAGTCGAGTCCTATATATGTAAATTTATTTCTAATGAATCGATTTGGTATTTTATTGAACATCCTCTCGTTACTATGCCCGAATTCACTCTCAAAACATACACATACACGCATTGTGCCCTAATCATTCATTATTGACCATAATCATAGACTAGATCTTGTAATTTCTCGATTAATGATCAAATCATGAGTTCTCAAGTGGTATTAGAGCTTAACAATGAGATCGGTTCTCATGCAAAAACTTCTAAGTTGAATATTCTAGATGATTTTCAAAGATGGAGTCAAAGATCAAATCTCATCTGGGCGTGATTGATCCAGATTGTTTAACCTTGTTGGATAACAAGTAAGTGATACCAACTTTAGATGTTGATGGTATCAGTAAAGTTTCAAAGAGTCCTAATGTGATGACTGCAATTGAAAAGAAGAAGTATGATCTTGAAGTAAAGATATACTCCACATTGACCATGGCTTTACCTGAAAACATCTTTCATCAATTCAGCCATATTACAAGCACAGCATCTTTGTATGCTGCTTTGCATGCTAGGAGTTTGGGAAACAGTCAAAAGCAAGAAGTCTATGCTAAAGTTTCAGTATAAGAACTTCAACATCATGCCAAACAAGACTATTGGTGAACTATTGACAAGGTATTGTCACTTGCTAGTTGAGTTGAATTGGTTTGAGTTACACCGAGATGAAGCTGATAGGATTGATACATTGAAAGATGATCTTCCAAGTTCTTACTCAACTTATGTGCTAGTTTTGACTGAAAATGGTTATTTCAAAGATCCAACTCTTAAATGCATGGATTTTGTTAAAAATTTGGAGAAAAGAGAGTATGAGTTAAATTGCTTAATTTCATCTAAGTCCAATCAAGATCCTTCCTTATATGGTGGTGCTAATCCAATTAGTAAGAACTCATCTACTCCAATCACTACCTTTTACACTCAAGCTGATCATGTTGTTCCTCCACCAGAAGCATTTTCTGAGCCACAATTCGTCTCAAGCTCAAGTCCCGCAAGTTCAATCTCAATTCCTCCTCCATCTCCACCAAATGTAAACATGAAGGAGGTAGAACAACATTTTGATTTTATGGGAGCATCCATGTCTTCTTATGAACAATTGGTGGGCAGTAAAGTTGCTAATTGTGACTTAACTGACGAGGACTATGACCAAATCAATCCAAGTGATTTGGAATTGATGGACTTGAAATGGAATATGGAAATGATTGTCAGGAAGATCAAAAAGAATACGCAAAGGACTGGAAATGATCTCCCAACCATGAGTAAAAGAATTGGGTTTGATAAGATGAAAGTCAGGTGTTAGACTATGATAAGTTTGGTCATTTTGCTGAAGAATGTGATAAACCAAGGCGAGGGTATTCTCCGAGCAACAAGACTCAAGATAGAAACTCAACAAAGAAGTATAACAACAATGAGTCAAAGAAGATGCCTAAGAAACCCTTGGAGTGGCCTAAACATATTGAATCAAAGGCCATGGTGGTGCAAGAGGGGTATAGACTTGTCAAGAAGATTGTTGGGTGAATCCTCAAGTGAGCGATAACAAGCTAATTTGGTTGTGATTACTAAGAGATATGAAAGTGTGATTGATGATTTGAAGAATAAGCAAGTGGAAGCTGAGGAATCTAATTCTGATTCAGAAATTTCATGTGAAGATAAGAAGGAAACGTTTGCTTGTATGGCCAAGATTGAAGAGGTTAGTTCTAACTCCTCTATTTCATCCTCTGATTCTATTAGCACAAGTCCATCAGATAGTGATACTTCGGATGATTCGGATGTGACTATGCGTGTTCTTTGTGATGAGTCTTTGGCTAAAGTTGAAAAGATTCATGCTCACAATAAAACTTTACTTATCGATCTTGTTATGATCGAAAATAATTATCGGGTAATGCTTGAAAATAAGAAAGATTATAAAAATAAACTTGATACTTTAACCGAGAGTAACCATGAATTTAGAATTGAGATCTCTAATAAGTAAGAAGTAATAAGAATTCAGTTTGAGGAATTACTCAAAAATAAAGCCAAGGTTCATAAGCTTTAGAGTGAGGACGTGGAGTTCAAACAAAAATTAAACAAATAAGGAGGAACTTTCAATGATTTGATCCATCTGTATCTGTTAGTAAGGTAACATCCACAAATGAGAAGAAAGTTGATAAAGTAAAGCATGTTGAGAAAAATGAGAAAACTTTTGCTCCAAATTCTCACTTCAAGATTAATCTAGTATTTTCTCAAACTGATGATGATGTTATCATAGAGGATGTATTTGAACCAAATGTGGTTCACAAAAATGAAAGTATTCCACTTGATAATCATATTCTTTGTGAACTAAAAAGGAATGAAAAATCTAAAATTGGTAACACATCATCCTTAGTTACACCCATATCATCTGAGAAGAAGTGGTCTCATATGAAGATTTAAGAAAATTTGTTAATCCAGTTGGTGAAAAGAAGAACTAGAGGGTTTATAAAATGAAGGGAGTTAATCAGCTTTTTTCTGATATTGTATTTCCTTTGAGTTCGGTTAAACCGGAATGTGTTGAAATAGTTTGATTGTGGAAAACCTCTTATGAATGAGACTGAGATTTCTTGTGGGGAAATCAAGAAACTAAAGCCAAAACCCCAAAATAAATCTCAACCAATTTACTTAAACCTATTCAGTTTGTAAAATCTTCTATGTTAGATATGCTCAAAAGTTTTCTGAGTGTTCTAACTTGGATTTTTATAAAGAAAAACAAGAGGATAAGCTGGTTCGGTCTCATGTGAAGATTGTGACTTTTCAACCTAATGATTCATATGGTAGATCTTATTCACCATAAATGTTTGTTGAAAGGAGAATTTATTTCTCTTATGGTGAAAGAGGTCATGTTGCCAAGTTTTGTGGATCTACGATAAGAAAGATTGAAAAACCTTTAACTAAGGACAAAGGTCATGTGGTTAAAATTATTTTGAAAATGCAACATACAAGACAAGGTTGATGTGAAAAAGAAATTAGTTAAAACGATTAACCCTAAGAAGGCTGTTGGGGTTAACAATGAGTTAAAGGAAAATGTCAAGTTTGATGTAGCTCCTGTTGAGATTAAATTGACTAAAAGGTTGAAGGAAACTTTGAGTTTTAGACAATTCTAGAAGTTTCATCAACATGCATTAAAGAATAAGGTTAAGGATGAGAAGGTTTCTGTTGGGGAGTTGCCAACATGGAAGCTTAAAGTGTTCTTATCTCAAAAGAAAAATGAGGTTCAACCCAAGACTGAGGCTTGGGTTACCTATTCAAACTAATCATCTACCTTTGCATGCAGAATTCATCCAAGACTATCTCAGGTGGTAAGTTGATTGTAGATACTGGATGTTCTCGTCATATTACTACTAACCTTAATCTTCTTTAAATTTTAAAGATATTCAAAAAGGTTATGTTGCATTTGCGGGCAATCATGGTAGACTAATAACCAAAGAAGCTCAAGTGTCCAATGGGAAGATCACGTTTGAGAAAGTGAATTTCTGTGATAAAGTTGATCATAATGTGTTAAGTGTTTCACATATTTGTGACAAAAAGTATACTACTTTACTCACAGATAAAGAATGTGTGATCTTAAAACCTGGGTTTGTAATTCCTGAGGAGATGGCTATCATGAGATCACTTCGATCAAATGATATTTATATACTTGACATGGGTTCCACAACAGCATCTTCTTCAACTGCTACTTGTTTCATTTCAAAAGCAACAAAGAAAGAGTCAATCCTATGGCAGAAAAAGATTGGTCGCATTCACCATAGAAAGATTAATCACTTAACTTCAAATGATTTGGTGGACGGTGTATCATTGAAGCATTTTCATATGACCGATCGTTGTGTCTTGTGCAAAAAAGGTAAACCGAAGAAGAAATCGCATCCATTGAAGCAGATCAACTCAACCAATACTCCAATGGAACATCGTCACATGGATTTATTTGGTCCAATTAATCATGCGAGTATTGGGGAGATTTGTATTGTTTGGTGGTCACTGAAGACTAATCGAGATATTCATGGGTGTTGTTTATGAGCACAAAAGATCAAACAACCGTTCTCGTGCAAAAGTGACTCATTTGCTAAGCATGTTTAGTGAATGAGTCGAGTCCTATATATAGTCCTGTAATCTTATTTCTAATGAATCGATCTGGTATTTTATTGCACATCCTCTCGTTACTCTGCCCGATTTCACTCTTAAAACACACACAAACACACAGCGTACCCCAATCATTCATTATTGACTGTAATTATAGACTAAACCCCGTAATTGCTCGATTAATGATCAAATCATGAGTTCTCAGCAACATACAATATCAACAATGAAATGATAAATAAAAAACCAATTTCATTAAAGATCAAAACGGGTTTTCGGGTTTGAAAATTAACGAATATTACAGATACCATATAGAATAATAAAAATTTCATAAGACATTATTAATATTATTATTAATCAACTATATATAAAACATATTAAAGATAGTTGATTACAAAGAAAACTTATTCAAATTACACATGATAGCAATATAACAATAAACCATGAGGTAGTGTTGGTGTGCAAGAATGACAAGTGGAATGGAATGGACTATTGTGAGGTAAAGAAAGAATTGGTGTTTGGTTAGTCAATGGAATGGAATAAACGATTACACAAATAATCTCATTCAATCAAAAACCATTCCCTCGCACCTTCTGCTTTTTTTTTTTCATTTCATTACTCTTCTATCCTACTTTCTCCAAAACCACGCCCTGACCACCACTACTACCGTCGCTGCCTTGGCCAAACCGCCACACTCAATCAAGCAGCACTATTGTTGTCGTCACCTCCAAACCACCACAATTTTAGAAATGCAGAAAAAAAAATCAAATATAATTACGAAACATGTTTTACAAATTCAGATGATTTCAAATCAAAGAAATGCAGAAAAAAATCAAGTATAATTACGAACATGTTTTACAAATTCAAGCACAGATACAATACCATAAATTTAGAAATCATACATCACTACACAAGTTGTGATGCTAATACAAAAAAGTGCATATATTTCTTGCTTATTTTTCATATGGCTTGTGCGCGATGAAACTGATACATTGAACTTGACGGACGTTGTCGAATCCAATGATACGGACCCATGCTTGTGGGTACTCCTTCACGCACTCCTGTACCTCCTTCAACACCTGGGCGGAGTCAGTGCACCCAAACATGGGCAACTTCCACATGGTCCAGTATCTGCCGTCATAGTACCCAGGTGATCTGTGGTTCTCACGATAGACGTACCCGTGCTCCAACTCAAATTCCAAACAAGGAACCCACTTGTTGCGGAGAAGGTAATCAACTTCTTTCGCCAATTGGATCGGGGTTAGAGGTGGAAGGTATGAAAGAGTCTCGTATTTCTTCTTTCCAAGTGGAGGCCACACTTGCATGCATTGCACTCTTCCACCGTTGCTAGGGAGGGAAGAGAAGTCGTTTTCCGCCTTCTTGGTGCATGGGAAGTTGGCGGTGGACCTGAGCCCGGTGAACGGGGCCACCATGGTGGCTTGGGTTGGGACGGCTGCAGTGGTCATGGTGGCTGAGGAAAGGGAAGCCATTTTACTGTTTAGGTTTGAAACTAACTGAGTTGCTTTGGTTGTTTGATTTATAGGTGCCCATATATACTGGTATATATGGCGAGTAAAGGGGATTTGCATTCAAGAGGCAAAATCAATCCGTGAGACATGTGGTGGTGCCAGTATGACCGATGGGCGCCTATGATTCATGATAATACATGCATAATGGCCACCCAAGAGTGAACCATTAGGATAGCTGGATAGATAAAGATGAAGTGACTACTAGACTTTCCTGTTTGTTTCTTTTTTTTTTTCAATAGATCCCACTAAATTTTAATGTTCCCAAATTAAATCTAATGGTGTTCATGTTCACTACTGAATATGACTTTTAGTAACTATTGCGATGCAGTACATAGCAATCTAGTGGTGTTTCGCGTTGTGTTGCAAATTTGCGACACTATAACATGTTTCTATTTTCTAGCCACCAGTGTTTATCTGAGGGATTCTGACTATACGACATATTTGCAACACTGCGGTATATTCATCGCTAGTGTCTCAAGTAGTTTTGTGTCATGGTTGCATTGTGAGCATTGCTATTTAGGTTGTACTTTGCTTCGTGGCTTTAAAAAGTCACTATTTGGGCTGTTATTCCGTGGTTGCAACTGGTAACTAGAGGTTAAAAAAAATCGGGTTGTGATCTGATCCGAGTCTTGTTTTAAATTCGATCTGATTCGTTAGAGAAGTACCGGACCGGATTCAGAGAATCCGGTTTAGGTCCTGTGAGAAACTGGTTTGAATTTGTTTTTCTTTCACTTTTCTTATAAGTGTGGTAATTATCTTTTACTATCTTAAATTTTATGAATTAATTAATTGATTCTCTCTTCTACCTCTTAAAAGAGTTATTGTTCCAAATCAAAGAAACCCATGGATGGTCGGGAAACAATAATCAAGTTAAGCTACAAAATCATGGTGACCGATGGATTCCTATGGTTCATGATAATACATGCATAATGGCCACACAACAGTGAACCATTAGATAGATAAAGATGAACCAAAGTTGTATGGAAGGTCATGCTTTATTTTTGTTTTGGTTTGTAGTGTTTTGGTTTTATCTAGGGTTGGGGTGGGGATGATCTCATGATGATCCTGTTTCGACTTTAATATTAAAAAGTTTTTTTTTTCTTTCTAACGTTAATTTGAATCATTGACGTTCTATCACTTAATAATCTTCACTTCTTAAGTATATGAGTTCATCCTCTGTAGAACACACATCACTTATGAGAAAACTCTCTGGCCCAACTTTAAATTTGTGTTCTTTTTACACTACTAGAAAACCTATGATTTTCTACGCATATTTTCAACAATAATAATTTGGTTATTATATACCATTGAACTTTGATAATTCATTTTCTTAAAACGATTTATATTTTCACCCCTCAACTTTAATAGAGTTATCAGGCGTCGCTGAAGTTTAATAATAAATTTTATTTAAATGAATTTCTAAACCTAAATTTAAATAAAATTATCACTTTACTAAGTCTTTTTTTTCTTTATATCTTTTAAATACGTTTAATTATATTTTTAATTCTTTTTATTTAACTTATTATAATTAAAACTAACTTTTAACTCTAGATATGTTTAGTTAATCGTGTTAGTTGCTTATTTTTGTTGCCGATTAGGTTTAATTGATGCAAAGACTAAATTAACTTTTTGATATAAAAAGTAACAAATACATTCGCACCAGTACCTTTAACAAAACCCGTCATAAGTTGTAACAAATTAATCTGTTACTAACTATTATTATTGCAATTAAAAGTATCAACACAATTATTATTTTCTTGTTTTAAATGATATTATGTTATTATTTGTTTTTATTTAATTTCCTTTTTACATTTCCATCAAATATTAGTTTTCTTATTCATTTGTGTTCTTGATTTACAACATTTTTGCGGCGAAATGTCATCTTTGCAACATACTTACGACAAAAAGGTAAATATTTTTTTAACTTTTCTACACATTTCCAAGGAAAATAATAAAGAAAACATATGTGGGAATATGAGACACTTTTTATATTAAAATTAATACAAATAATAACGATACGCTCGTTATTAACATGAAAAAGTAAGTATTACATATATCGCAATATAAACTAAAATAAATAATGAAAGAATATAGCAATTAAGTTAAATGATTTCAACCAAACTCTTCAAATGATAAAGTCTTCAACTTATTTTTCAGCAAAATCATCTTGTAATCTCCTTGATAAGAACTTACATAAAGGTAGATTGTCCAACTTTTGCCACAACAATGTCTTCTAGTAGTCTCTTGGCTGCAACAATAAACAAACAAAAGTTGATGGTTGAGACTGAGGCATATGTTCAACATGTTTCCCTTAAAACAGATTTGCATCTACATAAGACAATGCATGCCGAAGCAGTTAGTACTGTCGGAGATGTCCACACGGACGAGGTTAGATCAGATAAATTGTAGTGTTCAAACTTTTGAAAAAAATATAATAAAAAAGATAGATGAATCAAATAGAAAAATTCATCTCTATAGGATCCCAACACATGAGTCTTCAAAACTTTTTTTTTCACCAAGAACTTTTCATGTATTTTTCCTTGTATTTTCAAACTTATAGTTTTACTAGCACCATCAAATGAGACTCATAGCCTACAATATATATAAGAGTCATGGATGATGAAGAATCTCTCTTAATTAGAAATTAATTAGAGTCATAAACTCTAATAAAACTAATCAAGTTCATTAAGCAACTCATACATATGAAAAGTCTAATAATAATAATTTCATAAAATTAATTTCCATTCATTATATTCTAATTTTCCAACTCCGATTATTTAAATCAAAGAAATGCAGAAAAAAAATCAAATATAATTACGAAACATGTTTTACAAATTCAAGTACAGATACAATAACATAAATTTAGAAACATCACAACACAAGCTGTGATGCTAATACAAAAAAAGTACATATATTAATTTATTGCTTATTGTTCATATGGCTTGTGTGCGATGAAACTGATACATTGCACTTGACGGACGTTGTCGAATCCAATGATACGAACCCATGCTTGTGGGTACTCCTTCACGCACTCCTGTACCTCCTTCAACACCTGGGCGGAGTCGGTGCACCCAAACATGGGCAACTTCCACATGGTCCAGTATCTGCCGTCATAGTACCCAGGTGATCTGTGGTTCTCACGGTAGACGTACCCGTGTTCCAACTCGAATTCCAAACAAGGAACCCACTTGTTGCGGAGAAGGTAATCAACTTCTTTCGCCAATTGGATCGGGGTTAGAGGTGGAAGATATGAAAGAGTTTCATATTTCTTCTTTCCGAGTGGAGGCCACACTTGCATGCATTGCACTCTTCCACCGTTGCTTGGGAGGGAAGAGAAGTCATTTTCCGCCTTCTTGGTGCATGGGAAGTTGGCGGTGGACCTGAGCCCGGTGAACGGGGCCACCATGGTGGCTTGGGTTGGGACGGCAGCAGTGGCCATGGTGGTTGAGGTAAGTGAAGCCATCTTACTGTTTGGGTTTGAAACCAAATATTGAGTGGTGGATATATAATGGTTTGAGGAGGTTGGCAATTTGCATCAAAGGGGCCAAAATCAATCTAGTAGATAAGTTATAAGTGGTCGTGCAATTGTGGCCGATGGATGCCTATGGTTCATGATAATACTTGCATGATAGCCACACAATAGTGAACCATTCGGATAGATGAAGATAAACCTAAGTTTTATGGAAGGCCATCCGATCATGTGACATTGTGACTACATCCTTTTTCTTTTTCTTTATTTTTTTTTTCAGTTTTATTAGGGGTGGAGTATGTATTTGCTTAGAGCATTCTCATCCAACCCCTCATATTATGTGAGGGGTGTTTTTATAATTTAGAGAGTGATTTAGGGTGTTGTGAGTGAAGAGTTTTTATATTTTAGAAAAAGTAGTGATTTTTCTGTATATTTGAAAAGTTACTGTTCATCCCCTATAATTTTTTAATATATGTTGAAAGTAGTTGTGAGTGAAGGAAAGAGAAAAAATAATGATAAAAGGTATAAAAAGTATTATTTAATTGAAATGAAGAGAGAAAATAAAGTGAGTTTTAGTGTAATTTTTGGTTTATAGATAAGGGGTGGGATGAGAATGCTCTTAGGGCAGGTAAAACTAACCATCACATTAATGTCCTTTGATTAAATTTGGCATCTTTATCTTTGTCTACACATTATTTTATTAAAAAATATCGGTTTATAAATCCTATTTAGAGTCCTAACACATTATCAGATGGTGGTTAAGTGGTTAGCCTTCTGGTACGATAACATTGACAAAGTTTTGGATCCTAAGGTCTAGTGGCTGTATTTATGTTGTCATTTTACAAAAAATATTGAAAGCAATAATGGAATTAATATCTGGAAGGCAATCTTATTTTTCGATATAAACTAGGGTGGAAACAATTCCTATTTTCAAAGAGTTAGTTGAATGGGCAGAAATTTCATATAATTTTTTTGGGTCTATTTAAATTATACAACAAAACATCGTAAGTGTACTTAAATTATACAAAGAGTGGTTCTTATTAAACTTGTTTATTTAAAATGGGTCAACACCATCAACGACCATTGTTTATCATATCGTTGCCGCCGCCACCCACCTTCCTCACCACCTTCAGCCTTCAATCGTCAACGCTACCAATTTCAATTCGAGTCCATTTTAGTCAAAACTCAATTATGACCTTAATCAATCATACCGTCAAAAACACTCTTTTTTACTTAAACTCAATTTGCTAATAATCTGTTATTTACATCAACCCAGTATGATCGCTGAATCTGTTTAACCCATTACATGATTTATCTCAATCTTTTTATAAGGATTGTATAAAATATTAACTTGTTGAAAGTGTAACATGTACACGCATTTATTTATTTATTTTTATAATATTTATCGTGTGATAATGTGGTTAAATGTCCTTACCCATCAGTTGTTGTTATATGTCATTATTTCTATAAAAGTCGATTGCATTGATTGGTCGAGAAAGAAGATAAAAAATGAAGGGCTACAACTTGCTTTAGCCTTTTTTCCAAATAATTCGTAAATAACTTAAATAGAAAAAAAAATTGAATTAAATACGTGAAATGCGTTTACACAAAATAACTAGGATACTAACTTAATTCGGTAGATCCAGTGTTCCTAGGGTAAACTGGTAAGCCAAAACCAAGTACTACTAGAAAAATACGTCCACATGTACTAATTTGGTGCATGTCATTCGATCGACTCTAGCTACCTCCCTCTATCTCCTCTTCACAGCCACTGGGTTCGATTGGTCTCGTTTTCCCTTGTACTGACTGTGGCGGTCGTATATGAGGTTGAATATGAAAAAACTGGAAACGAATGAGAACCTGTCTCACATAGAAGTAGCAAGAATTAGAGTGGTATAGAAGGAAGAGCACTTCTTAAACATTGTTTCCTTAAGACAAATGAACCAGTGGGAACCCTAAATGTGTGATGCATCCTTGACTCACTCTTGCAAGCGCACGCACTTAGAAGTTAAGTCTAGAGGTGGTGTTTAGAAGCGGTCTTCTAGTTCCGGGTCAGAGGAAACCAAAGATCTCTAACCGTCCACTCACGTGTCTCTGGATGGTTATTCGAACACACTCACAGGTCTCTAGCTAAAAACATAACAGTATTGTTAAACTTATTCGATCAAGTTAATCAAGAAACCAAACCTTATTTGGATAAACCTTATGCAACTCTTTTTATTAATAATCAACGAGAATGAAATACAAACTAATACGAAAACTAGTGGTGGGTCATGGGTTTAAATAATACCCAAATCTTATTTCTACTCACATAAAGACACCTTTAATTATAAATGTAATATTAAATATATAATCTTTTATGTTAAACATTAAGATAAACTAGACGGGTGCCCGTGCGATACGACGGGTGTTTGAACATAAACCCTGGTAATCACGTCACAATTATGGGAGTTCATGGTTCGGTAGTAAACTTTACAACAATTTAAATCGGCCATCAGCTGGGTTCACTGTAAGGCCCCGTTCCCGGTAACCCTACTTTGGTGTTGGATTTACTCATAAACACAGTTCTAAAATCAGAGTTAATTAAAACTTTCGCGGAATAATTTAAAACTTCATACATCACATTACAAAACATTCATTCTTGTCTTAACATACAATTTGTCTTTTCATAAGTAATTAATTAAAACAGTCATAACACTTCTTCATGGATGTCAGTCTCTTCAGTCCATGCCCTGTGTCTCTCCTTAAGCCAGCTGCCTCAACCTATTTGCCTGCGTGCATACTAAAAGTCAGCTACGCTGAGTGAGTTCTAGTTAATCATTTAACATACAATACATTCGTATCCTTACTCATACGCATCCGAAGATACGTATTCATACCTTATTTATTCTTACTTCTTTCATAAAAACTTTATATACATGCACACACGCTTTCATATTTTCTTTCATAAAGCCTTGTAATTTACCATAGGCTATTCTATCTCTACCATCACAAATATTATTAGGGTCTGGTCCCTTCTGTCTCAGATACTATAAGGGTCTGGTCCCTTCTGTCTCAGATATTATCAGGGTCTGGTCCCTTCTGTCTCAGATATTATCAGGGTCTGGTCCCTTCTGTCTCAGATATTATCAGGGTCTGGTCGCTTTATCTCCACTAACTATACCTGTCATGTCACTCGATCATATATTCATTTCCATTCATGCATGCTTTACTTATCTTCTGGTCATATATATACGTATACGTACATATTCATTCGTATAAACATTCCATAATAACATTCAATACTTAGTCATACATATAACATACACATATCATACACTTACCACTTAAGTTAAGCGTATTACAACTATCACAAAGGAGTATGCACACAGCCTCAGAAACATAACGGATAAAGGGGCTAGAAACTCACCTGAAGTCGGTTTCTCTCGCCGTTAATAGTAATGCCCTTCTTTAGCTGTGCACGACTAACTGTATAACGCATTACGAGTGTCAAATATCCATTACTACTACCTCTTATATCTAAGTCAATAACACCCTCAATTAACGAGGGTCCGGAGGCAGCGCCCCTGGTAGCGGGGTCTAGAGGCGGCAGCCCCTAGCAGGGTCCAAGGGGCAGAGCCCTTGGCTTGGGTTGAGCTGACAGGTCAGCTCGGAAAAAAAATTATTTTCATTAACAGTCCTTTAACAAAAATGCATCAGAAAATGAAATTTATAAAATTTCGCATGGGAGCGTTTCGCTTCGCATGAAACTGTTTCGCTTCGCATGGGAGCGTTTCGCTTCGCATGGAAGAAACAAAAATGCATCAGAAAATGAAATTTATAAAATTTCGCATGAAAGAATTTCGCTTCGCATGAAACTGTTTCGCTTCGCATGGGAGCGTTTCGCTTCGCATGGTTGAGCGAAGTGAAATGCCTATTTCGCTTCTCAAGGCTGAGCGAAGCGAAATGCCTTCCTTTCTTCGCTTTTACTATGTTAAAGCCATTTTACTTCATGGCTCTTCCTAAGGACCTGATTTTTACTCTTTCCCAACTTTCGACACATTCTGACCCCATGCACCTGATCCTGAACCCATATCTCTCATAGTCCACGCCACCTTTTCATCTTAGAGTGTACCTAAGAGGTTATAACTTACCAAGTTTATATTTTTCTTACATCTTACAACCCGATCTATCATTATATCTGTTTGCATGACGATTCTAACCATAAAACTTAACCATTTAAACCGAAACCTACCTTTTGCTTCGGGTTCGAGTTCAGATCCGGACAATACGTTGATCTGGACGTCATTCTTGTTGCTTGAAGATGTTAAACACGAGATTCCACCCTTCTTTAACTCGGATTTGGATCCGGGTGTTTGAGAGAAGAAGTGTGTGTGTGTTTTTAGTGTGTGGGGAGGGAGAACAAAAAATGGTGAATTGGTGGGTGGATTGGGTTTATATAGTGGGGTATGGGTCCCACCACCCACTCTCCATTCCCATTTCAAACCCTTATCCAAACATTTAACACACGACTAACTTAACGACACACAGTTAATAACAAAACTTTCCGTCATTTATTATTTAACAAAAAGTTGGATGTTACATTCACAGTTGTTTTTTCCTTTAACGCTCGGTTTCAATTTTCAACGGTTTTGTTTCTATTTTTGATGATAAATAATCATTAGTAACAGCTTGGCTCTAATGTTTAACTTCAACCATCCAAACTGGTCTTGAACACCCATACGTAACATATTAGTTTTTTTTAATTGAAAAAAAAAACACCAACAATATCATGCTAAAATTAAAGAGAATAAAATGCTCATTTTTTTGTGCAACATTTTTTAAAAAATATTAGCGTATGAAAAAGTTATGTCGGTTTAAAAATCGTGGGTGGGAATTTTGTTTAAAATTAAAATAAATAGTAATAATAAATGGCTAAAAATGAGAGGACAAAATTGTAAGTATTCTTTCATTTAATAAATGTTGAGTGTAAAAATTATAAATATATTTAATGAGCGTGTGCAATTTATACTTGAAAGTCCATTTTACCCTTCTTTATCATGGTTTAAAGTTGCACCATTTGTTAGCTATATTATAAATTATTTAAAGTCACTCATCTATTATATATAGTATATAGATATAAAATAAACTTAGACTCCATGAAAACTATATTACCCTTTGAACTTTAGATCTTTATCATAATCGCCCTTTGATATTTCCGTACCACTCTTATACTTTTCGTATAAACCTTTGGGGTCCTTGAAGTTAGTATTACACCAAGTTTTACAAGCATGTCATCAGATAACATTTTTAATCAGATTGTAGCCAATTATTAAACTGATTAAATTGATATAAAAGATACTTAATGCAAGTTAAGTTTCGAATTTAATGAGGTCAAATGATTTTACAATGTTGTCTTCTCAAAATAAATCTTTCTGCACTATTAAAACAAAACAATTTTTTCACATGATATTCAATTAGAGTGGACAACTATGATGTCAGCTAATATGATTACTATTTATAGGTTACTAATAAAGTTACAAATGTAATTTCAAATGTTGTATTAAATGAGGTTTTTAGATATTTATTAATTATAAATTTTATTTATCACTATTTATATCTAGGGGTGTTCTTCGGGTTCGTTTTTCGGGTTTCGGGTTTTTTGGGTCAGGTTATTCGGGTTTCAAAGTTTTAAATCTTGACCCGAAACCCAACCTAAATCTCTTACGGGTTTTTCGGGTTCGGGTAATTCGGGTTCGGGTTTTTTCGGGTTGGGTTAATCGGGTTTCAAGTATCCTAGAAAACAAACAAACAAAAGAAAAAAAAATCACAAAAAAATAAATTAAGAACGACAATACTAAAATTAAAACAACATATTCTTCTTTACTTATAACAAAATAATCAAATAACAAGTCAACGTAGCTTGATAAAACAATTCAAAAGAAGACTAAAACTAACTTGAGCCTTAATCGTATTCAATCGGGCGTGATTTGGTTGTCGATTTCGGTTGCTATTAGTAATAAACGTAAAACATAAATTAATAACAAAAAATCGATTCATAATAGTTAGAATGATAATAGTCCATTAGAACTAGATTATGATAACTTTAGTGACTAAGACTTAGCTTATTATACATAAAAATATATTTAATTTTAAAACTAGAAGTTTATTCGGGTTTTTCGGGTTGACTTGAAATTTATAAATCAAACCCGAGAACCAACCCAAATTACTTCGGTTCGGATTCGGGTTAGTCTTTTCTCGGGTTCGGGTTCTTCGGGTCTGGTTAGTTCGGGTTCGGGTACGGGTTTTTTCGGGTAAAAGTGACAGCCCTATTTATATCTTATGAATCCATAAGAGATGTTATTACGTATATTATTAAATTTTACTTTTTTGTTATATTTTTTTAATCACTCGTGTATTGCAAGCGCTATATCCTAGTATAAAACTAAGATGCTACCTTAGTCGGAGATACGCTTGCAAACACTTCGAAAATCGTAGAATTCTCAAACATGCGCAAAGGTTTCTAGCAAATTGTTTTTTTTTTTAATTACTACTTTTATACCCATTCACTCTTAACTATTTAAGTTCGTTAACATATAGTAAATTAATAATGAGAAATTCATTGATCAAATTATAATTTTGAAGCACCAAAAACTTATGATCAGATTATAATTCATTGTAAACTCATGCATCTATGCATGGAAATTATATATTGGTGTGTTTATGACTGGAAACTCATGCGTCTATGGGTTCAATCCGAATGTCGGACTATCGACGTAAGGTTGTCATTACACTTGCTTTGTCATGCCTCACTATGCATGGATATTACACGTTTTAATGATAAAATTCTATATGGTTCGGCATTCGACCATACATTCCTGCTTGCCTTAGTTTTTGATGTTCATATATTATGATGATCTTTGTGGCATTCAAGCATGTTCCTTGAATTTTTCGTTTGATCACGTATGAGTCGGATTAATCCGGGTCATGTTAGTGGATCCGGGTTTGAATTTTGGTGGCCGTGTTTTCTCCGGTGGCGGATGGATTGGTGCTAATTTGGCTAGGAATTCTCTTTCCTAAAATCCATGCAATAAGGTATATATATATGATCTCTTTGAAATGGATCGAGATAATTTAATTTTCAAATTGTATGAATTGTTTGGTGGGGCTAGAGTTGCACAAATCGGTTTTAAACTTAAAAGTGTTTTGGTTGAAACCGGTTCGGTTTGATCAATAAAAGTCAAAATCTGTTTATGACCGGTTTCGATTCGGGTTGAAACCAGTTCTTGACTAGATTACGATCGGTTTTGGCTTAGGTTTTGGCTGGTTTTGGTTCGGTTAGCCGGTTTGAAACCGGTTTTGGTGGAGAAAATTGCAAACTGGTTCCGGACCTACAGTTTCAACTGGTTCCAAACCGGTTTCTCATAATCGGTTCAAACAGGTTTGCTTTCGGTTCGAATTTCGAATCAGTCCGGTTAATCAGTTTATTTGCCCATATCTAGGTGGGGCTTTTACGGATGGATAAGATTTGAATTTATTTTAGTTTGTTTGCATTATACTACTTCCAAGATATTAAGCTTTATTGGGATGGGTGTTTTTTTTCGGTGGCTTACCTTGGGATCCTGTCTTTGGAGCCGGGCTTGGATGTGGAAATGGGTATAATGATTTTCCTTATTTTGTAAGCTTATCCCTATTTTGGTACAAACATTTGATTTCCTTATGGCTACTTGGCTAGGCACTTAATTTGGAATAATTTGATTTGGATAGTGTGGGTTTGATTTGGACAGTGTGGGTATGTTTGGTAAGGAGTTTTTAAGAGTTTTTAGTGGCTTCAAGCTTCAAGCTTTTAAGAAAAAAACTCATATTTAATTAAAAGCTTTGTTTGGTTGAAGGAGGTTGAAACTTTTAGGTCATGAGAAAAACTTAAATCTTGAAGCCCCTACTAGTAGCGTTTAGAAAAGGTTACAAGCTTTTGATATCTTAATTACGTAAATAAACTTCCAAAATAAGTAAATTTAATATTATTTTTTTAGTTATGTCCATTTTGGTCATTTTACATATTTTATTAATAATTCCAGATACTCTGCCAAACATCTAAATATATTTAAAAAACTAAAGCCATCAGTTTCAAGTCATCAGCCATCAGCTTCCAACTACAGCTCTAATGTGGAGTTGGATTGGGATGGCTCTTTTTGTCCTTGAACATGCATGTTGGTTATAACGAGTTAACGAATCGGATTCGGATATAGTATGGTGGAGCTGGATATGCTTGGGTATGGATATGATAGATTATGTGGGCTAGCAAACTTCACGGGATTTTATTTTATGTGCCATATGTCCATATAATGATATGCCTCACTGAAGAGGTAGGTCCCAGCAGAGCCCAGTTGGACCCGCAAGACTCACCTTGAAGAGAGACGTCTGCGCAGAAACCAACTGGATCCGCAGGACCCACCATGCTCAGAGACGTGACGTCCTTACGCGCAGTACGCCAGCTGTTCCCGCAGGGAAAGCCTCCCAATGGTGAAGTACCCCGCTTGTTCCCGCAGCTGCGGATACAAGCCATCAGGGAAGGCTACCTGCACTAATAGCAAGGCTACACGCACAAGGCACTAACTCTTGATACTTCAGTAATGTCACCTGAAGGAATGAGCAAGGCGGGAATACTCCCGCCCAAATGAGCCAGTCCGTATGCTTATGGAAGATCTTTTGTACTATACCTGCTAAGGTATGGGCAAAATAAACGATCGGACCAAAACAGCCCATGAACCAATCACAGGGTGACAGCTCACCGACAACAGTACGAGGAGGAGCACCCTCTAGTACTGTTTGTCACTATTAGCCGCTGCCTATTCACCAACCCTCACTGTGGGACGTGCGTAGCCTACAGTTGGTGGAACAGTGCATAGCCGGCAGTAAAGGAACAGTATACAGCCGGCCTTGTCACTATCGGCCGCAGCCTATCCACCAACCAGCATGGCTTGTGTGTAGCCCACTGTTGGTAGAACAGGAATACTATTCAGCCGGCTGTACCTTCTTGGAAACCTACCTTCGGCTATAAATACTCCAACACCTTGGAATGGTAAGGACATTATCGGATATCTCATTATCTTATCTCCTCTAGCAATCTCTTAATATACACTTATATTCAGAGCAATCTAGTCTGATTCTCACGCCGGAGGGTGGTCACAAGGAGGAACCCCCCCCCCCTTCTCAGTGACGAGCTTACGGTGTCTGTTTTGCAGGTCACCTGAAGAACAACTTTCTTTGCTGGACCTCATCCTCATGGGAAACATCTATTTAACCCCCAGATTATCCGTAATCTGCCCGGGATCGATTAGTGTTTCTTCATTGGCGCCATCCGTGCATAAAAGCTAGAACTAATTCTTAGTTTTTTCAAAATTTCTGAAGAAATGGTTAACGTTACTCCGGTCCCAAAGCCAGTAAGTGACCAAGAAACCCCGGTAACCACAACCCCAGCAACTGGGGGGAACACCGGTGGTTATACAAATTTTACGAACACTACCCCGGTTACCCAAGCCGGGACAAGTGCAGTAAACAATATTTCACTGGGGTTCACTGATGCCCAGTTGGAGAAACGGACGAGGCTCCCTCGCCAAACACTCGATCAAGTTAAGGCGTGGGCCGAAGCACGTCAGAAAGAGTTCCAAGCTGAGTTGGATGAACGCTTGCGTTCACTTCAACAGGCTGACGAATTCGGCAGTACTCGCCAACATCTCAACATGAACAGTGAGTGCGAGTACTCGGACAATGAGCGGGAAGAATCCGATACCGACGCAAACCCTCGCCATAAGGCGAAAGGGAAGCGTAAGGAAACGGACTTCCAACCGACAAGGAATTTTGGAGAAACCTTTAAACCAACGAACGCGGGGAGAAACCCACGTGACTTCTCCAAAACCTTTAGACCAACTGCTGCAAATGCAGGAAAATCCAAGTTTGCAAGGGACATTGCGGAAGCAATCGCCCCGAGAAGTGCCAAACAAATGTCCAACATCGGCACTTATGATGGCCTATCCGACCCAGACGATCACTTGAACAGATTCATTGCGGGGGCAACCGTCAGCAACTGGACGGAACCCACGTGGTGTTATATGTTCCAGATGACACTGGTTGGAGCGGCCAGGGCATGGTTCGATCGTTTACCGGTCCACCACATCTATGATTGGGCGGACTTTCAGAACAAGTTCAGCCAACACTTCAGCCAACAGAGGAAATATACTGAAGAACAGTGGACGATCCTCAACTGCGTTAGAGAGGAGGATGAATCTTTACTAGACTTCATCACTCGCTTCAACTCTAAAAAGCTGAGTCTGGGCAACATAAGTGAAGATCTTGTTCGCGCCGCTTTCATCCAGGGCGCCGAATACCCAGAGCTTATCCGCACATTGACGGGTAAAGACGGCATGCCATCCACATGGGATGCCATCATGACGGCGGCCAAGCGCTTTGCCGAGACGGAGAAGCAACTGGGAAGGGATCTTCCCCAGAGTACACACCTCTACACGCAAAGGACTAGAGAAAACAATGTTCGGATCGCCCGGCAGAACAAAAAGAGGAAGCTAGGTATTTGGCAGTCAAGGGTAAACTTTGACACCTCATCCAGCTCTCGCCCTCTTGTTGGCGGAAGGGATAACACACTCCTTCCAAGCCGAAAACACCGGTGGACGCCACTCACCAAAAGCGTCACGGAGATATTTGCCACCGAAAAACTACCATGGTCAAAGGCTCCAATGATCCGGCAGCGACCTAATGCGGATCAAAGCAAATCCTGTGACTTCCACGGGACAAAGGGTCATAGTACGGAGGAGTGTACATCCTTGAAGGATATTGTTGAAACATTCGTCAAGGATGGAAGACTTGCACACCTTGTGGCATCAATCAAGAAGGGAGGAAGGAATGATAACCGGTACAGAGGCAACAGACGAAAGCCCGTTGACATCAGCATCAACATGGTTCATGGCAACATCAGAGGAAGAAAAAGGCGAGCGACAGAACCATGCGCGTGGAAGGAAGCTGAGGTGCGCTTCCCGCGAGTGCCAGGAGGACCCAGCAAAGAAGGCCCTATCATCATCAAAAGCCAGCTGGGGCACTACATCACTTCTCGCACTCTTGCTGACAACGGCGCCTCGTCAACGGTGATGTACAGGCAGTTCTTCGACAAGCTATATGACGAAGACAAGAAACGCCTGGAAACGGTCTACGCCTCGATGGAAGGGTTCGACGGCAGCACAAACACCCCCCTGGGTATCCTATCTTTCCCCGTCACACTTACGGACGGGAATCACTCACGCACAGAAGATGTGGATTTTGTCGTGATGAGGAAGCCACACCACACATACGACATTCTCTTCGGGAGAGACGGAATGGCAAGATTCAACGCCGTGGTATCTTCAGTCCACGGCATGATGGGATGGCCAACAGCTGAGGGTGTAGCGATGATCACCGGCATTCCCCAGGTATGCATCGCATCTGTCTCATCTAAACCCAAACCAAAGATGGCTAAACCAACTATCACCGAACCGGAAAGATGGGCCTTCAATGGCAAATACCCTGAGCCGTTACCATTGGCCCAACAGTCGTTGATCCCACGCGCACCTTACTCAAACGCTTACTACAGAAAAACGCTGACATCTTCGCGTAGACACCAGCTGACATGACTGGTGTACCCTGAAGTAAGGCAGAGCATAAGCTCAAGTGCGACCCGGCTGTTACGCCAGTCGTACAAAAGCGCAGAGTAATGGGGCTAGAACAAACTAATGCGTGTAGAACCCAAGTCAAGGAACTCCTTGACGCAGGCATCGTACGCGTTAGCAGATATCAAACATGGGTTGCAAATCCCGTTATGGTACCGAAGAATAACAAACAATGGCGCATGTGCATAGATTTCAAGGACTTAAACAAAGCATGCCCCAAAGATTGTTATTCGTTACCCGAAATTGATCTTAAGGTGGATTCGTTAGCACCGTTTCGCCTTAAATGCTTCCTGGATGCGTATAAGGGGTACCATCAAATCCACATGGCCGTTGATGATCAGGACAAAACCGCTTTTCGGACGCCCGATGGCACATTTTGTTATCAAATGATGCCATTTGGACTTAAGAATGTCGGGTCCACATACCAACGCCTGATGGACAACCAGTTTCATGCCCAAATTGGGAGGAACTTGGAAGTCTACATGGATGACTTGGTCATCAAAAGCCCTGACGCAGAAGCGATGTTGAAAGACATCGAAGAAACTTTCAACACGCTCAGGAAGATAAACATGAAGCTCAACCCGAGCAAGTGTGCCTTTGGAATGGAAGAAGGGAAGTTCTTGGGGGTCATCGTCACTAAAGATGGCTTCAGAGCGAACCCTGAAAAGGTCGAAGCCATTATCAAAATGGAATCACCTACTACCATCAAACAGGCTCAGACACTGAATGGACGACTAGTCGCACTTAATCGCTTTTTGGCAAACCACGCGGATAAGTCGTTTCCTTTCGTGTCAACGTTGAGAAACTGTTTAAAGAAAACGCACTTCCGCTGGACACCAGAAGCGGAAGCAGCTTTTCAGGAGATTCGGTCACGCTTGATCGAACTCCCAACGCTCACAGCACCAGAAGCGGGGGAGGAGTTAATCCTATACCTTTCCGCAACAGATAGAGCAACCGGGGCGGTCCTGCTAGTTGAACGGAAAGGCATCCAGATGCCAATCTATTATGTCAGCCGTATCCTAACAGACGTAGAAACCCGGTACTCTACCCTCGAAAAATTAGTCTTAGCACTTATACACGCTTCACGCAGGTTAAGACGATATTTCCAGGGTCACCCAATCACCATTCTCTCCAACTTCAAACTTGCAAACGTTCTACGCAAACCCGAGTTATCGGGACGCCTAGCCAAATGGGCAATTGAGTTGGGGGAATACGCGATAAAGTATAAGCCAAGACCAGCCATAAAAGGCCAGGTTTTGGCCGACTTTATTGCGGAAGTGCCTGCATCGCGGGAAAAAGAGTGCCAGGAAGAGGCTCAACCCTCTCCAGCACAGGACATCAATGATGTCTGGCGACTCTACACTGATGGAGCAGCCAGTAACGAGGGTTCAGGCGCAGGGCTGAAACTAACCAACCCAGCAGGCCAAGAATACACTTACGCTATTCGACTGGATTTTCCAAGTACGAATAACGAAGCCGAGTATGAAGCATTCTTGGCCGGGCTGAGAATTGCGCAGAAGATGGGAGTGAAATACTTGGAAGCCCACGTGGATTCCATGTTAGTAGCCAACCAAATCAACGGGACGTACACGGCCGTGAACGACACAATGGCCCTGTACCTCGCACAAGCAAAAACCCTTATGCGCGATTTTAATGATTGCAAAGTCATACACGTCAAGCGTAGTGAAAACAAATCTGCGGATGCGTTAAGCAAGCTTGCATCATCAGCCTTCACCCACTTGGGAAAGGACATCCGCATTGAACTACTCGAGGCACCTTCAGTCCCACACAAGGAAATTTGTGTCATCCAAACCGGCACAGAAACGTGGATGACACCAATAATAAATTACCTTGCAGCAGGTATAATACCAGAGTCAAAAACACAGGCAAGAAAACTACGCTGTAAAGCACTGAATTATCAACTCATCGATGACATCCTTTACAGACGTAACTTTCTTGGCCCACTCTTAAGATGTGTGGACAACCAAGATGCTGACTACCTCCTAAGGGAAGTACACGAAGGCATCTGTGGAGTACAGGCAGGTCCACGCGCTGTTGTAGCTAAGCTAAACAACGCGGGATACTTTTGGCCGGGGATGCATACGGATGCGCTGGCATACATCAGAAAGTGTAGGTCTTGTCAGCTCTACGCACCCAACACGCATCGCCCGAAGAATGAACTTGTTCCAGTCACCTCTTCATGGCCATTTCAGAAGTGGGCCATCGATGTGACAGGCCCATTTCCTACAGCAGCAGGAAATGTTCAGTTCCTAGTGGTAGCCATCGACTACTTCACCAAGTGGATAGAAGCAAAACCCTTAGCCCAAACAACCGCGAAACATATCAAAAAATTTATTTGGGAATTTATTATTTGTCGTTTTGGACTTCCACAGAATTTGGTGAGCGATAACGGCACCAACTTTGCTGACAAGAAGCTACAAAAGTGGCTGGAAGAACTTCAAATCACCCACACCTTTACCTCAGTGGCGCACCCGCAGGGTAATGGTGAGGTAGAAAGAGCAAATAAGAGCATCGTCGAAGGCATAAAGAAAAGACTCTTGGAACACAGATCCGGCTGGGTGGACGAGCTTCTGCACGTCCTTTGGGCAAACAGAACGCTGAAAAAGGCCAGTACGGGAGAAACCCCGTTCAGTCTCACTTATGGCACTGAAGCCATGGTCCCGGTCGAAATTGGTTTACCCTCACCAAGGGTCTTGATTCAGCCAGAAGACAATGATGCGGAAAGACGGTTAGACCTTATGCTAACCGAGGAACGCAGAGACTTAGCCGCAGTGCGTGAAGAGAACTACAAGCGACAAATGCAAAAGTACTACAACACGCGGGTAAAACTCTGCAACTTCAATGTAGGAGACTACATACTGCGTAACAACGAGGCTTCGAACCAACAACGCCCAGGAAAACTGGCCCCGGTCTGGGAAGGGCCATACATTATCAAAGAAGTTCTGGGAAAGGGCGCATACCGGCTCGAAGGGCTCGATGGCACTCCCATCCCAAGAACATGGAATGGAGCTCAATTACGCAAATGTTACATGTAGATCAATTCCAAACTTGTAAAGAAAAGGCCTAGAGCCACTTCTAATGGAAATGATTCTCCTTTCACAATGTGTTGATAGCCTTACCTTTATACTTATGAACTTCCCACACTGATATGCCGGTATTCACCGCATAAATATGGGAAGAAGTAAGTCGTTACGTGTGGAAGGCGGCAAAACCCGCATAAACACACAAAACGGTAAAAATTTCAAAAGAAAAGATAAGGAAAACCTTCACGCAGGTCAGTTATAGGTAAAGTTTAGTCATCCCACTAAATGAAAGTGACGGTCCTACCCGCACAATCATGATAGAGGAAACTGAACATTAACCTATTAACAACCGCGCGTACAAAGGCTAACTTATTCAAAATACTTAGAAAATTTCTAAGGAAAAGATGAGGAAAACTTCCACGCAGGACAGATATAAGTAAAGTTTAGCCATCCTACTAAGTGTAAGTGACGGTCATACCCGCACAATCATGAAAGAGGAAGCGAAACATAAACTTATAATCTGCCACGTTAAAAAGTTAACTTATCTAAGTACTAAAGAAATTGCTAAGATAAATCAAAACATGCGTAAAATAAACAAGGCAAGGAATTAGCACATAATCTTTATTCCATCAAAATTCAAATATTACAAAGATTGCTGGGTGCATACCCGCATACAAAAGAAGCTATACAAAAATAAAAATCTACTCTAATGGTGGAAAGGGATCTTCAGGATCAAGCTTCAGGACCACTTCCACTTGGACCCGCACCATCAGTAGTGCGTGGCGGTTCAAGGAAAGCTTTAAGGATAGCTAGCCCATCATCAGCAGCAGCAACTTCGTTCACCTTTTCCACCACCGGATGCGGGAAGGCGGCATACTGGTTCACTGCTTGGTCATATAAAGCTTCAGTATCCACATCAAATAAAGGGAAGTTGGAAGGCGGGATGCCTTTCTCAACGAACCCTAGACCAAGCAGGAAGCCGGCCTTTTCCCCATCCTCATGAGAAGCGTTGAGGGCTGCGCTCATAGCATCGTCATAAGACGTATCCGTGAAGACCCGATGCACAACCTACAAAAAGAAAAAATACAAGTATCAAAACCTTTTCTATTTACAAAGAAAAGCGTAAAGATATAATGAAATTAAACATACCTGAGACAACGCTTCTCGAAGAAGCCATTCCTTGGCAACCAGAGCCTCCTGGAGGGCGGCTTGAGCTTGGTTACGGGCGCGTTCGGCTTCACTTTTGTTGAGGTTGGCAAGCAACACTTCTTTAGCCGCAGCCTCTTCAACGCCCTTTAGCTTCCGCTCAGTATGGTCAAGCACCCCCCTCTGGTCCAAGATCTCTTGGAGCTTCTTGGCGTCTTCCATCGCCAAGGCATCATGAGCCTGTTGGAGCGCCTCTAGTTTGGCTTTAAGCTCCTCATTCTCGAGGCGTAGAGGCTCAGCAACAGCTTCAGCCTTGGTGGCCCTCTCAGTTGTGTTCCGTGCAGTTTCCTTAGCCAGCCGAAGCTGTTCGTTAACAGCTTGGGCAGCCTTGGAACGGGCCTCGAGCCGGGCCTGAACTTCAACCTCGAGGGCCTTGAAGGCCTTCTCCTTTTCCGCAGCCACTGCGGTAAGCCTCCTATTCTCCTCCCGGACAGCCCGCGCCTGAGCTACTTCTTGGATACGAGCTGCTTTTAACTTGTCGTTTTCACGACAAAGCAGCTCGACGCGCGGCTGCATCCGGGCCAGGAGAATCCGAAGCTCATTGGTTAGCCTACCCTCCTGGTAGCTAGCCATTGCTTCCCCCAACGCACCACTGGGAGCTGCGTGACGAGCCCACTCCACACACTCCACAGGCGTGCGAAGGGTTGTTCCTCGGCGGATGTTCCATCGTGGAACATACACTTCATTGGAATCCGACACTGCAAAAAACAAAAAGCAGTTAGGAAAAGATGATATATAAAAAAAAGGCCAAAAGAACCCTACGCACCTGTAGGGTCGACAACAGGCCGATAGCCGCCAAACCCATCACCTGAACCCAAGGGAAATCCATCCAAGAGGTCAGGCAGATGGGAAGGAGGCAGAGGTTGGCGAGAAGCCCCAAGCATACCTGAAGGATCGGCCGTAGCTGCCGACGTCGGAGGAGGCATAGAGGCCGCCGCGGTAGAAACCAACGGAGGTGAACTCACCGGAGGTGAACTCACAACCGTGGTCACTGCTGAGGAAGTACCCGCAGAAATAGTCACCGCCGGCTCAGTGAAAGATTCAGTAAATATGGCACTGACAGCCGGCGGAGATGTCATCACAGTTGGAACAGTTGGCTCAACTGGGTGAGCAACTGAACCAACAACTGAAGCAGGCGCAGCCGCCTGGGTCATCGCCTCAGGTAGGTTGACCAAGCCTACCGTCATGGGTCCGGAGGTGCTCCTCCCCGCTCCACCCTGGAATGCGGAAGCATCCACGCCTGCACAAAGAAGATATAAGTATAATGGCGGAAAGATATGAAGTTAAAAAGTAAAGGAAGTTTGTACTTACGGGTTTTCTTGAGCCTAAAAGTGCGAACAGGCGGGGACGAACCCGATGGAGCCGGCCTCTTCACGCCGCTCACCGTCGTTGTCCTTGGCTGCTCGGAGGTGACGGTCGTCTCAGCCTCCGGAGCAGTGGTCTTATCACCACCAGGGTTCCCCGCCACCTCCTCGCTCTCGGTCTCTGAATCAGACCGAGGCACCGGATCGGCAGTGGAGGCAACCTTCGCCTTCCCCTTCCTGCCGGCAGCCTTCTTCTTCCGCACCAACGGAGGACCATCTGCGGATTCCTCATCAGAAGATGACAAGATTAGAGGAATTCAGCAGAGGTTTCAGCATTGAGAGGTCGAGGGTTGAATAACGCCTTACCTGGCCGCGTGGCGCTCAGAATAGGGTGGCCTGGCGGGTAGACCTCCACAAACCGATCCCTCGTTTGCTCAAAGATGGGCAACTCGTTCTCATCGAGAGCACGAGTACCCATCCGAGCGGGACCATCACTCTCCCGCGGTTGCAGGAGAGACTGCAAGTCGTTCCCCTCTGAAATAAAAGAAAAACAGTTAGAAGACAAACCTATATAAACAAAGAAGACAGAGCATACCGTAAGGGACAGAGTTCAAACCGTATTCGAGGACGATGGGAACCTGTGACGCCTCCTTCCACACCCGGCTCATCCCAAGCATCACCATCCCAGACTCCGCAAAGCGGTATACCGGAGTCTGGACCCGGGAGATCTTGGCGAACCACTCCGCCTCCTGGTAGTTGAGGGCGTGAAGGGCGGGGAGTGCTCTCCCATTCTTAAAGGTCATCGCAAGGGGGACGACGCGAGCGGAGATATAAAAAAACTAACGCTTCCACGACCGAAGACTGCGCTCGGTAGCGCAGATCTTCAACCCCTTGATCCGATTGACCAAGGTGTACCACCCCTGGATGCACCTCCAAGTATAGAAGGTCATCAACCGGTCAACATGGGGCTCCACGCCGCCCAGAATGAGGCACACCCACTCAAAGTGGCGGATCTTAGCGATCGCCATCGGGTGTACCTCCGTCAGATGCACACCGTGCCTCTCCAAGACACGGTATACAAACTTCGTCAATGGGAACCTGAGATTCCCATAAACGAAGAATGCAACGTACACCCCTATCTTGCCCTTGGGGGCATCGTACACCGTCTGGTGTGGCTCCGGAAACTCAGGCTCGAACGGCTCGAGCATGAACTTCCGGACGATGTACTGAAAAAGCTCGGCAGGAAGAGCGCACTGACACTCGCCAGCAGTGCTCTTGTCGTCCTTATCAGAAGTGGACGACGGATTCTCGACGAACACGTCAGACTCCTCGGCAAAAGAAGACATGTTTGGATGTACAGAAAAACGATTTCAGAAGAATGCCCGACGGAATAGTGAGTATTCGCCGGAAATCGTTTAGAAGATGATGAGAAGTGAAAGTGTGGATTGCAAAGGACCCTCTCCCCCCTTTATATACTCATCGCAATTAATTCGATGAATTTAATGCGGGAGAGAGAGAAATCGCAGGTGCAATGAAACTATGACACGTGGCAATGAGCAAGCTGGCAACAGCTGTTGAAAGGACGCGTGCCATTAATTTCGCGGCCACGCGCCCGAGAAATCGCGCCCACGCGCCTGAAAAAGCGCCTGGAATGACCATATACTGTCACGTCGCCATAACTTCCTGCACGTCCTGACACTGTCAGAAGAAACCGTCGGACGACGTTTCAACAGTTTGGACTGTTCTTATCCTTTCACCAACTCTTCGAATTTCAAAATTTCAAAAAAGATTCAAAAGTAAGCGGGAAAATACCCCTTACCTTGGCAACCAAGTAACTATAAGACAGGTGCGGGTACAGTGTTAAGGCAAAACCCTTCACATACTTAGCACCCGCAGGGAATTGACGCCAGGAATACCTTGGAAGTAAAGTAACCGTAAGACGAGTGCGGGTACAGTGTCAAGGCAAAACCCTTCACATACCTAGCACTCCGCAGGGAATTGAAACCAAGAAGGATCTTCTGGGCCATGCTTGCGGAAACGGGAATAACATCCCCGCATAGCGGGAACGTCGAGAACTATATTGTTTGAAACTCCAAGATGGAATTGGTGGTTTTAACATAATTGATCACTATGTTCAAAACTACCAAAACCTCAAGGAGAATCCACACAAGTGGGACTCAACGCTCCTGACTTGCGAGGAGGTTACAGACCTACCCGCATCATACCCAAAGATCAAACAGGAAAGTCGGGAATTTCTGCAAGTGACATTAGGACTTCCGCGGGAAGAATCCCCATGGAAAACCTTAAAACTAAACCCTTTTCAAAAACCCTTTGCTTAAGTCCAAAAGTTCACCTCACTTATTAAACATTCATGAGAAGAACATTGGACTGGGGGGACTTGAAGAGGTAGGTCCCAGCAGAGCCCAGTTGGACCCGCAGGACTCACCTTGAAGAGAGACGTCTGCGCAGAAACCAACTGGATCCGTAGGACCCACCATGCTCAGAGACGTGACGTCCTTACGCGCAGTACGCCAGCTGTTCCCGCAGGGAAAGCCTCCCAATGGTGAAGTACCCCGCTTGTTCCCGCAGCTGCGGATACAAGCCATCAGGGAAGGCTACCCGCACTAATAGCAAGGCTACACGCACAAGGCACTAACTCTTGATACTTCAGTAATGTCACCTGAAGGAATGAGCAAGGCGGGAATACTCCCGCCCAAATGAGCCAGTCCGTATGCTTCTGGAAGATCTTTTGTACTATACCTGCCAAGGTATGGGCAAAATAGACGATCTGACCAAAACAGCCCATGAACCAATCACAGGGTGACAGCTCACCGACAACAGTACAAGGAGAAGCACCCTCTAGTACTGTTTGTCACTATTAGCCGCTGCCTACTCACCAACCCTCACTGTGGGACGTGCGTAGCCTACAGTTGGTGGAACAGTGCATAGCCGGCAGTAAAGGAACAGTATACAGCCGGCCTTGTCACTATCGGCCGCAGCCTATCCACCAACCAGCATGGCTTGTGTGTAGCCCACTGTTGGTAGAACAGGAATACTATTCAGCCGGCTGTACCTTCTTGGAAACCTACCTTCGGCAATAAATACCCCAATACCTTGGAATGGTAAGGACATTATTGGATATCTCATTATCTTTTCTCCTCTAGCAATCTCTTAATATACACTTATATTCAGAGCAATCTAGTCTGATTCTCACGCCGGAGGGTGGTCACAAGGAGGAACCCCCCCTTCTCAGTGACGAGCTTACGGTGTCTGTTTTGCAGGTCACCTGAAGAACAACTTTCTTTGCTGGACCTCATCCTCGTGGGAAACATCTATTTAACCCCCAGATTATTCGTAATCTACCCGGGGTCGATTAGTGTTTCTTCTTCACTCACTTTGGGCTTCAAAGAGATCTAGATAGGTTATGGCCCTTGTGGGGGGTGGCCCCTAGATGCACAAATCGGGTTTTTGAAATACCTAGGTTTGGGTATGGAACCGGGTTCGGATATGACCGGGTATTGAATAATCAGGTATTGGTAATACCAGAGTCGGGTTCGGGTCCGAGAATTGTCTCTAAAAACCATACCCTATGTGTCGGGTTCGGGTCGGGTATGGAACCGGGTACTCTAAAACCGGGTATTAGAATACCCTATTTTCGAGTATTGAAAAAAACTATTTTTGGGTTTTTGGGGTTTTTCTCCGGGTTTTTTTCGGATATAGGTTGGATCTTTTAAGAGGTTATATTTTTAGAGGTATTTTCGAGTATTTTAAGGTATTTTTCGGGTATAGATCGGGTATTTAAAAAACCCGGTTTCGGGTATTAGAAAAACCCGGTTCTTGGTATGTAACCGGTTCCGGGCTTCGGGTATTACCGGGTATAAATCGGGCCCGATTTCGGGTACGGTTTTTGGTACTAAATTGCATACCCTATCCATACCTTACGGGTAGGGTCGGGTACGGGTTCGGGTATTAAAAACCCGGATATAAAAAAAACCGGTTCCAGGTATTTTTTTCGGGTCCGGTTCCGGGTTCGGGTTTTTTTGCACCTCTACATGTGCTAGGCCAATATGCAAATTGAGTATGGATCAATGGTTGTTATGATGTAGAGGTGAACAAAACCGGTTTTTTCCCAAACCGAACAGATTTATAAACCGAACTGGTTTGGTCAAAACAGGTTTGACCAAAACCGGTTCTTTTTAGAAATCAGTTTAGGAACAAGAGAGGTCGATCTAGCCCAGCTTGGTTCAGTTCGGAATCGGTTTAAACCGGTTTTTTTTCAAACCGGTCCAGTTTTATGATAGATCACAAGGGGAACTGGTCCCAGAACCGATGGTTTGAGTCAGTTTGGGAACCGGTTTAGGTGAAAGTGGATTGTCAAATCGGTTCAATTTGGTTTGCATAGAACTGGTCCGAAACCAGTTTTTGAACACCTTCTAGTATGATGTACGAATTGGGCCGAAATAAGCTTGGAGATTGTTCGTTAAGAATGATCTAAAGACTCCTACAACAATATTTTTTTGTCTATGGTTATGTTTAGATTGGTTATTTAGTATGTCTCAAATTGTATGTCCAGCCTATTTAATTTTGTTTTTCTTTTGTGGTCTCCCCTCTCCTAGGCAAAAAAGTCCAGAAGGGGAAGGTGCACTTGTTTGTAATCCTCATGTTGAGTGTTATACATTTACTAGGGCATTGTCCCTTTTATCAAAAAAAACAATAATAATATTTTTTTTGTAAACTCATTTAACCTCATTAAATTATAAACACTATTACTTCTATTGAACGAAACGTTTCGTGTAGGATTGTATGTTGTTAAACTAAATAACCACTAGCTACATTTTTGTGGAAAGATGCTTATTACTATTATACTTTCTTGATTATGTTTAAAAGGATTAAAATATGATAGGCCTCGCTTTTTTTTCTCTCACTATGGAGTATGGGCTTTGCTCTCGTATAATTCTATTTCATTAAGTTTAGAATATAATCCAAGTATCCAAAAGTCCAAATATCCCAGTCATGGACTTGATGTCATCCTGGACTCGGCATTGATGCTCTTATGTGGACTTTAACGTGGCAAAACAGATTTTTGTGCTGGGTTGGGATTATGGGATACCCTTTGACCTTTGTAACTTGGTGGGCGTATCAAGTAGGCTAGTATACAACTATTCAACATATTTTTTTTTCTTTCTAACAGCAAAATTCCAACTTTACACACGACCTCACATTTGTAAGGGAGACATCATACCGCTAGATAAATAGAACAATGGTAGCACAGTTTCAACATTATTTTTAGAATTTATATAGACATTAAAATCATTCGGTTGTGACAAAATCAAACTATCGGTAAACACCAATTTTGAAAGGAAAAAAGCAAAAAAAATTTGGGACGGCGGATATTATATATTGATAAGACAATTTGTAAAATAATTGAAAATTTTGCATCTATCAAATGGTTAGAAAAAAGCATCAAAATAACATAGCGTCAACGCATAATTACCCAATCAAATATCAAATAAATTAATAGATAAAAGTTATAAGCATTAGGCAAAAAAAAAATCATTTAGGCCCATTTGCGAAGAACATAGAAGCACCCTTTAATATATCATAATTTCATCAAAAAAAAAAGTAAGAAAGAAAAATAAAGATGCTTACAAACATATGCACCATTTAGCAATCACAAAGTGCATCATTATTTTGTACAAACAAGTGCTTATTAAAATGTCGAAGTCGTTGTTAGTAACTATACCAAATCATTTTTGGCTTTCAAAGCAGCCCGATACTTCACTAAAAAAATACCTAAAAGCATGTCCCACCACCATAAAAATAAAAACACCAATATTGTAGGGATATCACAGACAACATTACAAGGTACGCAAGAGCCATGCAGAGTCCATTAGCCAAAGCCTGAACCAACCCACTAACAATCGGACTTGCTCTTGTCTTGATAGCAAGGAAGTTAGCGAGAAACTCGATTGCAACCACGAAAATAAAGACAAGAACTAAAGCCAAAATGTACATGCCTAACTTGCCATTAGGCCAGTCATTGAATAACAGGACTACATATTTGCCCCAAAAGAAGGTCATGTGCATCATGCTCATGTCATTCATGGTGTGATTAGTCATAGGCATGGGCATATGCATGTCATGAGATTATGTTACCTTAAACTTTGTGGTACTTGTCGACCTTGTTTTGTGGGTATGTTGTTTAAATGGAGAAAAACCGATGTGGGCTTATATTGGAAAGAAAAACAAATAAACAATTAATAATGACACACATAATACAAAGAGACGTCATGCACAACATTCTATTGTGTTACATTTTTTTGTGTAATACTTTTTACACCTACTAAACAAAGACGGCATGAACAATGCAATCTCCTTTTATAGTACAATGATCGTATAATTAGTACAACGATCAGTACAATGAGACTTAGAGTAGTATAATTAAATTCAATCAAAGACATATCACTTGATTCATTCAAATGCTCGTATAATTAGTACAACTAGTGGCATTCAACACGCGTGTTGCGGTGGGAACATGACAAGTACTCAGTCGATCGGTATTGGTGTACACTTCACACGCTATGGTAAAGGAAAAATGAAAATTCAAAAAATAAGTAGTAATATTCCAAAAAAAAATATGAAAGTAAAATTCATTATTGATTGTGTGTAGCAACATTATTTATCATGTTGAATATTGTATTTAGACTTCTAATTACATATTTATCCATGTATACAGCCTAACACCATATCTATTATCCTATATGTAGGCCATGAAAAGCTGAATTGATGTGCTAAAAGTAGTTATTAATTTGTTAACTAAATAAACACTAATCTAAACACTAAGTAATAAATTCTAGACTCTTAAACTTAACTAAACTACTAACCGGCAAGTGAACCGATCGACTCTAGTACAGCTAAGTAAGTCTGGATATCGAACCCACAAGACTCTTTAAATTACGTAAACCAGCTAAATTAGACTCAACTACAGACACGACTATTTATCTATTATTTGCCTAAGGGGGGTTTTACTAATAAACTAATTTTAACTAATTAAGAAAACTAAAGACGACTAAACTTATAACTTAGACTTAATTCAGATGATGATGAACAACCACCTAGGCTAGAATCCCCCCAAGTTTCAGTTATCAATTAACCGGGAGACTATTTAGTTATGGAACTGGGATCGTAAAATAGACACTTAAGAGAAAACCCGAACAGGACCCCTAACCCTTCTCAAGAGACACCTATGGATTTCTAATAAGTTTTAACGCACACCAGTATTAAAAATCAAGTTTACTTACAGTCACCTAATTAATTACAAACTAGTTCCTGTATACGAAATCCTACTTTACATCACGGAAATTAAAGGCAGTCTAATATATTCAATTGACTCAATAGACAAAGTTAATCAATCAAACCTAGACGGACTCCTTACGAATAACTAAATCTAGCAATCCTGATCAACAAAGACCTATCAATAACCTAGCACCTTACAGCTATTTAGGTTAGCAGCACACTTAGGTTTATTTGATTAACTAATATGATTCCTATGATCTTATCGTGAAATCAATCATAAAATAGTCAAAAACAAAAAATAGATGACCTAATATAAACCTATCAAAATGACAAACAATAATCAAGGCAACTATGGAATAATAAAACTTAATTAAACAACCCTAAGCACACATATACATCATTTAATATAATTAAAGCTTTTAACTAGTTCATAAAAAACCATAACAATAAACAAATCCCAAGTCAAAATCAAACGTCAAAAAAGGTTCATCATAAGCCTAGGCAGTCTATAAAGTTTAGCCTAACATCATAAAAGCAAACAAAGAGATAATAAAGGAAATCATGGCAAAAATAAATAAGAACGGAAGATTAAAGGCGATAAAACCCGTGGTCTTCGTTTTTGGATGACAAGCACTTCGCCGGGTGATTCCTTGCCTTCAAACCCGCCAAATATTGCAATCCTAAGCTCTAATCAATCAATCAATCATACCCAGTAAAATCCCACCGACAGCAGAGCTATAGGTAGGGTCTGGGGAGGGTGGGATGTAGGCACACCGTACCTCTATCCAAAGGAATAAAGAGGTGGCTTCCAGAGAGACCCTCGGCTCTAAGAACATGTGTATGAAAAAAAAAAAAAAAAAAAAAAAAAAAAGTTTAACAGTTATATAAAAAAAACTACTACTAATTATAATAAGAAACTCCAAATTCGTCTCCGGTTTGCAGGGTATGCTCATGATTAAGTTTAGGGGTGTTTAAATAGGTTTCCTAGGCCCAAAACTGATAAAAACGAAGAAAATACGCAAAACAGGATGCCCGGCACGCCGATCAGCGGGATTTGGCCTCCCGGTCGCGCGACGCTCCGGATGTGGGGGGCTGACCGGTCCTGTTTGTTTCCTGATGCGGTCCGGTTCAATTCTGATGCGGTCCGATTCAATTCTGATGCTCTGGTTCACCGGTTTGGCTGGTTTTTAGCTCTTTTTTCGCCCTTTTTAACCACAAACAAGCCCCGAAGCCTATATTATTCAAATATATTATTAGTATACAAATTCTAATAAAAACTGAACAAAAACTAATAAAATATTAATTATAATATACAAGAGATTTATATATATTTGGCCTTATATTAAATATCCCCACACTTATCTCTTTTTCGACCCTAAAAAACTCTCATTGCAATGGGATCAGAATCGGAGAAATGCAGTCTTACAAACATATAAGGTTGTCTTAAGGCTCAGATAAACGTAAAAAACCGCGATTGCTGATATTGTTGTCCACTTAAACCCAACCACCAGCCTATCAAGCCCCCACGCACGTTAAGCATTTAAGTTCATGTTATATCAAAAATCTATGGGTGATGTGCTAAAAGTAGTTATATAAAAACAGGCTAATCTAGACACTAAGTAATAAATTCTAGACTCTTAAACTTAACTAAACTACTAACCGGCAAGTGAACCGGTCGACTCTAGTACAGCTAAGTAAGTCCGGATATCGAACCCACAGGACTTTTTAAATTACATAAACTAGCTAAATTAAACTTAACTACATACACGACTATTTATTTATTATTATTGGGGGTTTTAGTAAAAACTAATATTAAACTAATACTAAATTAGTCACTAAGACTTAAAGATGACTTAAACCTAGATTTAATTCAAATGATAACAAGCAACCACCTAGCCTATGCATCAATTATCAAATAGTAGGAAAACGCTAAGTTATGGAACCGGGATCTTAAAATAGTCACTTAAAGAAAACCCGAACAGGACCCCTGACCCTTCTCAGGAAGACACCTATGGATTTCAATTAAGTACTTAAAAGCACCAGTTTAAAAAATCAAGTTTCTTTACGGTCACCTAATTAATTACAAACTAGTTCCTTTATACGAAATCCTACCTTACAGCGCGAAATCAAAGGCAGTCTTATATATTCAATTGACTAGATAGACAAAGTTAATCAATCAAACCTAGACGGACTCCTTACGAAGAACTAAATCTAGCAATCCTGATCAACAAAGACCTATCAATAACCTAGCACCTTACAGCTATTTAGGTTAGCAGCACACTTAGGTTTATTTGCTTAACTAATATTATTCCTATGATCTTATCGCGAAATCAAATCATAAAATAGTCAAAAACACAAAGTAGATGACCTAATAGAAACCTATCATAATGACAAACAATAATTAAGGCAACTATGGAATAATAAAACTTAATTAAACAACCTCAAGCACATATGCATCAATTTAATATAATCAAACCATTTAACTAGTTCATAAAAACCATAACGATAAATAAATCCCAAGTCAAAATCAAACGTCAACAAATGTTCATCATAAGCCTAGGCAGTCTATAATGTTTAGCCTAACATCATAAAAGCAAACAAAACCATAATAAAGGAAATCATGGCGAAAATAAATAAGAACGGAAGATTAAAGGCGATAAAACCCGTGGTCTTCGTTCTTGGATGATAAGCACTTCGCCGGCTGACTCCTCGCTTTCAAACCGGCCAAATATTGCAATCCTAAGCTCTGGGAAACTCCAAATTCAGCTCTGGTTCGCAGGGTATGCTCAGGATTAAGTTTAGGTGTGTTTAAATAGGTTTCCTAGGCCCAAAACTCATAAAAAATGAAGAAAATACGCGAAACAGGATGCTCGGTGCACCGCGCGGCGGGATTTGGCCTCCCAGTCGCGCGGCACTCTCGATGAGGGGGGCTGACCGGTCCGGTTAGTTTCCTGATGCCGTCCGGTTCAATTCTGATATGGACCGGTTCAATTCTGATGCTCCAGTTCACCGGTTTGGCTTGTTTTAGCTCTTTTTTCACCCTTTTTAACCATGAACAAGTCTCGGAATCTACATTATTCAAATATGTTAATAATATATAAATTCTAATAAAAACCAAACAAAAACTAATAAAATATTAATTATAATATACAAGGGATTTATATATATTTAGCCTTATATCAAATATCCTCACACTTATCATTTTTCGTCCCTGAAAAAGTCTAATTGCAATGGGATCAGAATCGAAGAAATACGGTCTTAAAAACATATAGGTTATCTTAAAGCTCAGATAAACGTAAAAACTGCGATTACCGATATTGTTGTCCATTTAAACCCAGCCACAAGCCTATTAAGCCCCCACACACATTAAGCATTTAAGTTCATGTGATATCAAAAACCTATGGGTCTTATTTAGAGTTAAGATTCACCTACCCCATCTCAAGCATAGTAAAGACAATTAAAAGTAATCGAGTTGAAGCAAACTGGTTCAGCATATGACCGTAAGATAACAACCCCTTAATGGTAAGAAGAAAATGCACTTAGATGGAATTAATGGATGATAGGTCAAGTGAGGTCGTACGAGCATGACCTAAATATTATTGGACTTTGTCCTATAAATGCCCTAAGAAAATATTTATTGACTAGAAACTTTTGAGCCCCAATAATGTATCCACATAGTCGCCATCCCCTTGGTAACACGTAAACTCTCAATCTCGTCTAGTATGTACACTTTGGCCTCTTTTTCTTTTTTTGAGAATGCTTCTTTGGCATTTTTCATTACTTTGCTCTTCTCTTTTGCTTTTATATATATATATATATATATATATATATATATATATATATATATATTATTGTGCACTTAGGCATCTTTTACCTAAAAATATATAACTAAAGACTAAAGCTCGTATAAAATTGGACATTTACGGGGCGCCACCACTCTTTATTTATTTTCATAAAACGGAGTTGCATGCTAATTTTAAAGTGCATTCAATTCTCACCACCTTAGGGTAATCAGCTTATGGTAATACTCTCTATACCTTATCGAATTTCAGCTTCACTGTCCCCCCTTAGGATGAAAACCCACAAAATCTAAGATTGATTAGATTTATTAAGAATATGCAATGGGAAACCTTTCAAGACTAGTTGGGCCCACCGACACATCCCAAGTTAAGTATGCCTTCTTTAATATTATCTCATATAATTAGTAGTTTGAAAAACCGATTCCCGATAAGTATCCTCATCTCCCATTTAAATGCAAAATGAGACAAAATCAAGTGACATTTTTCAAAAAAATTTTCTTTAAATAATTAAAATTACTTTGACTCAAATGTCCTATCTCCAGGCTTAAATTTTGCATTCTCCTCAATGCAAGGATAAGGACGAAAACTAAAAATAAAATCAGAATACAAAAAACTAAAAACCTAAAAATAAAAACAAAAAATTAAAATAAACAAGCAAGATAGATAATGGAAAAGACTTAGCTGGTAATATGCAAATGACGATATGATGCCAAAGTCTTCTTCCATGACTGCACTCCAACTCCGATCGTGCTCAGCAACCAGTATCTCCAGACCGACCAACCCAACCAATGAATGAAACATGAATAACAGCAGCAAATAATAAAAAGTATATAGGTCGGTTGCTCCATCCCCACACTTGAATAAAACCGTATCTCAGCAACCGTCGTATAAGCAATCTTGGAACAACCTGCAAGTAACAGAAGCAACACCCGACAGAGCAAAGAACCAAAACCAAATTAAAAATAAAAATAAAATGAAAACATAGTACCGGGTTGCCTCCCGTGAAGCGCTAAGTTTATAAAAGAGTCTTCAGCCAGACTCGTTCACGAAACCTCAATCAGGAGGTTTCTTGTTTATCATTTTTCCATCAGTGCTCTTCAACATTCTCCTTTTGCAACTAGTAGGGAAAAAATTAGTTTCCAAACTCATGTGACACAAAAATAAGCATTCAGCTTGATCCACCAATTATTGATATTCTGAGGATGAGACAAATTTGGCACACTTTGATTTCTGACTCCATATATCCTCATTCTTGGGGCTCTTGATTTATGTGGCGATCCATGAACGAGTATCTCTAAAAACCTGCCAGTTTTACCGCGCGCACGCGGATGATGTTTCAAAATGAGATGCAGTTCTTTATTCTTCAACTCTTCAGATGTCTCATGTGATTCCTCTTTAGCAATTAGCTTCTCAACCGGCTCCCCGAATAACAATTTTTCAAGCTCCTCAATATCTCTTTCGAGGTTAAAATCTCTCTCATCAATATCAGCTAAACTTACCAAATCTTCACCAAACTCATCCTCCCAAAAGAAAATAATCTCCTCTATCTGATTCTGCAAACCAACATCCTCAAACTCTATCATCGGCTCACTAAATTGAATTCGACTCTTTAAGCCTGATCTAAACTCATCCATAAAATTCCAAAGTGGAGTACTTGGATTCATGCTATGGACAACACGCATGAAATCAATGAATATCTCATATGGATGTGGTATACAATCCATCATTGCACCAGATGAGTCTTTATAACAAACAACATTCCCCATCCTATCGTATATCTGGCAAAATTTGGGCTCATAGTAACACTCCATGAAGATCACTGCAAAGATAAATTTAACCAGAAAAGGATCACGAGCACTAGAGATTAGCAATAAATAATTTATTAAAGAAAAAACTTATATAATTTAAGGCAATTAAACTAAACTATATTAACCTAACTCATACGACTCAAAAAAGACTCTAAAAAACAAAAAGAAAAATAAAATAAAATAAAAACTATTTAGACTCCTACGACTCAAAAACAAAACAAAATATAAATAGCACGTATATAGCAAGTAAGTCTAATTAAAGCTAATAACGCAATTGCCAAGAGTCCCCAGCAACGGCGCCAAAAACTTGAATTGCTAAAAGTAGTTATATAAAAACACGTTAATCTAGACACTAAGTAATAAATTCTAGAATCTTAAACTTAACTAAACTACTAACCGGCAAGTGAACCGGTCGACTCTAGTACAGCTACGTAAGTCCGGATATCGAACCCATAGGACTCTTTAAATTACGTAAACTAGCTAAATTAGACTTAACTACAGACACGACTATTTATTTATTATTATTGGGGGTTTTAGTAAACCTAATATTAAACTAATACTAAATTAATCACTAAGACTTAAAGATGACTTAAATCTAGACTTGAATCAAATGATGACAAGCAACCACCTAGGCTAGAATCCCTAATGCATTAATTATCAAATAGTAGGAAAACGCTAAGTTATGGAACCGGGATCTTAAAATAGTCACTTAAAGAAAACCCGAACAGGACCCCTGACCCTTCTCAGGAACACACCTATGGATTTCTATTAAGTTCTTAAAAGCACCAGTTTAAAAAATCAAGTTTCCTTACGGTTACCTAATTAATTACAAACTAGTTCCTTTATACGAAATCCTACCTTATAGCGCAAAAATCAAAGGCAGTCTAATATATTCAATTGACTCAATAGACAAAGTTAATAAATCAAACCTAGACGGACTCCTTAGGAAAAACTAAATCTAGCAATCCTGATCAACAAAGACCTATCAATAACCTAGCACCTTACAGCTATTTAGGTTAGCAGCACACTTAGGTTTATTTGCTTAACTAATATTATTCCTATGATCTTATCGCGAAATCAATCATAAAATAGTCAAAAACACAAAGTAGATGACCTAATAGAAACCTATCATAATGACAAACAATAATCAAGGCAACTATGGAATAATAAAACTTAATTAAACAACCTCAAGCACACATATGCATTAATTTAATATAATCAAACCTTTTAACTAGTTCATAAAAACCATAACGATAAATAAGTCCCAAGTCAAAATCAAATGTCAACAAAGGTTCATCATAAGCCTAGGCAGTATATAAAGTTTAGCCTAACATTATAAAAGCAAACAAAACGATAATAAAGGAAATCATGGCAAAAATAAATAAGAACAGAAGATTAAAGGCGATAAAACCCGTGGTCTTCGTTCTTTGATGATAAGCACTTCGCCGGCTGACTCCTAGCTTTTAAACCCGCCAAATATTGCAATCCTAAGCTCCGGGAAACTCTAAATTTGGCTCTGGTTCGCAGGGTATGCTCAAGATTAAGTTTAGGGGTGTTTGTATAGTTTTCCTGGGCCCAAAACTGATAAAAAACAAAGAAAATACGCGAAACGGAATGCTCGGCGCGCCACGCGGCGGGATTTGGCCTCCCGGTCGCGCGGCGCTCCGGATGAGGGGGGCTAACCGGTCCTGTTCATTTTCTGATGCGGTCCATTTCAATTATGATACGGTCCGGTTCAATTCTGATGCGGTCCGGTTCAATTCTGATGCCCCGGTTCACCGATTTGGCTTGTTTTAGCTCTTTTTTCGCCCTTGTTAATTGTGAACAAGTCTCGGAACCTACACTATTCATATATGTTAATAATATATAAATTCTAATAAAAATCGAACAGAAACTAATAAAATATTAATTATAATATACATGTGATTTATATATATTTAGCCTTATATCAATGGGTCTCACACCTTTAGAGTTAAGATCCACCTACAACATCTCAAACATAGTAAAGACAATTAAAAATAATCGAGTTGAAGCAAACTGTTTCAACATATCACCGTAAGATAACAACCCCTTAATGGTAAGAAGAAAATACAGTTAGATGGAATTATGGATGATAGGTTAAGTGAGGTCGTACGAACATTACCTAAATATTATTGGACTTTTTCCTATAAATGCCCTAAGAAAATATTTATTGACTAGAAACTTTCGAGCCCTAATAGTGTATCCTCAGAGTCGTCATCCCCTTGGTAACACGTAAACTCTCAGTCTCGTCTAGTATGTGCACTTTGGCCTCTTTTTCTATTTTTGAGAATGCTTCTTTAACATTTTTCATTACATAACTTTTCTCACCTTTTCTTTTAGGATCAACTTTTTGAATACTTATTTATTTATTTATTTTATTGTGCACTTAGGCATCTTTTAACTAAAAATATATAACTAAAGACTAAAGCTCATATAAAATTGGACATTTGCGGGGCGCCACCACTCTTTATTTATTTTCATAAAACGGAGTGGAGTGCTAATTTTAAAGTGCATTCAATTCTCACCACCTTAGGGTAATCAGCTTATGGTAATACTCCCTATACCTTATCGAATTTCAGCTTCACTGTCCCCCCCTTAGGATGAGAACCCACAAAATCTAAGATTAATTAGATTTATTAAGAATATGCAATGGGAAACCTTTCAAGACTAGTTGGGCCTACAGACGCATCCCAAGTTAAGTACGCCTTCTTTTTATATTATCTCATATCATTAATAGTTTGAAAAACCTATTCCCGATAAATATCCTCATCTCCCATTTAAGTGCAAAAAGAAATAAAATCAAGCTAAGGACATTTTTCAAAACTTTTTCATTTTTTTTAATATGATTAAAATTTAACTACGAGTCAAATGTCTTATCCCCACACTTAAATATTGCATTGTCCTCAATGCAAGGATAAGGACGAAAAGATAAAATAAATCGGAATACAAAAAACTAATAACCTAAAAAAATAAAAACAAAAATAAAAACAAACTAGCAAGATAAATAATGGAAAAGACTTAGATGGTAATATGCGAATGACGATATGATGCCAAAGTCTTTTTCCAAAGCTGCCCTCCAACTCCAAACGTGCTTATAAAACAAATATCTCCATCCCTCACACACGAACGGAAGCGGCAAACATTCAACAAACAATATCTAAAACATATCTTATCAATTTGATAAATGTTAAGCACTTAAGTGTTTTACTAGACCAACCAACCCACCCGGTATGTAAAAAATATGAATAAACAGCAGCAAATAATAAAAAGTATACAGTTCGGCAGCTCCGTCCCCACACTTGAGTTTTGCATTATACTTCATGGGGGTCGTTTTTTCTAGCTCAAAACCTGCATAACTTAAAAACAAAAACAAAGAAAACTACAAAAATTTACGTTAGTGACTCGACACGGCTAAAAAATAAAGACAGGACGAATATACAAACTCTACACTTGAGTTTTCACTCAAGACACTCTACTGTGTGATCTAATCAGCTGCCCAAGTGGAGCTTCTTTAACCACGGTCAAACTCCATGGTCCTCCAAAAAACTGCATCATGATATGACCATTCTTTAATCTTATTCCTCTTATCTCCAAACTCTACAAACTTCCTCTTTCCACCGCCTCTTTTTCTATCCAGCTCCATCACCTCTCGAGAACTCGCGACCTCTCTCTACTCCTCCAAACAACCTCTGACGGAACGGGGATGCTCAAGACGTGGATCCATGCCCGAAATAAATGACTCAATCGCATAAACGGGATGACATGGATCAATGAGACCGTCTTAACCACTCGGGTGTCTCATGGATTTAGCAATATAAGTGACACTATCGTCGCCGGCTCTAAGAGTGATCTTACCTTCAAATACATCAACAAGTGCCCTAGCAGTACGCAAGAATGGACGACCTAAAATAATGGGAACTCTCTCATCAGCCTCCATATCTAAAACCACAAAATCTACAGGGAAGACTAAACCATCTACTTTAACGAGCAAGTTTTCTATGACTCCCCTAGGGTACTTCACTGAACGGTCAGCTAAAGACAAGGTCATGCAAGTGGGGGTGAGTTCTCCTAGGCCTAACTTCTCAAACAACAAATATGGCATTAAGTTTATACTAGCTCCTAGGTCTGCTAACGCTTGACACGAGTTATCCCTACCAAACAAACATGGAACAGTAAAAACACCGGGATCGGGTAAATTTTCGGTACCTTATTGAGAACTACTGCCGAACACTCTCCGTTCAGTGGAACGGTCGAAAGCTCCTCCAGACTTTCCTTTCGCTTAAGAATATCTTTCAAGAACTTGGCATATTTCGGCATATGCTGGAGTACCTCGATGAATGGAAGATTAATCCTAAGCTGCCTAAACATATCTAGGAAATTCCCGTACTCTCTTCTAAATTTCTGATTCTTAACACGGGCTGGGTACGGGATACGAGCATGATCTATAAGTGGTGATGGCCTAATATCTCTCGATTTATTTTCTTCACTCCCTCTAACTATGGGCTCACTGGTTGGTGAGGTACTTGCTGGGCCTAGCCTAGGTTGCACCCTCTCAGGAGTCTCCATCACTATCTCCTCATCCACTAACTCATCTCTCTCCTCTACCTCAATCTCTCTCTCCGGGCCTAAAACCCTACCACTATGAGTAGAAATGGCATTTAACTGAGCTGCCGGATTTTGCTGAGTGGAACCCGAAAACTGACCTGGGGGTCTCTCATCTAAACGTCGGGCTATATCACCTACGGTTCTCTGAAGATCTAAGAGTGCGGACTGGTGATTCCTCAAAAGCAAATCATGATCGGCAAATTTTTTCTGAGTTTTCTGATCTCTAACTAGTATTTGCTTCATCATCTCCTCTAACCTACCAATACCACTACTCAAATCCTACCCGTTACTCCTACCTTGACTACTTTGATCCCCACTAAACGACTGATCCTGCCCCCGGTTAAGATTTGAATTTGATTGGAAACTCGGGGGTGTACCGGAAGAACGCCAATTAGAATTATAGTTATTATTTTTATAGTTGTTCCAGGTTGTATTATTATTACCATTAAATGTATTAGGAACCCAATTTTGACCTCCTATGAACAATACCTGCTCCTAACTCATCAACGGACAATCTAAAGTCCCATGCCCCCCTTTACATAACTTACACTTATCTACCTTAACCTTTAGTTCTCCAATCTCACGGGTTAGGCTCTCTAAGGCAGCAGCCACACTAGTATCCAGATTGACCTGGTGCACACCTTGGATAGATGAGGGTGTACTGGTGACGGGATTTGAATTCCCATGACGTGGCTTTTTAGCAGACTCGGACTGGGCAAAACTTTCAAACAATTCATTACACTCAACTACACTTTTCTTATCCATTAAATTACCTCCAGCAGCAGTGTAGAAACGAGCCTGAGTCTCATTTATCAGCCCATTGTAAAACTTCTCAACAAGGGCCCACGGAGTAAGACCATGCTGTGAACAAAGGGACAGTAAGCTCTGAAAACGCTCCCAAGCTTGATAGTACGGCTCGTCTGGCTCCATGTGGAAAGAATGAATCTGATCACGGAGACGAGATGCTTTGGCAGGCGGGAAGTATTTCTTCAAGAAAGCGGTACGCAACCGCTTCCCAAGTAGTGAATGCTCCAGCAGGTTGCGAATCGAGCCAAGTGGCGGCACGACCCGTAAGTGAAAACGGGAACAAATAGAGGAAAATGGCATCTTCATTAGCACCTTGCAAATTGAATGTTCTGAGCACACGGGTGAGACGGTTGATGTGTGATGTAACCCAAAGTGTACATCTTATTGCGTTGAATTATCCTCATATTTGTGTTAAACTCCATGCAAATTCATTGGTTTTGGTACTTATTAGAGTTATTTGTAAATTTGCAGGTCCGGGCGCCCGCCCGACAAAGAAAACATGAAAAGAGGGCGTTTTCGGGGACAAAATAGGCAATCTGCCAGACTTGCACGACCATGCTTGCCCGTGCCAGAGCCAGTGCCGCAAATTCAAAGGTGCACGACCGTGCATGGTCGTGCGGATGCCCGTGTAGGATTTGCACGGTCGTGCGGGCCCGTGCCAGAACAGAGAAATCTGACCTTTTGGTCAGGCTAAAGCAGGGTGTTGACCTTTTGGTCAGGCTAAAGTAGTTATTAATTTATTAACTAAATAAACGCTAATCTAGACACTAAGTAATAAATTCTGGACTCTTAAACTTAACTAAACTTCTAACCGGCAAGTGAACCGATCGACTCTAGTACAGGTAAGTAAGTCCGGATATTGAACCCACGAGACTCTTTAAATTACGTAAACCAGCTAAATTACACTTAACTACAGACACGACTATTTATTTATTATTTGCCTAATTGGGAGTTTTTACTAATAAGCTAATTTTAACTAATTAAGAAAACTAAAGACGACTAAACTTATAACTTAGACTTAATTCAGATGATTATGAACAACCGAATAGGCTAGAATCCCCTAAGTTTCAGTTATCAATTAATCGGAAGACTATTTAGTTATGGAACTGGGATCGTAAAATAGACGCTTAAGTGAAAACCCGAACAGGACCCCTGACCCTTCTCAAGAGACACCTATGGATTTCTAATAAGTTTTAACGCACACCAGTATTAAAAATCAAGTTTACTTACGGTCACCTAATTAATTACAAACTAGTTCCTTTATACGAAATCCTACCTTACAGCGCGGAAATCAAAGACAGTCTAATATATTCAATTGACTCGATAGACAAAGTTAATCAATCAAACCTAGAAAGACTCCTTACGAAGAACTAAATCTAGCAAATCCTGATCAACAAAGACCTATCAATAACCTAGCACCTTACAGCTATTTAGGTTAGCAGCACACTTAGGTTTATTTGATTAACTAATATTATTCCTATGATCTTATCACGAAATTAATCATAAAATAGTCAAAAACACAAAGTAGATAACCTAATAAAAACCTATCATAATGACAAACAATAATCAAGGCAACTATGGAATATAAAACTTAATTAAACAACCCTAAGCACACATATGCATCAATTTAATATAATCAAACCTTTTAACTAGTTCATAAAAACCATAACGATAAATAAATCCCAAGTCAAAATCAAACGTCAACAAAGGTTCATCATAAGCCTAGGCAGTCTATAAAGTTTAGCCTAGCATGGTAAAATCAAACAAAACAATAATAAAGGAATTCATGGTGAAAAATAAAAGAAACGAAAGATTAAAGGCGATAAAACCCGTGGTCTTCGTTCTTGATCGATTGGCACTTCACCGGTTGATTCGTTGCCTTCAAACCCGCCAAATATTGCAATCCTAAGCTCCAAGAAACTCCAAATTCGTCTCCGGTTCGCAGGGTATGCTCAGGATTAAGTTTAGGGGTGTTTCAATAGGTTTCCAAGGCCCAAAACTGATAAAAAACGAAGAAAATACGCAAATCAGAATGCCCGGCGCGCCGCGCGACGTGATTTGGCCTCCCGGTCGCGCGATGCTTCAGATGTGGGGGGCTGACCCGTCCGGTTTGTTTCCTGATGCGGTCCGGTTCAATTCTGATGCTCCGGTTCACCGGTTTTGGCTTGTTTTGGCTCTTTTTTCGCCCTTTTTAACCATAAACAAGTCCCGAAATCTACATTATTCAAATATATTAGTAGTATACAAATTTTAATAAAAACCGAACAAAAATTAATAAAATATTAATTAAAATATACAAGGGATATATATTTGGCCTTATATCAATAAATAATAAACAAGTCTAGTCTGGGCTTAAAAAATTAGGGGTGTCAATTCTTGACACGACCCGAAACCCGAAACGAAAAAATATAGGTTTTGGGTCAGCTGACACGACCCCTTTTTGTAAACGTGCCAACCTGAACACGACCCATTAAAAAGTGGGTTGACCTGTTAACCGGTTTAAGAATCTTTGATAAGTTAATATTTTGATTTTAGAGATAAAAACGAGCCAAGCTCGAACTCTCGTGAGTCAAACTGAGTTGTGCTCGAACCTAGTTAATTTCGGCTCTTAACTTGATTACACCCCAACGTGTAGCTCTGTGTTCTCGGGTTCATTTATTGATGGAAAATAAATGAAATTGATGGAAAGAAAAAAATTATTGTGTTCCAAAGGGTTTTTTTTTTTTAAAGAAAAGAAAGGAAATTGGAGAAAATTATGTTACTGAGTTTCATTAAACGAAAGAAAATAAAAAAAAAACCGAAAGAAAGAAAAGAAAGAGTTGAGTTAAGAAAATTAAAAAAAAAATTCCTTTCATTTATTTTCTCTTATTTAATTGAAGTGGAGCATTCTCAGTCCGTTCTCTAAAAATATGTGAGTAAGATTTGTAAATTATATGGTATGGTTATAAGTGATTGCGAGTAGAGGATATAGAAAATGTTATATGGAAAAGTTAAATTTGGGGTTTCACTGTTCATACCGTTATTAAGAGTCAGATTTGTAAGTTATAAAATATATATTTTCAGTTTTTCATTATTATACAAAAAGGCTTATTTTCAATCATAAAAATTGTATATATTTTGTTTATTTTTATCAATTTTATGAACCAACCCGTATAGTACACGGGTTTTAACCTAGTATTTTCTAAAATTGGTTGTGAGTGAATAAATGAGAAAATATAATGATAAAGATATACAAAATATTATTTATGACTTTTAGACAGAATTACAGAAATTGTCCTTTATCTTTCACCCAAATTTCACTCGTTGTCTCTGATCTTCAAAATTGATCTTTTTGTCCTTTACGTTTCAAAATCCAACAGCGTTTGTCTTTTTCGCCTAACCCAGTTATTTTTCTCGTTAAGTCAGGTCATGTGCCTTGCATATGAGGGCGAATTAGTCATTTTACCTGTTTATTTTAAAAAACATTTTAATAATTAAAACTAAAATAAATATATTCTCTCTCTCTCTCTCTCTCCATTACAATTCAATCAGATATCATCTTACCAGTTACCACCATCTTCATTCTTTCCAAACCCTAAACCCCAAATCAACTTCATCCTTTCCAAACCCTGAAACAATCTCGTTGAATGCCGACAATATTTAGAACACCAATATCAAACTTTCCCCAATTTCGTCTCTCTCAAAAGAGATCTGGGTTTTCATCATCATCATCTATCGCCGGAAAAATGAAAGAGACGGTGGCGGTGGCCAATATATGGGATTAACCTTACCTGTTTTTCCGGCGTAGACATGGATTGCCGGAAACTTGCAACTCGTGGTTAATTAGCTGAGGGCCGAAAACCTGCAACCACCACCTCCGCCTTCTTTAACCACCACCTCCGGAGAAGACGAAGGCGGTGATGGCCGCCGAAGAAGACACAATGGTTTAATAATTCAATCAGCTTATCCTTCTTTTTTATTATTCTTCATAGCAACATCGATCTGAGCTTGTTATAGTTGTTGCCGGAATCTGTAACATTCCAGATCGTAAGAGATCTTGATGACGGTGGAGCTGGGTGACGGTGGTAATGGATGGGGGCGGGCTCTCGCTGGTCGTGGAGATGAGCGGTGGCCGTCGATAGTGGAATGACCATGTTAGGTTTTTGAGAGAGAGGGTTTTTGAGAAGTTGGATGTGGATTTAAGTGGGAATTGTGGATTGAGGGAAAAGAAAGGTGGAGTGGGAATTGTGGTTGTTAGTTATGTTTGGGGTTGGGGTGATTGTGTACTGGTGTGGTGATGAGAAGCAGAGTGTTGGTGTTGAGATGAAGAGTGATGGTGGTTGTTAGGGGGTGTTTGATGAAGAGGCTGTCGGAGAAGACGGTGGTGGTGGTTCACCGGTGCTCACAGTTACTCGTCGAAGGTTCACCGGTGTTAATGGCGGTTTACCGATGCTCATCGAAGGTGGTGGTGGTGGTGGTTTCCGGTAGGAGTGGAGGTGGTTTTCTTTGTCGGAGAAGACGGTGGTGGCATTGGCTGCCGGAGGTTGGTAGTGAAAGAGAGGAAGAAAAAGGAGATAGAAAGAAATTAAATATATATATTTTGTTTTTTTATTGTTTTTTATATTTATTAAAACATTTTTTTAATTTAATATGTAAAATGACCAATTTGCCCGGCACATGACCTGACTTAACGAAGATTTTTAACTGAGTTAGAAGAAAAGGACAAACGCTGAAAGATTTTGAACGTAAAGGACAAAAAAGATCAATTTTGAAGATCAAGGACAACGAATGAAATTTTGGTAAAAGATAAAAGACAATTTCGTAATTCTGTCTGATTTTTAATGTAATTAAATGATGTATGTCGAACAAATTACAGATAAGCTAAAAATGCATGTTACTAACTACTCCCATCGGGAGCTTGATTCTCGGTTGGCTTAGTTTGCTTAGGTGGACTAAAAAGAAAAACAAAAATTTTTTGAGGTGGAATACATAATGGGTGAACAAGTTGGTTCACCAACCGACAGTCGGTTGTGAGGATAGTGCAATTATGTGATGTTTTTCATTTTATTATTATTATTATTATTTTGATTAATTTGTTATTGTCCATTCATAGTTGGGTGAAGATGTATTATATATGTACATATTTTTGAATAAAATTTATCACTTTAAAATCTAATCATTAAACGAATCATTAAAAAACTTAGAAAAAAAACATAATTTATAACTTCTTTATCTATTTATTGATATCACTTCCATCATACTACTTCCATTAACATCTGATTTTCTACGTCTAATCTCTTTTGATTTCTTATTTTTACCATAGATCTAAATTTGTACTTCAAACTTAATGATTAGGAAGATCTAAATTTTGTTTAATTGTTTTATTAAATTTTAATATTATTAAATAATCATAATATATCTTTATTTAATATAAAATTAGTTTGGTTAGGTTGTGAATAAAAGTGAAAGGTTTAAGTTTAGTTAGGTTGCGTAGACGAAAGAGGAAGAAATTAGTTTTTTAACAAATAGTTGGGTTTGGAAGGGTTGTCAATGGGAACAGTTATATAGTTAAAAGGGACGTAATCCTTCAATTCACTCACTCAGAAAACACCCTAGAAAGAAAGTGAAAGTGAGTGGAGTGGCCAGCCGGCTGGCCACGTGTGTGTTGCTGATTTGGCGAATACGACGAGTTCGTCTTCGCTGTTGTATTGCATTTGTATCCACTCAACAAATCTACTGGCATTCCAGATCTCGTCTTTCACTTGTAAGCTATAAATAATATCATAATAATCTAATATCGATCGGATCTCAGGCATTGCTAGTTTGTAGAGATATGTCGAAAGCTGGAGCGTTTGATCTTGCGTCTGGACTCGGCGGCAAAATCCAGAAGGACGACGTGCTTTCTGCTGTCGATAAGTATGTTATTATTATTATTTATGTTTGATTTTATCGAGATCTGAATTGTTTACAAGTGTGTAGAGCTTCGGAATCGATAATTATCGAGATTGATTTAAGTGTATTAACTAGTTTGTTATAAAATGTTGTATAAGTGTGATCGATAATAATCGAGATTGATTCGAATCGTGTTAGGTTTAAGTTCGTAACAAACTCGCATACAGTTTCGTAATCGAGATTGATTTCAGTTTATTAACTTTTGAAGTTTATAAAATGTTGTGTTGTGATTAGAATTATGTTAGGTTTAAGTTCTCATTTGCAGTTTCATAATTGAGATTGAGTTCAGTGTCTAAAGTGTTAAAAATCTTGAAGTTTATAAAATGCTGCAATGTGATTAGAATCATGTTAGTTATTAGCTTATTAACTTTTGAAAGTATACGGATCTCTACTTAATATCTATGCAGTCAATCTCGGTGGTATCTCGGTTATCAGTCCTCATGTGAAATATCGGTCAAATGTTAAGAAGTGTGTAGAGTTTCATAATCGATAATCGAGATTTATTTCAGTGTATTAACTTTTGAATTTTGTAGAATGAATAATATGAAAATGATTAGAAATTAGGATTTGAGGAGGTGGATAGGAAATCGTGTTGGCGGTTATATGAATTATGTTAGATAAGATACTTTTATGGACTTGATTAATTTTTTCTCGGATAGCGTGTATATGAAGGTGTTTGGATGTGTGTTTTCGAAGTGATTGTTATGATTTTAAGAATGTAAGTCATTATAGGACTACGATACTTTTGGATATTTCGATTGTTTTGCACAATGTGAGATAAGGAGAACAAGGTAGTTGCATTTAATTCTTTGTTGAAAGTACTACAAGTGAAGGTAGTGGTGCTTGGAATTTAGAACAGTGAATAATTGTTATTATCTTGGTGTGTATGAGTTTGATGTATGATGTCAAAAGAGAACAACGTAGTTGCATTTATTTCTTTGAGGACAAAAACATCTATGTTATATTGGATTTTTAAATGTGAATAGTGTAAGATGTAAGAAACTTGCAGTCATTTTTATCATTTTGTGGGCTTTAAAGTAGCATCAGCCAAGTCGGATATATTCATTTTGTTTAGCAAGCTTCTCAATAGTTGAGTTCTTAAGTGCCCTTTTGGATTTGAAATCATATTTTGATAACCCGGTTTGAGTGATTAAAAATTGAGTTATTTGCACAATTAGCATCCGCCAAGTGTGTCAAGAATTCATTTTGGTTTTGTAAGCTTCTCAATAGTTGAGTTCTTAAGTGCCCTTTTGGATTTGAAATCATATTTTGATAACCCGGTTTGAGTGATTAAAAATTGAGTTATTTGCACAATTAGCATCCGCCAAGTGTGTCAAGAATTCATTTTGTTTTGTAAGCTTCTAAATGATGAATTTCTTGAATACGTTTTTGGATTTGAGTTCTATTTTTTATGTTCATTTTGGTTTTTGAGAAGCTGACATTTTTAAGATTAAATCTGGCAGGCAGGTAGGGATGAAAGGTTATTATTTTATTTTTATTATTACTTTTTTTAGTATGCAAGTAAGTTTCTTGATTTCAGATTTCATTACTATGTCTTTTTTAATTTATTACTTTTATATGTATTTGGGTGAAATGTTTTCTTTCTTTTTTTAGCATACATGTAAGTTTCTTGATTTTAGATTTCATTATTATGCCTTTTTGATTTATTACTTTTATACGTTTTTCAGTTTTATTTCTTGGTTTTTTAGTACCAATTTGGATATGATAACACCTTAGCACACCTGAATCAAATAATTAAAATTGGAGTCGTTTTCACAAATGTTTTGTAAGTTTCTTGATTCTAGGTTTCTTCAATACCCCCTTTCATTAGCGTGTCTTGTTGAATGCTTTACTATTTTTCACGCCCTGCTTGCGGTGCGCGCATATAATGTATATATGTGTGAACCCTCGGGTGGGCAAAAGTAAAAGTGCACTAATTTTGACGTTATTTTACTAATCTCGTGAAAATAACGTTAAAAGTGGCGGAAGGTTAATCAGGCATCATGTGGTGGCGTTGATAGCCGAAAGACAAGGGCACATGCACCAATCAGCCGGTGTCCCTGATGATTGAGTGCTATGTGCCTTATGTCCAAGGCTTGATGCAAAACTACTATCGAGCCGGGGGTCTCACCGGAAGCAGCCTCTCTATCCCTATGGGATAGAGGTAAGACTGTCTACATCTTACCCTCCTCAGACCCTACCATAGCATTGCTATTGGTGGGATATACTGAGTACGATGATGATGATGATGATGATGGGCTTTAATGCAGGTATGAGAAGTATCATTCTGATTTTGGAGGTGCAGAGGAAGACAGAAAGGCCAACTACACTGACATGGCAAGTAACATATGCTGATTTTTATAGAATGGTTCTATTTATTCAACTATATATGTTTTTTAATTATATATTTATGTACTTCAGTACTTGCATTATGTACTTCAGTACTTGTATGCCTATTAAACTGTGGAAGCAAATATTAATGCTATGATAATAAACTTTCTGTTTTGTTTCAGGTGAACAAATATTATGATCTTGTAACAAGCTTCTATGAGTATGGATGGGGAGAGTCATTCCATTTTGCTCCAAGGTTGACATACCGTTGGTTACAGCATTATGATTATCAGCATATTATGTTTTTTCATCAGTGTTAATGATTATATTCATTTCAATTTGCAGATGGAAAGGGGAATCACTTCGAGAGAGCATTAAGCGACATGAACATTTTCTTGCTTTACAGCTAGGCTTGAAGCCTGGGCATAAGGTCTTGTATTAATATTATCTAGTTAGTATGATATAATTGATTTGACACCAGTTGTTGAATGTTTGTTTTAAATTATTAAATTATTGTTTTGTTTTCCAAAGGTGCTGGATGTAGGATGTGGAATTGGTGGACCACTGAGGGAAATTGCTCGATTCAGGTAAGCGATTCGTTTTGCTTTCTCTCATAAATCACAAATATAATATCTTTTTCAAGTATTTGACTTTGGTCACCTGTGGCAGTTCCACATCTGTGATGGGCATAAACAATAACGAATATCAGATTACAAGAGGAAAGGTAAGTCCTTATATGATACTTATACTAATTAGTTAGCAAGATGGATTTCAGAAATTTTATATTTCTTAATTATCATTAGGCACTCAACCGAGTTGCAGGAGTTGACCAGACTTGTGACTTTACAAAGGTCAGTTTTGTCAAACATTAAACGTACATTTTAAGCATATATATAGGTTTGGTAAAAGAGACATGATTGTAATTTTGTGATTAAAAATTGTTACAGGCTGATTTCATGAAGATGCCATTTTCTGATAACACTTTTGATGCAGTATATGCAATTGAGGCTACATGTCATGCTCCAGATGCGGTATATAAATATATTGAAGTTTATGGTTTTAATTTTTCCTGGCATTTGTTACTATATTACTTTTATCTGAGTGAAGGTTGGATGCTACAAAGAGATATATAGAGTACTGAAGCCTGGTCAGTCATTTGCTGCATATGAGTGGTGCATGACTGATGCGTTTGACCCCAATAACCAAGAGCACCAAAAGATCAAGGTATACACGCTACTTTTCGGACACCTTAAGGCTTAAAAAACTCAACTTTGTCTTCAACTATTCGTAATTAAAAGCACCAAGATTTAAATTCATGTATTTGTAAGTCTATAGCCCAACTTGATTAAGCTTTTTAGTAAACATGAGGAGTATTTATGCTAGAGGATGGAAGATGGGTAGGGTGCCAATCAAGTTTAGGTTGATATGGGTCATTTTTAGTACTACTGAAATGGGTCAGATTGGGTTGACTTGCAAACACTTTTTTGTCCACATTACAAGTTTGGCTCTTAAGTTTGAAAAATTACATGAATACACGTATGGTCCCAACTATTTCAAAGCATAACACAGATGGTCTTTGGAACGGATGGTGTTAGTTATTCTAGTTAACTGTGTGTGAAATGGCTAAATTTGCCTTTACTGCTCAAAGACAAAGAAAGTAAAAAGGTAAAAAAAGACATGGGCGTTAATTTTTCCAGTTAACTTCGTGTAAAATATATATGAATTCAAAAAGAGAGTCCTACATCGTTTTAAATCTTTTTTTTTCTTTTAGCAGCAAGGGTGGTTTAGTCATATCACACGCACATAACTGGAAAAACTAGAGTCCATTCATTCCAAGGACCATCCGTGTTCGCCCATTAGAAATAGTGGGGTGTTTACATGTACTTTTTCAAACTTAAGGACCAAATTTGCAATCGGGCATACCACAGGGACCATTTTAGTAAATAATTTTTAATATTCTTACAAGATTAGTTCAGACATTTGAATAGTAAGATTTACGAGGCTGTATGCATAAAATTTTCAGCCGTTATATTAGAAGGCGGTATAGTAATATATTATTTTAATGGTAACGAACAGGCAGAAATTGAGATTGGTGATGGTCTTCCGGACATAAGATCGACTCGAAAATGTCTTGCGGCTTTAAAAGAAGCAGGTTTTGAGGTGAGTAGAACATAGTGACATCTTTTTCTTCTTTTTGTTTTTATGCAAACAAAGTGACATTTTATTATTTTTGGTATATTAAGGTTATATGGGAAAATGACCTTGCAAAAGATTCACCACTTCCATGGTACTTGCCTTTGGATACAAGTCATTTCTCTCTTAGCAGTTTCCGTCTCACAGCTGCCGGACGCTTTATTACTAAAAATATGGTACGTCTCTTTTTTATGTAAGAGAATGTTTTTTTATAAGATTAGTGATTGATGCGTGCTTGTTTTACAGGTAATTGCTCTAGAATATGTGGGACTTGCTCCTAAAGGAAGCCAAAGGGTTCAATCTTTCTTAGAGAAAGCCGCAGAAGGGCTTGTTGCCGGTGGAAAGTGCGAACTTATAAAAATTTAATCTTACTTAAAAGATTTATTAAAAAACATGTTTTATGAAACTATCACTGATCTTCATCGTGTAAACTTGTGTGTCAGGAAGGAGATATTCACGCCGATGTATTTCTTCTTGGCGCGGAAACCACTATAAGGAGAGATTGGTTGATTCAGTTGTTGGTAGAATTGTGGTGGAAGAATGGTTGTTATTGACAATGATAGATGGTTTGACTTTTTTTGAATTTATTGTTGACTGATGATCTTTGAAAATCTGTAGGTAGTAGTGATTTTTCTTGGTTTTTAATTTATTGTTTGACTTTTCTTTAATTTATTGTTTGGTTACTGACCTTTTTCTCAAATCTGGAATAATAATAATAATAATAATAATAATAATAATAATAATAAAAATAAAATACAAAGCTGTCCACCTTTATTGTACATGAGCTTGGGGTGTATGGTAATTGCTAGAGGTGAAGATTTTGTCTGTTGTCTGTGCTGTCTTTGTGCTTTTAATTTTTATCTTTGAAGTGTGAAACAAAACCAGAAGAATCTTTCACAAGAAATTGATTAAAACATGTTGTATAGTTCTCTACTTTTCTAAGGTCAACATATTTGCGCTTTGATACAAGACTTGATCAGTTGAAAACACTTTCTAAAGAAGTGGTCCACTTTGATCGTTTTACAATGTCTTTATAAAGTTGTTTTTTAAAAGACCAAACATATGAGGGCCAAAACGGGAAGCCGCTAGTAGAGTAGTTGTAAGATGAGTGTTAATACTCACCTAAAAGTCCAAAACAACTAGATATTGAGTTCAAGTACTGATTTTACTTTCATTTCAAACTTACATATTGTTCGTCTTACAAGTTTGCCATGTTAAGTAGTAGTACTACATAAACAAGTAAAGGGCTTATAAAAATGATCATTAAAGTTAAAAACAAATATTCACCCTCTTTAATTTCTTATAGGTGTTTATTCAAAAGGAGTGATCTAAACTTCAATTTATTTAGAATTGATTAGTTGATAAAATAAGGAAAAACCAATGAGATCGGTGGTCCTCTAGTAAAGAGAAAACTTTTAAACACTTTGGGTTTGGAGAATTTGAAAAGTCTTTGGTTCAAATCTCATAGACGACAAAAAAAAATAAAAATTGTCGTTCATCAAAAAAAAATATAAGAAAAAAGTACTCTAATCGATTAAAATAAAAATATAACCATAAATGATGAAGTTATTATAGATCCACAAGAGTAAATTACACAAAAGATCCCTATGATTTAGTTGAACTTTTGGATTTGGTCCTTAAATTTAATAATTGTGAATATAGTCCAGAACATTTAATTTCTCTCCCATGCATGATGCATGGTTCCCAATTTATAAATTGTGAATATAGTCCCTAACAAGAGTATCTACAGTTTAAAGGTTTTGTTTCAGTGTTTGTCATTAGTTTTTGTCTCATTGTGGATGCCATTCTTATTGCTCATTCTTCAATGATGTCCTTGAAAAAAACTAGAAAAAACGGATGATTTTTACCTGTGGTGGGCCTGGGTGGAGGGTGTTTTTAGGATTCCTTATTGCATTAGTTTTGAATACTTTTTAAAAAATTATGTTTTTATGATGCGTAAACTGACTAAACATGTCCTTTTTGGTGTTTTTATAGCTCATTATCGTTAATGCTCAATGCTCTAACATTCAAAATTTTGGATTTTATCCTTGAAGTTTCACAAATTTTAAACTGCAAGAAGTAAGAACCAAATCCATAATTTTGATCACACTTACCCTTCACAATAATTAGATATAAACAATCAAATGGGTAGGTTCATGTACATTTTAGTCTTAACATGAGAATCCAAGAAATAATATCAATTTATAAAAAAATAAAAACGCAAGAAACAATACCAACTACAATACATAAACAATGATTTATAATAACAAAGAAAAAAACCTAAAAATTACAACAAAAGAATCAAAAATCAAGAACACAATAATAACAACAAATATCAGCAAATACTTATAACAGCAAAAGAAAAAATATAATAATAACAGCAAAATATAAATAAGCAAATACTTATAACGTCTCATAATCGAAAATTAGCAAATACAAACAAAAAATAACAACACCTTTAAAAATAAACCTAATAATAACAGCAAATTGGTTCTCACTATTTTCACATTAAGAATAAAATGTATTTGATCATGTTTCAACAATCAAATACCCGGAAATTAACACTCACAAAACTCCAAGGGACCAAAACATAACTTGCTAAACACCCCAAACAAAACGCTACCCTAATCGCCGCGGCTTATATTCTCATTCCCATTTTATATATAAACACACACCCAACACAACATCATTATCTCTGTAACATCCTCTTCACCAATTGTATGGGGCGGTCGTCAAACGTTTGGCCAGTTTTCTAGTTTCTCCTTTTGCATTTTTCACGTTTCTCTCTCTACAATCTTATTATTATTGTTCTAGAGAGAGAAACTAAACTCAACGATGGGAAAGTACACAGAGATTTTGGACGCCTTCAGAATCGCTTGCAGGGTGCATTCGCACTGTCCGCAGACGGCGAGGATGTACTACCACCCGCCGCCGGCGGATAACCATCACCACGCCGGAGATGTGAAGACGGGGGGCGCCGGAACCGGCGGCGGTGCGGCGGCGGGTGGGAAGATGGGAATGAGTAATCATCCTAATGATGATATTCTTTATTCTGTGTTTTGAGATCTATGGTTATGGTTGTTGTTATTATTATTATTATTATTATTGTATCGGCAAGTTTTGTTTTATGAGTTTTATGTTATGAATTGAATTGAAGAATTGTTCTTTGGTTATTTTTATTGGCTTTTTTTTTTTTTTGGTCGTTGACTATATTGCATTTATGAGTTACAAATGGAAGAAAAAAGGAACCACGTTGAGTTTAATGGGTTAGATATTTTTCATTAACTTATAAAAAAAATAAAAAAACAATATTTAATAGATTTTTGTACACTAACAGCATTATGGCTTCTCAACGTGAGACTAGCTCCCTTGTTGGGTGGTATTTGCGTCTTAGGCCTTGCGTAATTGTTCATGCTTCGGCCCGGGTTAATTAATTTTGTTAATAAACAAATAAGCCCGTGATTGGGCCAAGTGGCGGCACCACATTGGTTAATTAATTTTGTTTTCGATCTTTTTTTTTATTAGTTTCAATAACTTAACGATAACTAACTGAACACCAATTTTATTTTATTTTTGTTGTATTTTCGGTATCGTGACTGACACAACTGAAACTGTAACGAAGATGATGAAAACGCTCAGGTTTTACCAACACTCGAGTTTTACGACCGACATCACCCATTGGCCCGCCTCAATTTTAAAACTTTTTTTTGTTTTAGTACAGATATCGTAACGAGCATAACCGTAACCGACCGAATTCATGCCGAATTACCGCCTTGACGCCCGAGAACAACAACGATTAGGATTTACCACCGCCTAGATTTTACCGGCCGAATAAATGTCGTTTTAAATATTCAATTTTTTATATGCTAAAATTTTTATATTCTGATTTAGCGAATTTAGTTTTTGGGTTTTAACGCTTGGGGTTTACCAACGTTGTCTATATCGTAACGAACGTAACCATGTTGACTCACCGTCGTAACGCTCGGGTGACCAATGCCAGGGAACCAACGGCCCAGTTTTACTGACCAAATAAATATGAAAACTTTTTTTATAATATGTTACACAAGTGCCGCTATTTATTTTTTGTTTTTAGTTTAAACATGTTAATTTGACGATTTTTTAGGTTTAGTTCTGGTACCGTAACGAATGTAGCCAATACTAACCGAATTTGCGTTGACACGCAGGTACCACACCCGGATGTACCGACAAATTTCACCGTACAACGCACGGGTAAATCACTAATTATATATACATATGGAATTCCACAACGCTGACCCTTTTATCTAATGTAGCATGTGGCGGAGAATAAGTTTTTTGGATTTTATAAACTCAAGTCAATAACGTGTCTAGCATTGGATTAATGCATACTAATATCGGGTTACACAACTACTGTCGTTGGGTACCAAACGTCTCAGTAGTGGTGGTTATGTGTCTGACATACATACTTTTGGTACTTCACATTTTGGAAGGCTTTTTAAAATCCATTAAATAAATAAATGAATTTTTAGTCAAATTACTTGAATTTTCGTCGGTTATGATTTTTTTGCCATACTTTAAACCAACTAGATATGACCAGACCCATCCCGACATGTAACTCAGACCCTTCTGACCTGACCAATCTGTCAAACCTAGTAATCGTACTCCTCGACAGTAGCGGTTAGGTAACCTATGAAGAACAACAAATAGAAGACAATAAGGGTGTTCATCGGACCGGGTAACGGATTATTCAGTTCATATTTGAAAATTTTAGGACTCTATCCGAAATCTAATCTAATCTGAATCAGGGATGTTCCTATCCGATCTGAATCTATCCAAATTCAGTTTGAATCAAATTCAAATTGGATTCAGATAATACAAAATAAACCGTATAACAAACATACAAACAAAATTCTAATTAAATAAACATACAAAACCGAAAATAAAATATAAAACAATACACAAACAATGAAATTAGATGGAGTGTTAGAGAGTATAACGACAGAGTGTTAGGTCATTCTTGCATCTAGAATGTTAGGTCGATTATACGAAAAAGGATGTTAGGGTTAAAAGGTTACTGTAAATGTTAATGGGCGGGCTTTATACACTAAAAACACATGTTATTTATTCATTCAGATATCCGAATAATCTAAAATTTTTTGAAATCCATATCCGAATCCGAATTAGTTATTCAGATATTTGGTTCGATCCAATTCGAATATCCAAATAAGAATTTAGATCGGATCATTCAGGTTTCGGTTTGGATTTCCTGAACGCCCAATAAGACAAGTTGTAGACTTGCATAATTTCGCATCCTTTATCTCCAAGCCCACAACCTAACTTATAATTATTTAACCCAACTTATCATTATTTAATTATGATTATATAAGTTCGCATAAGTAAATAAATAAAAATTCCTTTATTTACTATATTTCAAAAGTCAGATGTTACAAATTTCCACAACACACGCCCACTTGATCTAATGTAGCATGTGGCGAAGAATGAGTTTCTTGGATTTTATAAACTCAAGCTAGTTACATGTATAGCGTTGGATTAATCGCATACTAATATCGGGTTACACGAGTACCGTCATTGGGTACCACACGTCTCAGTAGTGCTGGTTATGTGTCTGACATACATACTTTTGGTAGTTCATTCGCATTTTGAAAGGCCTTTTGTAATTGATGTAAAACAAAGTGTACATCTTATTACACCAAATTTTCCTCATATTTTAGCCGAACTCCATGCAAATTCATTGTTTTTGGTACTTATTTGAGTTATTTGTGAATTTGTAGGTCCGGGCGCCCGCCCAACAAAGAAAACAAGAAGAGAGGGCTTTTCGTGGACAAAATCAGCAATCTGCCGACCCCGCACGACCGTGCTTCCCGAAGATGCAAGCCAGTGCCGCAAGAATTCAAAAGTGCACGACCATGAATGGTCGTGCGGATGCCCGTGCATGACCTGCACGGCCGTGCGGGCCCGTGCCGGTGACCGTGCCAGAACAGAGAAGTCTGACCTTTTGGTCAGACTAAAGCAGGGTGTTGACTTTCCACTTATATGCACGACTGTGCATGCCCGTGCATGGGCCCGTGCCAGACGTCCAAAAAGCTTAAATACACCTCCACTACTCCCATTTCAAGTGTGGAGCCTTAGGGGAATTCTCAAACTTACTGGAAATTATTGTGTGTTTGCTATAAATAATTCAAGGCTTCCATCTTGTGTGATCATCCTTTCAAGTAGCAATCATCATTCATCTTATTTTGCAATCTTTTGTTCTTGACAATGATTTGTAAGATTACTTTGATTTTGGTTGTTGTATTAAGCCTTATGGGCTAAATACTCTTGTTACTTAGATTATATTGAAACTTCTACTTATGTGATATTTATCTATGCATGATTTTGGTAAATTGGTGTTCTTCAAGTTTATGACATGTTCTTGAATAGAGTTTAATGGTTGAATGCTTGTTTTAATTCCTAGTCTTGTTAGTTTGATAGATGCTTAGCCATAATATGTTGGAAAACTATGTGTTGAGTATTTGTTTATGAGCTTAGTTTGTGTATGCATACTTTGTTTATATCACTAAGTTAGGAATGACAAGTGGAAATTAACTTGGTTATGAATTTTAACAAGCATGAAACCTATCACTTGATATTGGAAAATTGTATGGTGATAATATGATTCTTTGAGTTGGTTAATGTTTGCTAGAGATTAAGGCCATAATCCTTAGTTTATATTTTGCTAATTTGAAAGACTCATGTGTTTAACTAGTGTTCTTGAACTTGTCTATTTTTACATGATTCTAGGTGGTTAGTTTGTTGTTTTCATGCTAGCTTTCCTTTAATTGTGAGATTTGGTAGTTTTGACAAACTTACTAATCTATGGTTATTAACTTGTTGAATACCCATCATGATGTTTTGTTGTTAGTATTAGGTTGCCTTGATTGGAATTTGATGTTGATGCTTAATACATGATGTTTGCCATTATCATTGTCATTTTGTCACTAAGTTTAAGTGGATGCATAGTCTAAGTAGCTTTGTTTGGATTGATTGTTAGTTGTATTATATTTGCTTTGTTATTGTTGTATGCTAGCTTAGTTACTTGAAAAATTACTTGGATTGTTTGTTTGGTTAAATTAATTACAAAGATTTAGTATCAAAAGTTAGCCGTGTCCATGGATTGACACTCGGTTCTTACCGATACTTTGCTACAAACGATAGGTACACTTGCCTTTCGTTTGTGGTTTGGTTGTTGGTGAAAACCATTTTTAAAACCCGATTTGTGTGAAACTTTTATTCAAATTTTATATATATTCGCACACGTCAAGTTTTTGGCGCCGTTGCCGGGGACACGGTGTTTTACTTTTGAAAACGATACGAGTAATTGATTTGCCTTGTTGATATTTTTGCTCTATGTTATTTTAGTCTATTTCATTTTTATTCATCTTGTTTTATTTTGTTAGTTATATTTTTAGGTAGTTTTTCGTGTCTTGTTTGTTTCCATTCCGCGTTTCTTTCGGGTGATGCATGTCCACCACACCCGGTCCTGATCTTGTTTCCCCCTTTTCTGAACCCGAACGACATCTTCGAGAAGGTTGAGGAGGAGAGCACGAGAAATTGCCGAGGTCATTGAAAACGAAGTTGTGGAGGACGACGCGAATCCCGAGGTTGAAGAAATGGCGGACCCGAACAATCAAGGTCGCATGGATGACTTAACCACGCCGTCCCTCGATGGCTATGGCAGCGGTGTCACGGAGCCCGAGATTACCGTGAGGTTCGATCCGATCCGAATATCCAAACAGGAATTCAGATCGAATCATTCAGGTTTCGGTTCGGATTTCCTGAACGCCCTCATTCTGACCCATTTATGTTTTTGGTTTCATATCGATTTTTTCAGTTTCTTCCACCTCCCTACCAATTACACTAATTTCAAAATAACCCTTAAAACCCAAAATATCCCAAAACTTTTTAAGTTAAATCCAAACTAACCCAAACATAAGTTGTTTGTAAGTAAAAATACTTGTGTAACTACTTTTGTTGTGTACTTGTGTATACTCTACAGAACATGTGACAAAACAAAATATCCAAATCCCGGACAAATGGGGCTGCTGCTGCTACCATTCCCCACCGCAACAATAACATTCCGGCCACCGTCAGTATCATATTCAAGAAACGTATTCCGATGCTCCGCCACAACTCTTACACCTTCTCAACAGCGGAACGAAGTGGAATTGGAAAACAAGAAGTACGACTTGTTGAAAGCCATTCAAGACACTCAACGTGGGCTTGTTACCACTCCTAACCAACGCTCTGAAATTGAAGAGTCTTTGGTACGTTTCATTGATTTAGTAAAATAACATCAGTGGCAGATTCAGTTAAGCTTTTAAGGGATAATGACCAAAATGTCTAGGCCGGTGGCGATATGAATGAATTGGGTTGGATTTTGGTGATGGGTATGGGTCAATGAAGGTTAGGATGGCTGTGGGCCAAGATAGGTAAAGTTAAACTTTGCCTTAAGTAAAGGTTAATATAAAAACCCCTCGAAAACAAATTCAAAAATATTAATAAAAAAATAATAATTCAAAATATAAATAAAAAACACAAAATGTAAAATAACTAAAATATTTCTCTGGTCGTCCTCATTCATTAAAAAAACCGGTTTTGTCTCGATTAAGGTTCGATTTTTTTTTTTGGTTTTTTTTCGGTTCGGTTTTGCTTTTTTTTTTCATTTCGGTCGGTTTCGGTATCTTTTCGGTTTCAATGATTTCAGTTTCGATTTATCGGTTTCTATTCGGTTTCTTGGGCTTTGCTTGAAATAAAATAGGATGGAGCTTGTTTTAGTCCATTTTAACCCATAAGCAAACCCATTCTAACCTATAACCAAAAGTCACGAGCATTTTCCCAACCCATCTTGACCTTCTTGCAAAATTCTTTTGATCAATCTTGACCCATTTCAATTTTAAAAGTTATCCATATTGACCCAAAACAACCCATTTGGGTTTGGCCACCCTTGTGTTACTTTAAACGAACATGAACACTTAATCGAACAAATATTTGTGTTCTTCGTTTATTTAAGAAATGAGCATGTTCGTGTTCGTTCGTTTAAAATCTAAATTCACAAACATAAATGGACATAACTGAACAAAGATAAACAAACATAAATGAACATACTTAAACTATGGAACTTTTAACTAACCAGATTCTGTCACGCGCTATAAAATGTTGGGAAGCTAGTTTTTCTTTTAGAAATCGTCGGAGTCGACGGGATTATTTTGACTAGATTATTTTGGTTTTTGATGAGGTTTCTTGGACAAGTGACGGAATCTAGTTGGTTAAAAATCCCGTCTTGTAATGATTAATTAGTGATTAGGTTGATAGTTTTAGGGTTGGACATTATGGAAATTGGTTGGTCAAATGGACCATTTTGATCATTTTCCCTTAATTTAATGGCATAGCAGGTCATTTTTTTCAAACACGAACACAATCCTGTTTAGGGACACGATATATATCACAATCTAGTGAAACAAAAGTTGCCGAAAGGCATATGTCTTATATTTTATTTTAAAAAAAAAATAAAAATATAAACAGGTTTAAACTTTGAACAGGTCATTAACAGGTGTTCAACCTGTTTGGACCGAATTTCACTGTCTTAAATGTGTTTACATGTTTAAGGTTAAGACATGAAACCTATTAAGCTCAAACCTAAAGTTGTTTAACTTCCGTCATGTTAACAGCACTGGCGAAGCTTACTTAGGGCCGGGGGTGCCCCCACCCCCCCGGTTTTTTCGCGTAATAGTGTAAATTTACCCGTTTTTGCCCGAAATTTTTTATGCGTAGTGTAAATTTAAGCGTTTCGGCCGAAAATTTGAGTCTGGGCCCCCATCGTTTGTGAATTTTTGTATACATTTTGAGCCCCCCCCCCCGGTGTCTTAGTCCAAGCTTCGCCACTGGTTAACAGGACTGTGTTAGGTTTTGCCAGCCCTAAATTGCATAGTTAGGTAGTATAATGGTGAAAAAAATTGTGTTTTGTAGGTGGATTTGGAGAGTTATGCAGCAAGTGATGAAGCTATTGATTTGGGAGTTTTGGATGGGACGTGGCGATTGCAGTATACATCCGCTTCTGATGTTCTTGTTCTTCTTGATTCGTCCTCCAGGCTTCCTTTTTTTCAGGTTTTTTTTGTTGTTTCAATAATTGTTGGTTGATTTTAGTGTATATTAGACTGTAATGCCTGTTGCTCAATTTTGTATCCATATTAATTTGTTTGCATATGGTGATCAATTCCAAATAAGTTATGTGTTTCATGCATACCAGTGTTGATGAAATGTGTTAATGAATAGGTTGGCCAAATATTTCAGAAGTTTGAGTGTAAGGATCAAAATGATGGAGGCTATGTCCGCAATGTTGTTCGATGGAGTGTTCCCAGCTTGTTGGAGGTTGGTTTTCCTTTCGTTCATTTTTATGCCTGTAAATGTCATAATTAGTTCATTTTAATATAAAATCCGTGTTTAGTTATCTTGTAATAGAAGATAACTGATGCTTATAAATTATAATATACACAACTTTAGCAGCTGTATCACCATCACTTCCTTTTACAGCAAGACTCCTGCCAGCATCAATAACATTATTTGTTATTAAATTTATGGAGATTCTAAATATCAAATTTTGCATCATTTTGTGAACCAATGCCAGAATAGGACTCATTTAAGTGTTAACTAAAGAAACATAATTAGGAGACTGAGTTAAATAAGGGTAGGTTTGTGTTATTTTAGGAGTCGATCGCTTAAAGTTTAGTTTGATCTTAACTTAAACGAGCTTGAGCCTTAGATGGCGTTTCTTTAATAAATGAGCCTGATCCCAAGCTTCTTACCCTGAGCTTGATTAGACCAGCAAGCCTAAACGAGTCTATTATTTATATAAATATGTTATTTTTTAAATATTATAATATATGATTACATAATAAATACTATATATAAGATAAAATCTTCAAATAATAATAAAACATAAGCAAACCGAGCTCGAGCCCTTTTAACTTAAACGAGCCCAAGTCTCTTAAGTTAAACTTACCAAACTCGAGCTAAGTTGAGCTTAGGCTAGGCTCAGGCGCTCAGCTCATTTACCGATCAACGAAGCACATTTCTTCATACCAATCAATAGTATATACATGATACCTACTAACTATACCATCAATGCAGGATGTATCTTCCTAACTATTTATTCTAACATTTGCTTTTTTTACAGGAGAACGAAGGCGCCACCCTCCTAGTCTCTGCAAAATTTTCTGTTGTGTCTCGTCGTAATATCTACCTTCAATTTGAAGAGGTCGGTCGGTTGGTTAATTGTACCAAACCATCAGCATTGGTTATTTGTTTATTTATTTTTTAAAATGACAGATAGCTCTTAAAGATATAATCATCAGCGAAGAGTTGCAGGCTCTAATAGCCCCTGCACTGTTGCCGCGCTCTTTTTTAAGCCTACAGGTAAACTTCTCATAAGTTTGTTTTATTTTTAATTTTTTTATATATTGTAAAAGAAAGAAATACATTTCTTGTTTCGTTTTTAGATCTTGCAAGCAATTCGTACTTTTAAAGCTCAAATTCCAGTGAATAACACAAGCCCGGGACGGTAAGTTCACAAATTATTGAGTTGTATATATAAAAAGTTGTGAAATGGAAAGTTTATAATAACAATGATATTAAATGACAGGCGATCGGTGGGAGGGTTGTACTACCTTTCGTACCTGGACAGGAATACGCTTGTGGGTCGAGCTGTGGGAGGCGGTGGCGTGTTTGTATTTTCTCGATCTCAAAACATCCTGTAAATAATCCGACTCATTGTATAATCGTGGTGTAAGTTTTTAAAAGTTTTCATTCAATACAAACTGTGTAATTTAGAATAATATCAATAAAAATGCATTGCTGATGAAGCATTCTGGTAAACATGTTTATTAACCGGATTAGACCGACACCTGTTTACAACTTTTCGGAACCCGTTCATGACCCATTAAACATGTTTACAACTCGATTATAACCCAACAATCAAAATTTGATTTACAAACTCATTAGACCCTTTAGTCTTAAACGGTTTTAGGTGGAACCTACAAGCATGTTTTGGTAAACAGATTATGCTTGTTTTTGGGTCATAACTTAACCATATTGGACTTTTTATTCCAAAATTTTAATTTAATTACTTATGTACATTTATATTGTATACAAGGTTAAGGACCCGTGTGTTACACGGGTTGATCAATTTAAATTGTATAAGTCATAGCTCTATAAATAAAAAAAAGTGATAAATAAAGTCGTCTAATTCATTTACAAGGCGAGGTGTTATCTTAAAAATGATTTTTAAAGGGAAAAAAGGCAATATGAGCAATAACAGAACAATTTTACCCTTTAAGGTGTGGAGCCAACGAACTGAAAAGCTTGCTAAATTTTATCGTATTCATTATCCAGTTGAGCATGATTTACTTTAAAACTGTAAATGTTACACATTAACAAATATATACCTATTGCATATTTGAATCAACTATAGTATGGCGAAAGTGAATGAAATATACAAACATTATAATGCAGACTTTAAGTATTTGATTCAAATCAAAACAATGATATGCCAATCAAACTACTCTTGCAGCAAAGGCATCTGTTGACTCTAAATTCTTTTTGTAATCTTCAACTATATGATCTGCAATGCAAATACAGATCCCACTGTTGCACTTGTATTATTTGTAACATTGACCTAACCCAAATTTATTGAACGGTTTGAACCGTATAATTCAAAATGCTCCAAGTATAATTTGAAGATGACCAATGTGCGTCGTGTAACTTGCAACCATCAATTTTCACATTCACATCTAATTTTCAATTGAGTGTGCATGATTTGCACACTCTTTTTTATCTATATAAGTTGGTTTATATATAAATCTTTTCAATATATTTTGACCTTAATGATTCCACTATAAATCATTATATTGGGTACCATCACCACACGCATCTGGAATAGAAGATGTTTAAAAGCATTTGATAAGCTTTTTACCTTTATATAAGGCTTTACAAGTAGAAACAAATATTCACCTCCAAAGCAAACCGATTGAAAGAAAGAACAATCAAGAAGCTACAATAATGACCTGTGACCAAATCATGCATCTTGATTCTAAGAAAGAAGGCATGCATGGACTATTAGTAATTTAGTATATATTTCTAAGTTATAGTTCTTTTTATAAAATGGCAAATTTCAGCTTCTTCCTTATGCCTATGATCTAACAACATGATTAACTCCAATCCATATATTTACTGTATTTCTAGTAGAAATCCTTATATTCATTTCAAAGAGCACAAATTATGAACATTTAGACTTTTATCAATTTGTCCTTTATCCCCAAAGTAAACTGTTGTTTTGACATTTATTTCTACCTCAGTTGACTTGTTAGTCAAAACAGTTTTGTGAGTCAATATGTAATTATACTATATCATCATCATCATCGTACTCAGTATATCCCACCAATAGCAATGCTATGGTAGGGTCTGAGGAGGGTAAGATGTAGACAACCTTACCTCTACCCCATAGGGATAGAGAGGCTGCTTCCGATGAGACCCCCGGCTCGATAGTAGTTTTGCATCAAGCCTTGGACATAAGGCACATAGCACTCAATCATCGGGACACCGGCTGATTGGTGCATGTGCCCTTGTCTTTCGGCTATCAACGCCACCACATGATGCCTGATTAACCTTTCCCCACTTTTAACGTTATTTTCACGAGATTAGTAAAATAACGTCAAAATTAGTGCAATTTTACTTTTGCCCACCCGAGAGTTCACACATATATACATTATATGCGTGCACCGCCAGCAGGGTGAACCCGAGAGTTCACAGTATAATTATATAGTAATTATACTATATAATTCTAGTAATTTTGGAAAATTCCCTGATAATTTCAAAGAGCTCAAATTAAGGATAAAATGAAATGCATAAAAAATATAGAAAAAAAAACGCTCACAATTCAACCCAAAGCAGCCCACTTGCTACCCAACCTGGCCGAACTCGTGACCCATGTCAAGACTAAGAGGCTAAAGAAATAAAATTAGTTATAATAATGAAACGCACATCAATGTTGAAATAAATTAAACTTTTGTTTTGCAAACATAATAATGTAAATTAAATAGCCTAACCTTAGCAAATTCGGTTGTTGATATTCAACAATTTCTTCAGAATCTTCAGCTTGTTTCTTGTAGAATTGATCCTGAAATCCTGCTAATAAAACATAAATTGTAAAAGATATTAGGTAAAATTGAAATGCATATAATATCATTATGTCGTCTAACACAAATAACTTGTCACCGATTAATGCATAATTTAATTGTTTTAATTTTCATATTAAATGGAAGTTAGATCACAAAAGAAGCAAATCAATTTTGCAATAAAAATATGACTTTTAAAACAATCAAATTCACAATGAACACATATATAAAAATAATTAAAAAAAAAACAAAAACAAACCTCAACGGCAACACTTTTCCATTTCCAGCATAGCTTATCGGAGTTAGCCCCAATTTCTTTTCAGATTAAAGTCTTCACCATCATTTCCGATCACCACCATATATAATAATCGAAAACCTTCACCAAATTGTCCAAATATTTTGTTTGAGAGAGAAATCGATTGATCAATTGTATAATATCGATTAAGAGGTGGTTTGATATTGTTCGTTATCAATCGAAACCCTTCACCAAATCGACCAAACAAAACATTTGTATGAAAAAGAAATAGCATATAGGACATAGCCTTCTGAGATGCAAGCCGGAGATGGAAAACCCGTAGATTGCGTATTGTTTGTTTTGTGAATAAACCCTAAAATATACATGGGCGGGAAAATAAAAAGTTAGATGATTATTAGAATGACAGCTGGCACAAAATGGTTTCCTTTATTATAAAGTGTAGATTGTTGATTATAACTTTAGAATTAATACACATGGTTTAACTAAAAAGTGTATAATACCCTGTTACGTAGAACTCGTCCTTTAACAAACGTGTTGTGGTTTAACTGAAATATATATAAAAGAAGAAAATTAAAAAGAAATAAATGTGTGCATGCATGCATGTGATTGGTGGAGGGTAGTGAACCCCACCTCTTTTCTATGTTCAATGACGCTAAGGGTAGTGGAGGCGCAACATGAAGCCACCTGCCAAAAAAACCAATCCCTGGCCAACAACTCATCAGCTGCCCGAACCTGCTATCACCGGCAAAACATGACCCGAACTCTCTCTCTCCCAACACACATAAACATCTCATCACCCTCTCCTCTCCTTTCTTCGAGGTGTATCATCCGAATTGATACCCGAAAAGAAAAATGGAGAGAGTGGTGGTCGTGTGCCCAATATACATGAGGGCACTACCCGCTTCCTACCCCCACCACACTAAGGGGATAGCGCCTCCCCTATTGAACACCCCCCCGGCTTGCTTCTTATGGAGATAACCCACCCAACGAGGTGTTTAACTAAATTTTTGGGTGACATGACACGAGGTGTTTAACCAAAAACGTAACAAAAATAAAATAAAATAGAACAGAGATTTTAGGTTAGATTGTTAATATTAATAAGTGTAAACCCATGCCATATACGCAAACTCATGCGCATTTTTAGTTTGTGACATTTGTCGGTCCTATCAACCCAAGAACAATGCTTATTTTCTTTGTACAACATTCGAAATTACCCCAGAAGCCTTCTTAAAACAAAATATCAATCATTCATACTGATTTTAACGTTACATACCTAACTCATCCAAACACATCATAAAAAAAACTCACCAGTTAATCAAATTAAATCATGTTTCAAACCAGAGACCTTAAGACCCAAGTCTTAACCTTAATCATATACCATTACACAACTAGGCAACAAGTATCTATACTTTCCGTATTCAACTCAAAACAAACATACACAAATAGCATAAATCCATACACGTGTTATCACAACACCAATTATCCAAAACAAATATCATCTTACACATCATGGATAACTCAACAAATATGAAGTGATAATAAACATCCGACGTGTCACTTCTCAAAACCACCCTTCACTTCACCAAATAATAACAATAACAATAACCATCTTATTATTATTATTATTATTATTCTCCCAAAACCAAACCCTACCGGCCACCGGAAACCAAACAATGTCACTTCCGGCGACACTCGCCGCCGCCACACCACCGTTCACCACCACCAGCCGTCCAATTCCACCACTCACCCATTCTCACAACCTCTCCGTTCCAATCAAAACCTTCACCACCAGATCGAACCGGACTCCGGCGGCCACACCGGCGGCCGTCGTGGACAATCCGTCAACGGCGGAGGAAGAGGTAGAACAGATTCAGGCTAAGGTCGGAGCTAGGATTAGGGTTACAGTACCGTTGAAAGTGTATCACGTGGCCAAAGTACCGGAAGTTGATTTGTACGGTAAAGAAGGTAAGTTAAAAGAATATGTGGCGGTTTGGAAAGATAAAAACATATCGGCTAACTTGCCGTACAAAATTGAGTTTGTTGAGTGTTTCGAAGAGCGCGGTGAGGCTCCGGTTAAGTTTTACGCGCATTTGAAGGATGATGAGTTTGAGTATATTGACTGATTGTTGGTATGATTTGATATTATTATTATTGTTATTAATACAGTTGTAACATGTTGTGTTATGGATGTATATAGTTGAAGCTATAGCTATTGTTGTTTGTTTGATTGATTAGGATAATGATATGATACAAGATGTGATGAAGTTTTATATATTTCCGTCCGAGTGTAACACGATATAAATACTATAAACCCAAACTATAGTCCATATGCAGCATCATGGTTGCCATGATCTAATGCTAATTATATAACCAGGAGCATTTGTTTTCAATTTTCATAAAATTAGCATTCATTCAACTACTATCTACTTACTGTTTCAATTGCATTTTTATAACTGTCATTGACCAAACCTATATATTTAACCATTCTCGTGAACCACATATTAGTTGTCCCACTGTTCAAAAAATAAATAAAAGAATAATAGACGAAAGGGTTGCAAACAATTCTTCAATTTTTTTTAAGGTCACGTGACAAGATATGAGCGGTTCTATTTTTTTTATTTTTTTTTCACACTAATTATTTTTAGCTTTAATTTTGCTTTTTTCTTAACAACTTTTAATAAAGTATTTTTAAAATAAAAAAAAACCATAGTCTTGTTTATTTTATTTTTTTTAAACACACCGGTATAAATTTAATTAATAAACAAAGTTTATAAAAAAAAAATTTAATATAAAATAAATATTAATCATTACCATTTATATTATCCGACACTTGTCAGCTTCGTATTGGTTCATAAGATATTTTGGATAAAACTTATTATTTAAAAATAACATTATCTGATTTGATATAAAGAAATTATTTTTTATATTTCTACACTTTTAATAAAAAAACCGATTATAAATTATATTTATTTAATAAAAAATGGTGAAGTTTGAGTTGCTAATGAGTGTGAAAAGTTTGATTTGATCGGATAGATGGAAGAAAGTAAAAATAGTTTTTTATAATAAAGATTGTGTTGGGTTGATTTATGAATGATAATGGTCTTATCTAATGTATATCTACACTTTGATTTTGTACAAAACCAATTTTGCTTTTGCAGAAGGAACTTCGAGGATCACATAAACATTGTTTTAACAGTAACACATAAAGTGGCTATATAAATGCTCTCTCTTCTTCTCTCTTCTTCTGTCATGCTATATCTTAAATCTACAACATACAAGTACTTGTATACGGTTAAACACACACTTTCACGCATAGTACGGAAGAGAGATATGCTGAACACTATACATTCTGATAACAAGCACGATAAACGAGCCTTCTCGTTTTTGTAATGATGGTTTAAGCTGCGAGTCCAATGGTGACAAGGCATGCTTCACTTTGATGGAGACAAAGTAGTTAGATTGATCAACTACCGACTGCACAAATGGGTGATCACGACTTCAGAATTCTTGACGCTGGAAATCGTGCAGGTCCAAAGGATTAAAGTTAAATAAAATCATGAACGAGTGTGCTAGAACCAACGAGGATTGAGACTTGATGGGCGTGTATTGTGAATACGGGTTTTTAGTGTTTAGTTGTTTATCGTTAAGCTGAATACTGGCACTTAGGTGGGGGCATTCAAAAAGCTCACGGCTCAAAGCTTGGGCTCATGGCTCGCTCAATAAAAGCTCGAATAAAACTAGCTAAAAATATTTGATTCGAACCAACTTGAGTCGAGTTGGCTCATTTTTGTAACCAAGCCAAAATCGTCTCGCTGGCTCGATCTTAGGCTCGTTTAACTTCAAAATCGAGCTCAAGCCTAGCTTAGGCGCTGAGCTGTCTTGTTTTGTTTCGAGCTCGCACTCAAAACCACCCTGGCTCGACTCATAAATAGCCATACACTTGGGGTTGGGGCTACCTGTTCGGCTACTAAATTCACATATAGATAATTAAATAATGAGCCACATCTCGACTTGGCTCATTTACAACCAACCGATTTCGAGCAATCTATTTGAACAGCCCTTATATGTATATAACTTAAAACATGTAAAAAACACAATTTAAAAAACATGAACAAGTCATAAAAAGAAGTTGATTGATTCAACTGTAACTTAACTGATAATAATATCTAACATAAAAAGGCAGTCTCTGTACAGGCTGTCTTTAAAACCATAACCATAATCACTACCTTAAAAATAAAAAAAAAAGAAACATAAACCTAGAAATCAATTGCCAGAAAAACAAGTGTGTACTAAACTTGTAACCTTGTAAATAATAATCTACCTAGCAATCACGACGAACTGAAGTTACGCTTAGTAGCCTCCATCTTCAAAAGCAAATCTTTAATCTCCCTTTCCATCCTTACTTTCATATTAAAATACTCCTGATGAGCGTTTTCCAAAGCTTGTAATTCTTCCAACTTCTGTCTTCTCGTTTCCTCTGCTTCTGACAACTGCAGCTTTCTCACACGGTTTCCATACTCTTCATCGATTTTCTTGCTTTTTGCTTGCGCGATTCGGTTCAAACCTTCGGCTTCTCGTCTTGCATCGTCGGCACGGTTTTGAAACATTTGAGCCTCGGCTAGCTTGATCCTGATTATCCCGTCCAGCTCATCAAAAACAGGCTCTCTTGGTATTGAAGGAGTGGCACGTTGCATGTCCGAGCTGGAGGTTTTTAACTTGTCTGCATAAATGGATTTCATCCACATGGCGGCTTCTTGACTTGTTTTTGGAACATCACTTACACTTTGTTTTAATGATTCTTTTTCTTGTGAGATTTGAATGTTGTCTGATTTGAAAGCATCATCATCTGCAACCAGTAAAGCACGCAAGATTATAATAGAAAGGTTTATGTTATTTCCAATAATTACGTAGTTTCCAGAATATGATGATTTTTTTTATTAGACCTCTCACCTCTAAACAAACCGACGTTCAGTGAACACGTGAATCAGTTGGTGGGAAGTTTGTTTATTCAATAAACGAACACACATAAAAAAAATTTGTTCATTTAGTTGAACGAACGAACATGAACACATGTCTCGTTTGTTCATTCGCGCTTGTGATCATTCATTTACTTTCACTCATTAAACTTGCTTATGTTTACTAGTTAACGTTTGTTTATGTTCGTTAATACATTCACGTAAAATCTTTTTGCCCGTTACAACTTAGTCAAGTTTTAACAACGTATTAGGCCCAACACATTATTCTTCACATTACTTTTTACTAGCTTTAGCTCAGTTATGTTTGTTCGTTTACGCTCATGAACTGTTTGTTTACGCTATTAACAAACGAACATAAACGTGCACGAACATGCTCATTTTCTTAACGAACAAACATGAGCAAGAAAACTATGTTCGTTTAATTGTTCGCATCCAACCGTTTGTTAGGTTAAAGTCAAATGAATGAACACAAAAACGCCTACTTTTATGCATCAAAGACGCACTTTAAGCAACTAAGAGAACAAAACTGTAGAGAATAAAGAGAGCTTACCATTGAGAAAACTCATGATATAACTTCTAACTTGCGGAATATCTGATTTATTTGACAGTCTAGTCAACAACTGAAGTGAGATTTCATGAAGACGTTTGCCTCGAATATCCTCACTAACAGAAAATATTCTTCTAACATATTCAAGTTCATTTGCCATTGCTTCAGCAGACCACCCTTTAGCAAAGTTTTTAAAAACCTCCCTCACAAAACCAAACATTTCAGAAGGGTGATTACAAGCAACACAAAAAGACTGCATCTCAGTTTGACTTTGACCCGAAGCACCAGCTGCACTACGACCGTTCCTAATAAAAGATTCCCTTAAACCACAATCCGTATGACACCAATGCAAGCACACATCACACCCTACCCAACTACATGTATTTGAAGCCGTATCAAACTTTGAGCATATTAAACACATGCAAGAACTGCAAAACCCTTTTTTCTGAACACAGACTTTGCAATCACATTCATCGACGGGTATGTAACTCCTACACGCAAGGTTTCTGCATCTTATGTTTAGATATATTTCTGCTAAATCAGAAGATGGCATGTCACTATTTGTTTGAAGGAAACCTTGAATGCCGGTTTTTAATGCCACTAGTATCTCGACTTGAACTCTATGGGCTTTTGATAGAGCATCTAAAGTAATATCTGACCTTTTTTCGAGTGTTTTACGAAATGCGGAAAACTGTCTTCGTTTGCTCGGGTTTAGAATAACATCACGGGCTAAATCTTTTAAACTTGTCAAAGACGGTGGGCTCATTTCGTTTAATATCCGGGACACAATGTGTAACGGGTCAGAAACCACCATAGCAAGAATGGGCTTGGGCTCAGCCAAATCGGCTGGACTAGTACCGATAACATCTCGCATAACACGCCTTTTATCTCTATGGAACTCTGAACCGGTTTCATGAGATCCAACACTTTGAGTTGGGGATCTTATCTCATTCATGTGCCTCGAGTGTGACCCTGATGGCTGTTTACCGTTATTATTACTGCTTAGCTGTCTTTCCAATCCGAGAGGCGTTTTATAACTACCTTCTGCTGACCTACCACCATGCAACTGTAAAGATTGGACATTTGAAACGCCTACGTTCCCATTTGACACGCTTCTTTGAAGAGCGGGCGGTGGTTCTGTGTTCTTCTGGTCATCTGCCGGCTGGACCTGCCAGTTTACTCCTTGAAACAAAGGGCGGCTTCCAACGGATTTTTCAAAATCGAACGAAGTCTCGGTTAACGAGCAGCTAGGGTTGTGAGTGAAATTCTGGGAACCCGAAAACGATCTAGTGAATCCATCAGAGCTTGTTTGGAACGAGCTGGCATGTGACTGAATGCTCATATCTTGACTTGGAGAATCGGGACCTTGAATCGGATTCGTGCAACCAATAGGAAGAAGAACAGACGGTAAACGAAGAGACAGTTCAAGCGGTTCTAACGATAGTTCTTCATCTTTCGGTTTAGCGGCTCCTTTTGAGTCAGAAGTTTCTTGCTTTTTGACGGGATCCATGAAAAACAAATCAAAACCGCGTGTACTTGGTCCTTCCATGTCAATCTCTTTACTAGTCATAAAACCTATTGGTTCATCATTACCATCAGAAGCTGAAAAAATGACGCTTTTGCCCTTGTCTTTGAAATTTTGGGTCAGTTCTTTTGTCACAAGAGTATGATTAACGTCTGCAGTTTCGGTTACCTGTACATGCATCTCCACATTAAAATTCTCACCGTTGACCTCATCATTCGTATCATTATCTTGTTGTATATCTGTATTGAAATTCTCCCCCTTGACTTCATTTGTATCATTATCTTGTTTCAGTGTTGTTTCCAGCGGTTTACTACTTCCAGAAACATCTCTAGCATCCTCTTTAGGAGCATCCTTCTTTTCATTATCTGATAATACTGGAACTGCAACTGCATTTTCAACCGTTTTTGGAGTTGAAGAATCCTCGGATGAAGACTGATTACCTGTGGGACCCATTGCCTTTTTAAGAGTTTCCGGTTCTTTAACATCAGCTTTCTTTGCTAGAACACATGTTTGGCTTTCATTTAAATCAGGCTTTACCTCTTTTTTCGACATTACCTTTGCACTATCTTCCAAGCATTTGTCATCAACACAAGTTTCATTTTGAACCTCTTTGTTGACTTTCAAATGCTTAGAAACCGGTTCACCAGATCTTTGTTCAACAACAGAAGCAGGTTCATGACAAGAATCATTAATATGATCAGGATCAGGTTCAAGCTCGCCTTCTTCTCTTTCACTGTTATTCCCACTCTCATCCAGAAGACTTTCACTCTTTTTCACTTCAACACTTTTCGACTGCTCACTTCCCGAGTCCTTCGACCAAGCCGGCGACTTTGCATCTCTACCTCCATGTGGAGACCTCACATTACTAATTTCTTCCGAAACCGCCTTACTACCTCCTCTCGCAGAATCACCACCACTCTTCGTACCTTCCTCCCCATCTTTCCCACCACCAAACCGCCGCCACGAAGAAACACTCCCCTCTCTACGCGACCGATCCCTCTCCGATCTAAACCCCTTCGGAAAATCCCTCCTCGGCCCCGAAAAACTTTCGGATCTATGTATCCTATCACTGTTATAACCACCACCACCTCGAGGCGAAGAACTCAAAATCCCCCTTTCACTACTCTCCCTATCCCGATCCCTATACCTGTCATAACTCTTCCTCCGTTCATAACCATCGCCGTCATACTCCGACCTCTTCCGAACCAACCTCGAACCCTTCCGATCATCGTCACCACGATCATACCGCGAAGAAGACGATGACGACAAACCCTTTTTTCCACTTTCCGACTTGTAATGAAAACTCCGGTAACCCGAATCATCATCCTTTCTTCCCCAATCTTTAAACACGCCTTTCTCGCCTCCATACGAGTTCAAATCATCACTCGACTTCAATCTCTTCATACTTAATCAAGAAAACAAAAACCCAACAACAAATAACAAAAAAGATCCCAAAACAAAGCTCTCAAACAGATACCCGCCACGTCAGCAGAATTCACAAACCCTAATTTCAAGATTATAAAATTAAACAACAAACAACAACTGGGTCCATCTAAAAATCTCAATTCATCATCTAATACAATTAAATCGAGAAACCACACCTAAGTTAGGGTTTTTTCAAAGCTCCAATCAAAACCCTAAAGCTTCAAATTAGGGTTTCTTCAAATAAACAACGGCGTCGATCTAGAGATCTCAATACAACATCTAATACTACTGAATCGAGAAACTACACCTTCAATTTAGGGTTTTCCGAAGCTCCAATCAAACCCCTAAAGCTTCAAATTAGGGCTTCTTCGAATAAACAACGGCGTCGATCTAGCGATCTCGATATATCATCTAACACTACTGAATCGAAAAACTACACCTTCAATTTAGGGTTTCATGAAGCTGATACAAAACCCCTAATTTCAAAATCAGGTACAAATAAACAAAGCACATATTAATATAACAACAGGAGATTAGCGTCGGTGGGTATTGACGGTGGGATTCCGGCGAGACAAATGTTGAAATTTGTAATTGTAATAATAATAATAATTTGGAATAATAAAATCAGTCAACGTGTAGCTTTAAACTGATATAAAGAGGAGAGAGACTTGAATACGCAAGGTGCGTAGTGCGCATAGTTAGACCTTTGGTAAAGTGGGTGGGTGCGTAGTGCGCATATTAGGCGTAGGTTAGTGTGAAAATTAGTCAACGAAAGTTGAAACGACAAGGGTCACGCATTTCCACGTCAGATGTACGAATAACGACGAAAATAATTATATAAAAATATAAAGTCCCGAAGAAACGAAAGTCTGCCACGTTTGTGTTTTGAGTTTTATCAAGAAGTTGGCGCAGCTTGGGCTTCATTACGGCGGTAACTGAAGTTACTTACAAAAATTTTTGGGTTGATGATACGGTTTTGTTGGTTGTTTGGTTCGGGTCAGATACAATATGACATTTATATATCTAAGTTTTTTTCATTAATTCAAACGATTGTTCTTACAATTAAAAAAAAACTTGACATTTTTTTAACCAACGGAGACCTAAAATATTCATAACAATGCTAGAGCCGAGAGGAAGTTAGAAGAAGAATTACAAAATAGCTCGATGACCTTTAAAATTTTTGAATTCCTCAATTATGAATTTCGAAACAAATGTTTCAGCTGTTTCATTTTCTATGTAAACCACCAAGTCATTTGCGAGATACTCATCTGACATCTTATTGCGAAGGCGATTCTTGAATATTTTCATTACTGAAAACGCCCTCTTTGTTGTTGCAGTAGAAACTGCAAGTGTCAAGATTAGCCGAAGCACTCTATCAACCAAATAATATGTCTTACATTTCTGAGTTTTCACAAGACTTTTGCATAATCAGAAATACTTGAAAACACTACTTAGATTGGTATTCTTTGCCATTTCAAAATTAAAATTATGCAATTGATATTGTAAAAGAGTAATATTCTACTCCCTAATCAATCCCTGTTTTTTTTTAATGTTTTGTTTAAACAAGTTTTTATTTTTACAAATAGCCCCCTCAATTTTGAGTTTTATAAAAACAAAGTTTTTTACTATTCGACTACTATTTTGTAACTTTTGCTTATAAAAATTGTGAGGTTTTATAAAAAAATCAAAAGATGGGGTATTATATTTAAAAAAAATAGTAGTGACCGGTAGCATTTTGGAAAAATAAATCGGGGTGACCGCGCTTAATGCCTATAAAAAATTTCGGAAAAAATCGCGATATTTACCATACTAACGGAAAAAATGGCAATGACCGGGGCCACCCCGGGTCCCCAAAGAACTTCGCCATTGTTATCAAGCATTTAAGTGTGAGTTGCCAGATAATTTTTTCTATGGGTTTAGATTTACGGTGCTCAAATTTTTTTCTCGGGTCAAAGTTTTCGGACTCAAATGGGTTGGGTCGGGCCGGTCATTCGGTGAGATAAATAAACTGCAATTTCACGATAATAATAAATGTAAATCATCAGGGCCGGCTCCGAGAAAGCAAAAAAACTTTTGGACTGAAGGCGAAAAATTTTTTTGGGCCTTAAGTAAAATGAGTATTTTGTTGGGTTTAAACAGTTTAATTTTTATGTGTGCTTACTTGTTATAATTTGAGTTGTGTAAAAAACTTTTGTATATAAAAAAAGAATTAAACACGTCTCAAGTGAGGCTATAACCCAGAACCTCGATTTTTTTTCAAAAAAAAGAATTAAATATACATATTGTTTTTAATAAAATACATATAATTTTTTTCAAAAAAAAAATCAGACCTAGCGGGATGTTGGGCCTGTGGCCGTCGACCACACTACCAACCCTAAGGGCCGGCCCTGTAAATCATAAACATTCATTAAAATACAAAGTAATATTTAATAAAAAAATCAATATCAATATATATCTATATTAAAACAATGTTTCTTTCCATAAATAACATGCATTCTTGTAATTTCTTGCTATTAAAATAATTCAAAATTAAACTAAATAATTCTTTCCAAATAACATGCATTCTCATAATTTCTTGATAATAAAATAATTAAAAATTAAATTAAATGGCATTGAACTTCTAAAATTTCTCTTTAATATAACAAATCAAAATTAAATTAAAATAATCACCATCACCGGTCCGATCGATTCCACATACATTTCACGCTAATTTCAGACAAAACCAAATTTTCACCAAAACACTATCTTCGTCTTTTTTAATCTTATGTTTTCACCATCGAAAAATCAACAATCATCATCGGTTCATTCTTATTTTCGATTGTCACAAATCCGTCTTCTAATTCGATGAGTAGAACCTTCAATTGATAAGGTGACTTTCTAATTTGTAATTTTGGATTAAAAGTTAATCTAAAATTGGTTAATTGTTGCACTCACTATTGCTTATAGGGAATTAGACCTTTGAAATATTTGGGGTTAGAGGATGACAAGTGTTCTACGCAATTCGATGTAATTTTAAAAATTTTGATTCAATTCATTGTTTTGAATTTTGATTAGATTCATGATTAACTTTCTGAATCTCAAATTTATTTATGATATTAATGTCGGGATTTGAAGGTAGACTTAATCATTCTTTTTGTTGTTTTTCTTTAACCACCTATGTATCACACAGATTCTAACCTAGTACATATTATAATTGTTCCCTACGTATTTTCATGTTTTGAAAATGATTCGTAACATCTTCAATCGTCACTTTAATAAAGAACTCATTTTCAATATAACAAATGCAAGCATCATACATAGTCATCATCCATCTGATTACGCAAAATCAAGGATAGATTCGTCAAGAGGTCTGGATCGACTGAAGTCTTGAAGCAAATAAAGAAAGAGTTGATCGACCGCCATTGTTATCGTCTGGTTGATGTCTGGTAGGCAAGACGATGGCTGAAGCCTTGAGGTGAACTGGCGAGGCGATGAGGTGATGGTCGTCTGATCGATAGAAACATAATATATCGCTCGCCAAAGCAATTGATGTTATATTTGTTCTTTTGTTTAATTTTCACTTGGGTATTATGTTTAAGAATGTTCATTGGGTTGGGTTTATTGAGCAATTCTACGAATAATTTGGACCCCTTTTTTTATAATCTATATACGGTTATTATTGGCTCATTTATAATGTTTGTTAGCAATTTTTAAAGTTTTCATATTTTACAAATATATATATATATATATATATATATATATATATATATATATATATATATATATATATAGGCTAAGTATAAAATAAAAACCCACTTGAGTTGTGAAAACTCTAGAAACTCATTCACAACCACATGTTTTTAATTAATGTTTAAATCTTGTGGTCCACAATTAAAGTGAATAAAAAATGTAAATATAAATATAATTTTTTCTCTTTCTTGAAAACATATATAAAAATTAGTAAAAAAATGTTAAAAAATAGAAAAACATTTTTTTTATGTTTCGATGTTTTGTGTTAAATGTTACAACATATATTACAAAAAAAAACGATGTTACATAGGGTTTTCACGGGTTTTTACAACTCATGTTGGCTTTCATTTTAACCTTACCCTATATATATATATATATATGGTAAGGATCCTAAGAGAACCATTGGCAAATTGAGAACTTTGAGAACCATTTTGGACCGCTAAAAAAACTATCTAAAAAAATATTAAAAAAATTATAAAACAAACAAAACCGAAAATTTTAAAAAAATAAAAAAACCAAAATTCTTATATTTTATTCCGGTTTCATTAAAAAAACCGAAATTTTTTTTTCTTTTTAATTCGTATTATACCTATTCACATATGTATACTTTCACTTAATCTCTAGTTACGTAATATACACATATGTACATTATCATCTACCTTAAATTATACATATGTGTATAGGAAAAAACATATGTGTACATATTATACATATATGTATAATAAAAAAAACCGATTCTTTTTTCTTTTTAATTCGTATTATATCTATACACATATGTATACTTTAATTTAATCTCTAGTTATGTAATATACACATATGTACATTATCATTTACCTTAAATTATACATATGTGTATAGGAAAAAAGCATGTGTGTACATATATGTACTATTATATATATATGTATAATTTAGATAAACCGAGAATTTTTTTTTTTACGTTTTTTTTTAGAAACCGGGATGATAAATAAGAACTTTGGTTTTTTTACTTTTTTTATTTTTGTGTTTTTTTTTGTTTTATGATTTTTTTTATTTTTGGGTTTTTTTGTGGTCCAAAATGGTTCCCATAGTTCTCAATTCTCAAAAAGTTCTTACATGATCCTGATCCTATATATATATATATACACACACACTAAAATTTTCATAACTAATGGGTTCGAATATATATTTTTTAAAATGACACTGGGTTCGCTCGCTGAAAATGAATGGGTTCGCTCGTTGGTTTGACACTGTCGGTTATATATAAAACCGAAAAAAGACGGGGTTCGGCCAAACCCGATGGCCACAATGTGGCTCCGCCACTGGTTGAGTTTTACATATAAGTAGAAGTAGCATGTTCATGTGTTTGTGTTATGTGTGTTAGTGTATTGTAACTTTCAATTTTTCTATAAATGTTATGAGGTGGCGCGTACCGGATGTTATGAGCGGTGGCGCGTCCCGGTACTGTATTGTACTACACCGATAGTAACTGAACATTATTGGTCCTAGTACCGGTATTTGTTTTTTATGTTTTTGGTTTCGGTACTGTTTGGCATTTTTAGTGGTACGTGTATTGAAACTGACAAAACTGTTAAAATATTTGGTTTAAATTTTTGCTTGTTTTCAGTTTCAATATTATTTAGTATGGACTGATTTGGTACCGATATCATTTGTAACCACTATTTATTATTATATGCGGGCAAATTTCCCAAAAGTATATATATTATAAAGCATAATAGTAAAGCTAAGTGAAAATCATGTAACAAACATTCCATTCAAAATGTTTGTCGCTAATGATGTTGGCTACGTTGAATCTACAAGCAATAAAGGAGCGTATGCCCGATAAATGACAAATAGGTGTGGTTTCTATAATAGTTTAAACTCAAACTCTTACTAACTGATCTTCATTATGTCGATCACAGAACATGCTTTATTTGTATTAACTTAAAGGTTAGAATTCATTTGATTTGAAAATAGACGGTTGATGTAGAATATGAATCCCTAAATTCTTAGTTCGACAAGTCCAAACTAAGACCTACATAATTAAGTTTGATTACATCTAAATTACACTCTCAATAGTATCAAGATAAGTGATATTTCAAAATTACTTTGATCAAATTGACTTTGCCGAATTATCATTTGATCATATTGGGGCTAAAATGACTTGTGGCACCATTTTACTTTTATATCTTTAATAATTCTGTCTCACGTTATGATTTCAACTTTTTACCCTTATTCTTTTGATTAATTTACACCAATCAAGAATGCTAAAGCAACTTTCATTTTCATAAAAAGGTCAAATTAGTCGGTAAATAACATAAACTACTAATTAGTGTAAAGACCATCTTTATTGATGACGTTGCTATAGGTTACACTAAATAATTAAAAAAACAAAAAAATTATCATAACCTGGTTGTTAATTTGTTATAGCAACCTAAGGTTGTTGTTTGTTAATTTGTTATAGCAACTATTAATTTTCTTTTTACTTTTTTCTTACTAATAATAAGTTTTATTAATAATTTGGTATTTGTTTAATGACTTACATTATTTAACGTTTCAAAAAATATAAACAAAGTTTCATCTAATTTTTTTTACAAACATTTTGATATAAGTTTTATTAAAAACAGAGTACTTTCAAGAATATGTATTTTTTAGTACGAGTTTGTAAGATTATTTTATTTTTTGTAAAAATTTTATAGGATGAACTAAAAACTAAATCATATATATGTAATAAAAACTTGATTTAGGTTGGTTTACGAATAAGAGTAAAAGTTAGATAGGGTTGGGCTGTTTAGTTGAACACAGAGAAATTAATTTTTATTAAATGTTGAGTTGTAAATAAATATAGTTATGGGATAAATTAAAAACGGAGTACTTTCAAGAATATTTATTTTTTTAATACGAGTTCGTAAGATTATTTTATTTTTTGTTAAAACTTTATAGGATGAATTAAAAACTAAATCATATATATGTAATAAAATATAGAGAAATTAATTTTTATTAAATGTTGAGTTGTAAATAAATATAGTTATGGGATGAATTAAATAGTTATGGGTTATAATTCATTTCTTATTTTCTATCATTCGTCACGTCTGCGTCACCTCATTGCCAACTCATATTTTCCCATATCATTTAACCCACTACTCAATCATGTTATACCTTATTCTTCACTATTTTTACTATTCTCCACCATTATATTATTTAATAAAAAAAGAAATGAATAGAAAAAGGAAAAAAAACAAATTAAATCGATTGGGTGGATTGGGGAATGATCCGCATGACCATGGTCATTTGGACCCCGTCATGCGTGGTCATTTAGGCAGGGGCGCGGTGTTCTTCAAGCATCAGTGAATGAGGAGGTGTCCATGTAAGACCACATTCAGGATGATAAGGACGTATACCATACGGGGTGTGACCACTTTTCATCTGTTTATGACCCATAAGCATAAGAGAGCCTTGATGCCTTCAACTGACGGTGGTGGCTTGTAGTCAGGGCCGGGCGGGGAGGAGGCAGGGAGCGTATGTCCTTGGCCCGATCACCCATTTGAAATTTTTTAATCATACACGTGTGTTTGCATATATATTTATTAAAAAAATAAGCCCTCTTAATATTTAAACCCTGTTCATTTAAGTCCATTTTTTATATATAAAAGAAATTTACACAACTCAAACCATAACATAGTAGGTTTATTAAAATTTTAATTGTTTGAACCTGATAATAAAAACCATTTTATTTAAGACATAATCAATTTTTTTCATGCTCTCAGTCTAAAATTTAGCCGATTCTTATGCCTGAGGTTAAAAAAACATTGTAGTTTCGACAGCCATATATTTTGCTAGCAAGTAGAAATGAAGACGGCCTGAATAGACTTTTTTTTCTATTTGGTTTGACATTCCTGTGGTTGAGGTATTATTCAAAAAATATATTTACGTCATTTACCTAACATTCAACGTGCTACGATATTTTAGTCTATTATATGATGTAATAAAGTATTACGAATGTTGACATGTCAGGATAGAATATAATTAAACAAGACCCAAAATATTATTTACATATTGTGTTGAAGATTTGGATGATATAGTAGTCAAATAAAAACCATATGTATATGCAATTACTTATCTGTTCTTATTTTTGCACTTAATTCACTTAATTCACGGTAATACTGAAATGACTCAAGAACACATGAGTAATTCATAGGCTTACGAACTGGCAGCTTCGGGCGACGAGCCTACAATCTTTTAAATTCAACACAAACAACCCACTAAAAAATAATCCTTGTAAACTTATTTATAGATAAACAATTAAGATACACTTCGAATTTTAATTTTGAAAAATAATATTGGATCTTCTCAATCTTGAATTCAAATAAACTATCTTGTTCTCCATTTCAAAGAATCTTTCTCACGGTTCGGGTTGGATAGCCGTAACGGACCGAATGCTCAAGAAAAAATGGTTATAGGAAAATAAAACTATATTTCAAGCAAATAGGGATAGTTTTGTAATTGACAATATTTTGGACCATTAAGTTAGTTACAAGAGATATTTCTGAATTAACGGGTGAACCCTACCATTTTGGTCTCTTGCATAAGATTCCATGTCCTATTTTGACTACAACACTTCGGTCAAGTCTAGATGTACAAACTATAACAACCAACAACCCCACCGGGGTGATAAGGATGCATATATGTATACAATCCAAACAAACCATATATGAAGTAGCAGTCCTGGTCGGGTGGGGACGGCTTTCGGCTGATTACCCAATAGGCTCGGACTTTTTCTAAAAGAAATTATATAAAAATATGTATCGTTAATAGTTAAATCCAACAAGTATATTTACCCGTGCGTTGCGGCGGAGCGGGTTAAATACACTACAAGTTCGATATATAATGCGCGTTGCGGTGGGTACGCGGTGGGATATCGCTATCGTTTCAATTCGTTTTGGTAAGTTTTTGTGACAAAACTTCCATTACCAAAGTTGAGGGGTCAAAAAGTAAATATGTGAAATTTAAGTTGAGGAGCCAAAAAATATATAAACAAAGTTTGTAATGAAAGTTGAGGGAGCAAAAATTAATTAGTTGAAAGTCATGTGAACTTTTGATGAATAGTTAAAAAATGTGGGTGAGCCAAATGTTTGTTTTTAATATATACTAGGTTAGTAACTCGTATATTATACGAGTTGAAAAATTATATAAAGTCAATAAAAAAATTTTGCATATTCGATGTAAGTTACATGTGAAATCAAACATGAAGTAAACAATTATAATATATATTTAAAACAAATATGTTTTTTGCACAGCTTTCAAATATGTCATCCACATTGAGGTAATTAGAAATTGTTAATAATATAATTTTAAGAAAGTCATAATTGGTTTAGTTGAGGTAATTAATAAATATTAAATAGTAATAAATGCATTAATTGCTATATCATTTAACATAAAAATTTATTAAATTGAAGGAATGGTAACTAAAAATTAGTTTATTATGTGGAATATGTATAAATGGAAGATTAGCTGGCATTCCATGTGGATGACATATTTGAAGTTCATGTGAAAAACATGTTTTGTTTTAATATATTAGTTAGATATATAAGATTAAAGTGCCAAAGTCGTCATGAGGTTTTGCCAATTATATCGATTTTCGTCCAAAAATCTTATTTTTTGCAGCTGGATCATCGAGGTGTAACATTTCTTTTCAATTACGTCTAAGTTGTTAACTCAGTTAGTTTTTATCACTAAATCAAGGGTAATAATGACTTTTCACTATGGCATTAAGGGCATTTTAGTCATTTTACACAAATTATAGATTAGTGTAAACAAAAAATCTTATATATATATATATATGGATGGTTCAGAAGAGAAATAAAATTACTGTGAGAAATGAATATGCGCCACTAATTTAATTTAGGTTTTAAATGCTTAAAGATAAATGAGGAAAGTATTAATGCATGCTCTCTCTTCGATTAATATAACTAATAAATAAAATAGTTATATATTTAATTACTATAACTAATGAAATTATTATAATTGGAAAATATTAAGAATTCATTTATTTTCATGACTTATTTTTTTCTTTCTTGAATTTTTAACCTACACAAGTACAATTTATTCATACATTAAAATTTCTTTTTATCCAAAACCAATTTCTTCCAACTCAATATATTAATATCCATCAACACGTATTTACATTGTGATGAATAGTACAAAAACTATCTTACACGTGTTTACATTAAATATCAACAAAAAATTACACAACCTACACAAAAACATATAACCTATACTTGTTCTAAGAATAAGAAAACATATAACCTACACAGGAAACACATATAACCGACACACAAAATTCAACATCAATAAACTACACAAGCAACGAAAACGTATAACCTACACACCAAAAACATATAACCTACACTCGAAAATTTTATCCTACACATTTAAATACAATTTATTCATACATTAAATACTTTTTCTATCAAAAACCAATTTCTTCCAACTCAATATATCAATATCCATCAACACGTAGGTACATTGTGATGAATAATACAAAAACTATCTTACATATGTTAGCATTAAATGTTAATAAAAAATATATAACCTATACAAAACATCACACTCGAAAATTTTATCCTATACATTTAAATACAATTTATTCATACATTAAATATTTTTTCTATCCAAAACCAGTTTCTTCAAACTCAATATATCAATATCCATCAACACGTAGGTACATTGTGATGAATAATACAAAAACTATCTTACAGATGTTAGCATTAAATGTCAATAAAAAATATATAACCTACACAAAAACATGTAACATACACTTGTTCTAAGAATAAGAAAACATATTACCTACACACAAAAAATATATAACCTACACACGTATAGGATGTGTGTATCTTTTTCTAGTTTATATAATTGTTGATGTCGAATTACATGTCACAGCCCTTGACCCCTATACCCCGGGAGGGGAGCCGCGAACGTTGAGTGATGGTATCGGTGTTTATTAAAATGATTTGCAGCATAATATTTCATCAGAACCGTAGTTAGGAAAATTAATCAGAGTTATAAAAACACCATAATTCTTATTTCATAAACTGGGATAAAAACCCATTTTTTATACAAACATAAGTTTTATAGGGATAACCCTAATTTACAAAACACATTTATTTATTCTGGTGACAAGCCACTTGTTTAAGCTAGAAGCCCGTAGGCATCATTCCTTTATCTCTAACAAGTCACCTGAAACATGTTTAAAAATATTTGATAAGCAGGAAATACTGGTGAGTACATTCATTTATAAATGACACATTTTACAGTTACAGCATTAAGATGTTTTTACATCTGCCTGCTTACAAATTACTAAAAGTTACTTGTCACTCAACCGTATCTGTGACTATGGTCATATTACTTAGTGGCTGGCACTTGTCCAATAAGTAACGTGTAATAGCCCAGTAGACAAGCCTTGTATACAAAACCCCACATTACCAGTAGTAACCATCCCGTAAGTCTACAGAGACTTAATCACTGTAATGTATTTAAAATCGTTTGAAAATATTTGGACTATCTGTCATGAGTTTAATGGATTTAGAAAAGTATCATGACATCATTGGAAAATCAGTTGTCTCACGCAAATGTGAGTTGTGCAAAAACTCGAATGTCTCACCTTGCAAGTTTATATTTAACAAGCCTTCTGATGTTAAGCACCTAGATTAAGCACAATGTAGTATATCTATATTAGTATAAACCCATAATTATAACGATAATCACGAGACATGAAACTTTACACGATGGCACAATGTCATACCTTGTTAAGGTAGAGCTTTTGGATTCGTGATATTTCTTTCGATCGGAGAGGTACCGTTACAATTACTCGGGTATAATACCAGTTTTAAGAAGAGAGAAAATATGAAATTTTTGAACGAGTTATGAAGTCCAGATTTCTGCCCTATTTATACTTGAAATTGAGCATCTTTGCGTATCGCGAAGGAATCTTCGCGTATCGCGAAGTTGCAGCAGGGTTGTCGAGTCAGCCCTAGCTATGCCACGTGGCTTGACACGTTGCATACTCCTTCGCGTATCGCGAATGTGCAAAAATACTAAGGCGGCCCTTAAGCGTCTCACATTGCGCCCATCGCACTTCGCCCGAGCCCGTGCCGGTGCGCGTGCGCGTCGGGTGCTTCGCACCCTCTGCTAGGACTACCGGGTGTAATTTGGCACATAAGAATATTATCATGTGAACTCTATTCCTTATAAAGAGCTTACAAGTTTTTTAATCTAGCGATGTGGGACAAGAGTTAGAAATCTTATTTATACCATGGTGGAAGTCTTCCCTTTTCTTTCCTCCACCAATGTGGGATAGAATTTTCCTTTATATTTTCCATTCTTCCTTTTTATTTCTTCTCTTTTCCTTCTCATTTCTTCATTTTTTTCTTTGATTATTTTATTTCTTATTATGGTTTGTTATATTACATATGTAAGTTGTATACTTTTTTGTATGTTTTATGTTTTTATTGCTCAAAACAATTGTAGGTTATATAATTTTGTGTGTGTTGTATATTTATTGTTTATATTTAATGAACACATTTGTAAGATATTTTTTTATTATTATTTATAACAATAATTTTTCTAAGTATATCAATTGAAAAAAATATTATGTTTCGATATTTATTAATTAGAGAGAATTTATTTTGGTTATATTAGTTGTATTAATTGAAAAGAGAGTGATTTATTATGGTTATATTAGTTGTATTAATTGAAGAGAGAGAATGCATTTATTGTTGTATTTACATTTTTTTCATTTATTTTTAAACATTTAAACATAAAATAAAACTAGTGGTCTATATTCATTTATCACATTTATCACAGTAATTTAATTTCTCTCATGAACTTAAGCATATATATATATATATATATATATATATATAATAAACAAAATCAAAAATTCAAAATGGGTCGGGTTTTCGGGTTTAAAAAATAACGAATGTTACAGTTCAACCAGATTTCATCATTATTTATAGACTTCCTGCTTGGGGTCTCGATTTGATGTTGGATTCACTATTTCGGGTATCAATACGTCTTGAAATGATGTTTAGGAATTGATTTGTTGTTTGATCCATGTTTGGGGTGTCTCGATTCATCGTCGACGGAGGAAGACGAAGACGGAGATGGGTATGCGTGCGGTTGCAGTCAGTAATTTCTCTGTGAACGTCCATCTCCGTCGGTTTAAATCAATCTCACAATCACCATCACACCACCAGCGCCTATGGATTTATGAACCTCCACCACCAACTTAGTCTCCTAAGAAGAAGAAGAAGAAGAAGAAGAAGAAGAGAGAGAGAGAGACGGTGATATGGATACCGGAAAAATCGTCCTCATGGTCGAAGAAGAAAAGAAAAGGGACAGATGGGTGAGTGAGGGTCTGGAAGAAGAATGGATTGGCGGGACCCATTTTTAACACAATTTTATCATATATTATAAATAATAATAATATTATTAATAATAATAACAATAATATATTGATAAATTATTATTTTTTAATAACTATATAAAAAGATCATTTTGCCCCTCATTTAACGTTAAAAACTAACGAAGTTAGCTAGGACATAATTGGCAACAAATAGGAAATCTCGATGGTCCAGTTGCAAAAAATAAGATTTTTGGACGAATATCGTATAACTGACCAAACCTCATGGACGATTTTGCCACTTTACTCTATATAATTAACCAACTAGGTTAGATCACGTGTTACACACGGGTGGAAATATATAAAACTTCATATATATATATGTATATGTATGTGTTATACATTTTAATGAATTGTAAACGACAGATAATCAAACATTATTAATATAAAGTATCACATTGTTTTTTAAGTATAATAATTCAACATATAAAGAAAACAGAGATAAATAACAATTTAAAATATATTTAACTTATACCATGAAATAAAAAAAGACATATTAATTAAAACTTCATCATATACTGAAATCATATGTTGTAAGCTATGAATCGTAAACATGTAGATGTTGTAACATAAGTTTTGTGTTATAAAAACTATTTTTATTGAAATTATAAAACATATAAGCACACAACATAAAGAATGCTACAAATATAAATATAATAATGAGATATAACAATTATAATTTTGATTAAACCGTTTAATAAAACAACAATAAAATCCAAATTTCGTGACTTAAACCAGCATTTCAATCAAAACATCCATACATCCAGTCCAAACGTTCATAAATAATTTCCCAAAATCCAATAAAATAAAATAAAATATCAAAAGTCTCAAAATTTTAGAAAATAATAATGAAGACAATTAATTGCCTTTGCTACTCAATAAATGGTGATTATAACCATTTATTTTGAAGCATTCTCCAACTTATGAGTTTTTTTTTGAAAATTCTTCAATTTATGAGTAAATGTTTAAAATTAAATTGTTTATTAGATGGATAATTTATTTATAGATTTTGTATATACTTGGCATCCTATATGGATAACCTAATTAAATGACGTGTGAAAAAGATATGTTGCTTTAATAGTATAGTAAGATTCATTTATGCCCATATATGTATATAAAAACAAATAAATTTTGCACAACCTACAGTATAATCTAATGAGCTTCTTTACAAAAATTTTTGCTTGAACCCAATAAAAAAAACTCTTTTAATTAAGACTCAATTTTTTTTTTATCACGATCGGCACAAAAAGTTTTTACAATTGTTGGGAACAGCAATGTGAAGTATTAACCATTACTTTGAATATACACATCCAAACATCCTCCTTTCTTCCATTCACGGATTGGATTAAGAGTTCAAGTTCACTAGTACATATCTAGACATTAAAGAAACAAAACAAAATAAGATGAAGTTTATGTGCAATTAGGTGTTAATTCCATATAAACCCATGCTACCTCAGCCTATAAAATTTGAACATATCATCAATCATTCACATATATTTCAGTAAATATAGATAGTCTTTGTAATCAAATAATTAATTGTCTCATTCCTTAAAATCCATGCAAGCAAAGAGAGCATCCACAATAAATATTTTTAAAAATGCTTTTAGAAAAGAAGAGGTGACGTGGATGAGAGAGAGGGTGATGATTAGTTCCTTACTAAAAACTTGTATGTAAGAGTGATTATGAGAGAGGAGAGTTGTGAGAGAAATGATATTTTTAAGTGTACGTGAGTAGGACAAGAGAGAGAGGTTGTGATTGGTTAGGCAAGTACACAACAAAAATATTATATAAAAATGACTTATTGTAGATGCTCTAATATTAGTCAACTTCTTTGTTGCCTAAAACTGTTAAAGAGGCATTTATTTAATGTATCATGCTCAGGTTAACTTACTTATTAAACAGTTTGTGATCGGTTGACTAGTTTAGTAAATAATAGGTTAGCTCATGTATTACACACGGTTGAAAATATAAATACAACAACTTAAGAATTTGTAAAAGAATATACTTATTTTTTTCAAACTTGGATAATAGTTCCAAATCCATAATATTCCAGCTAGTATTTAAACTAACAATATACCAACACATATTTAATCTAATAATACAAAAGGACAATATGGTACCAATTACATGTAAACTAATAACCAAAAATTTTCCTCTCTTTTATCCAAACAACATGAACTTTGAAATGAATGATTAATTTTATGCTGTGAATCTCTTGGACCTGCTTGGCTGCTACAAATTTTGAATTACTTCTAACAAAAGTAGAACTGGAAAAAAAAATATAGTTAGTAAATTACCATGTTTAAAAGCAATTAATTTTCGAATTAAAAAGTCTAACTTTTAACTTAAAAATGTCATATTTGACTTCAAATGTCAGCATAAATAATAGATATAACTAGGGCTTTACCCGGCGTATTGACGGTGGTAAAACCCAAGCGTTGTCGGTCCCTAGCGTTGAGGCGTTAAATTGATGCGAATTCGCGCAGTTTCAGTTACGCGCGTTATTGTATCGGAATTATAACCAAAATAAAACCAAAAAAAAGTATAAAAATTGAAGTGGACCAATGTGGTGACGCCGATTGGTAAAACTCGATCATTGGTATAAGTCGACTGTTTTCAATCACATGCGTTGAGGCGGTTAGTCTACGTAAATTGGGTTAGTTTCAATCACACTTGTTACGGTATCGGAATCCGACCGACTTCGCATAGACTTACTGCATTTTGTTTTAGTTCCAGTGTGCATAACGAACGTAACAAAAATCGACCGAATGCTGATTTTTTTTATGTTTTAGTTTTAGTTCGGATTCCGTTATGTTTGTTATGGTATCATTACTAAAACAAAAAAATTGACATTCGATCGACTTTCGTCACGTTTATTGCGCACCAAAACCCAAAAAAAAAAAACAAAAACAAAAAAAAACAAAAAACTTGCACTATTAAGGCGTCACAAAATGGCCCAATGGGATGCTCTGTGGCGCCATAGTCCTCAAATGTTATATATAAATATAATTATTTTCTTAATTCACTTATGATTAACTTGACCAGATACTTCTATTATTTAAATCATGATTAACTTGACCCGATCATTCCTAACCAGTTTAAACATGAACCCTGACCTGTTAAGCAACCCCCATCATGCTACCGTAAGCTATAACGTTTCAATATAGAAGTATCTTGAAATATGAAACACAAAGGAATTAATATGAAACACGCGCAATATTATAATTACCTATCAATGACCCACCATAGGGCTTTGGAGTATAAATCTGTGTTGAATCAATAAGTAGGTGCCCTTAGTGATATATACAATATGCAAAATCATAAAATAGTGAGTTTAATTCTTCTTTTTAACTCTCGCCACCCACTTGTTAAACAACATGATCTCCAACTCAGATTTTACTGACTTAGTAATTCACCTAAAGAAGGGACAACTTTATAGAATAGTAATCGAGTCAAGTTTGTTTCAATTAAGTCACTTATATTTTATTTTGTCTTAATTAGATCACTAAACTTTCAATTTTGTCTCAATTAAGTCACTAAACGTTCAATGTGTCCCAATTAGATTACTCAACTTTCAATTTAAGCTCAATTAGATCACTCAACTTTCAATAAATGTTCTAATACTATGTTTTTCCCTTCATATTATATGCTTATAAATAACTTAAACGTCATTAAACCCAACACTTTTTTATTGTTTATCAGTAAATGTATCGCTTACGATAATATAATAGATGCCTCTCTCGTTTTACAACACAAATTGAAATTTAAGTGACCTAATTGAGACAAACTGAAAGTTGAGTGACCTGATTGGGACAAAACAAAATATGGGTGACTTAATCGGAACAAACTTGAAACCTGGTTACTATTTTATAGTGTTTTCCCTTTAAAAAATTGTCATACAATCAAAATTGAAATAATTACACCGTCCATAACATAGAACAAAATGATCAATGAGACAGTGCCTGATAAACCATCATTTGATCCTGTATTATACATATAACTTATGTTATAAATTTGATTTTTGGTTGGTGGTGACCTAAAAGAAGCTATAAATATAAATAAATAAACCTTGTAGATAAAATCATAGCTTGAAACAAATAAAAGAAACAACTTAAAAAGACAAAAAAATAACTAAACTGTTAACCAAAACCGATCATTTATAATATCTTTATAATCAAAGTGTTCGGTTATGGCTTGGGTTTTAGATAAAAATTGAACCTACTCCATGATCACCCGGCCCCTAGTAATATCATATAAAAATTATAAATGGTCAAACCTAAAGAAGTAAGAAACTCAAAAGTTAAAGAAGTTACTACTAAACTACATTCATCCAATGTTTGATGTAAAATCTGTAGAATAAAAAATAGATTACACTACTTAAAAGGAAGCCCAAAAAATATTACCCAATCTTAGCAATTGCGGTTGATCAATTAGAATGGTTTACATTTTTTTTTACAATTACAAAGATTTTTATAAAGATACCTGCAAGATAAGGTAATAAATCTGGATCATTTGTGCTAAGATCGAACTGTTCATCCATCCATAGGTTATGACCATTTAATCAAACAGTCTGCCTAACAAAAATAATTATTTGCATGTGTGTGGTATTTAAGTATAATGATCAATGTAGGAAAACGAAAAAAAAACTTACTTTGTATTTAAGTATAATGATCAATCGGTTTACCAAAAGGGGCCGAGGACTCAACGCAATATGTATTTACCATCACGTTATGATACTTTTATAAAGTCATTGGATTAGCAATCATTAAATGAGTTGATTGGTTTTCTGAAAACAAAGGAATTAGTTTTGAAACCGAATTAACAGACTAGGTATTCACCTTATTAATTTTTCACTAGTAATTAATTAGTGAAAAAATGTTAAAAAATACACACTTAATTAGTGAAAAAATGTTAAAAAATACACACTTAACTTAAACAAGTTGAAATTTAAAATTCAAAAAGAAGTGTCAAATAAGAAAGTTGATAAATTAGTTCACTAATATTAAAATCATGATTGAATATTTTGAATTTAGAAGAGTATAATTATTTAGGGTGTAAATTTAGGAAATAATTTAAATAGAATTCTATTTATAGATGATATTCAATTGAATCATATAGAAAGTCATAGTAGATTGAATAGAAGAATAACATAAATGAGTGTAAAAACAATTATAACGATTAACATAATCCAAACTTATCAACATAACAAATAAAAACATATATACTTCATATAGTTCATGCTGATACGGTTATATATTTTGTGTGGATTTTATCCTTGAGCTTCGAATAAAACTGGCAAACAAAATATACAAACACAAGTTTTTTGACATAAAACTCAAAAGATAAAAAAAAAATCTACTTCGAATCTCTTAATGTTTTTTTGGGCTCTTTCATAACACCTAAAACTAAAAGTATAGGTGAATCTTTAATTCAACTATACTATAGCTAATCTTTATCAAATTCAGTAATCATTTACATGCATCTTCACAACTATTTTAACCCAAATTAACTTTGAGTCACTGATTTTAATCTGACTTGAAATGTGTGGTATTGCTCTTTTAATCTGCCTTCAATTAGACCACTCTCATTAGCAAACTATACATGGTTTGTTTTACTATTTGAAATTAAAAAATAAAAAATAAAAAATCAAACAGATGGGCCAAACAGTTTACCATACCAACCTAGTTTGCAAACCCACTCACTACCACATGTCCCTATTTTATTGGATTTTTATTTAATTTGTTTTTTCTTTTCTTTATACACTAATTAGTTTTAACTATAATATTGATTTTTTATAATAACTTTTATTAATTAAGGTTTTAAAAAAATCTAAAAACATATTCTTGTTTAGTTTATTTTTGTGAACACATCGGTATAAATTTCATTAAAAACAGAGTTTATAAAAAAATATACTTTTTAATATAAATTAAATATTGACTGGCGGCAAGAAGCTAAAGCGAAGATGATGAAAAAACTTTTCAATACTCTACGCAACGAGTTAGAAGCTTATTTGGTTATATGACCAATAGAGAAGCTCACATTGCTTTCAAAAACAATTTGGTTGAGCATATATGACAAAAAGTTGGCATTGGGTGATTACGTAGTTTGTATCATTCGTTAGTTTAATTCATATTTCATACGACGATTGTTATTTTGTTTATTTACTGTATTGAGTGTGTTTGATATATATATATATATATATATATATATATAAATATTTTAAATTCAATATATTGTTTATTTATTAACAAAAATATGTTTATATTTCTAGTCACTTTCAATAAAAAAAACAACAATTATAAATTACATTTATTTAATAAAAAAATAATGTAGGTTGAGTTGCTAATGAGTGTGAAAAGTTGCGTTTGGTTTGGTTTGGTTTTGTTTGGTAAGTTAAAGAGAGAAAAATTAATTTTATAATAAAGATTGAGTTGGGTTGGTTTGTGAATGAGGATAGTTTAGTACCGCTTCAAAAAGAATACTTGAAAATATTTACCTTATCAACCGAAAAGAGCACATGTGCCGACTGTACTAATGAGTTCACCTAAAGGATAGATACATAGTTTGGTGACCCGTACATAATTTTGTAAAGATAAAATGGCAAAAGACGTCCTTTACGTTTGACCCGATTTTCATTAGACGTCATTTAATGAACGAAATAGCAAAAGGCATACATTATGTTTCAAATTCCTATCATGTTACGTCCTTTAGCACTAACCCCGTTAACTTTTCTCGTTAAATTCGATCATGTGCAAGGCACATGAGGGTAGTTTTGTAATTTCAGCTATATATTTATAACAAAAACTAAAAAGATATATATATATATATATATATATATATATATATATATATATATATAACCCACTTTCTCTTCTCTGCACTCTCTCTCTCTCCTTCCCTCTCCCCGCTGGCCGACACCATCATTTCCGGCAATCTTTAACACCATCGCCTGAAACCGCCACTTCCATCACCAAAACATTATCCTCTTCTTCCCCCTCATCGAAGCCTAACTCTACCTAGATCTATGCTAGAACAAATCAAACTCAACTACCATCGATTCAAAATAGGGTTTCGCACTCACTCCAACCATTTCCCAGACCCTAATTCCAAGCGCGGGAAAACCACCCAACCCAAATGGCGACTGAAAAAGACACCGGCGGCGGCGAAGATTACCAAGTGGAAGAAGAATTCAGCGTCTGGAGGAAGAACACTCCATGTACGATCTCGTCATCTCTCACTCCCTCGAGTGGCCTTCTCTCACCATGCAGTGGCTCCCGTCACCGCCGTCGTTGTACTCCGACGGTTCGTTTGCCGTTCATAAACTGATCCTTGGGACCCACACCTCCGATGACTGCCCTAATTTTCTTCTGGTTGCGGAAACGCACTTACCGGTCAATCCTGTCGGCGCTTGAAACTAATTTGGAGAATCAGAGAATCCCTAACTACCATCGATTCAAAATAGGGTTTCGATGGTAGTTGAGTTTGATTTGTTCTAGCATAGATCTAGGGTTTCGATTGAGGTAGAGTTAGGCTTCGATGAGGAGGAAGAAGAGGATAATGTCTTGGTGATGGAAGTGGCGGTTTCAGGCGATGGTGTTAAAGGTTGCCGGAAATGATGGTGTCGGCCATAGAGATGGTCAAAAAAACCGGTCCGGGAACCGGTTTGCCGGTTTAAACCGGAAACCGGTTTTTACGAAAACCGGTTTTTTATAAACCGGTTTGACCGGTTTACAAACCGCCGGTTCGTATTTCGGTTACACATTTTAGAGCCAAAACCGGTTAACGAACCGGTTATTAAAAAAACCGGTTTTTTTTAATAACCGGTTATGGAAAAACCGGTTAACCGGTTTTTTTATAAACCGGTTTTTGACCGTTATAAAAAAACCGGTTAACCGGTTTTTCCATAACCGGTTAACCGGTTATAAACCGGTTTTTTTCCGTTGTATAACGGCTATATAGCCGTTTTTTTTGACCGTTTTTTTTTTTTTACCATTTTACCCCCACAAACATCTATATATAGTTTAGGTTGGGTATTGGTTAGATCACACTCGATTATACAACTCCAAACGCTCTAAACGTTTATTTCATACGCGATTATTTTGTTATCTCACGCTCAATTATACCACATTACCACTCCATACGCTCTTATTTCGTAGTCGATTATCATGGCCTCCCAAAGTGCTGCTTCATCCGTCAACATGGGTGCCTCGAACACGGGAGAAACGGTCGTTCGGGTCATCCCCACGAAACGAAACCAAGATGTTTGGCAACATTTCGACCTATGCGAAATGTCTAACGGTAGCCAAAAAGCTCGATGCAAACATTGTTTGAAGTTTTATGGCAAAGATGCAAACTCCACTTTAAAAGCGCATGTACAAAGGCCCTTTTGCAAGGCCTTGAAGGACGAATCGGGAAGTAGTTCGCAGCCGGAGATGACGAATCAAGGAACGGTGTTTACGTACGACCTTGAAGCGGTACGTCAAAAGTTTTCAAACTTTGTGATTCAACAAACACTTCCTTTCAACCACTTCGACAACCCTCAATTCACGGAGATGATGCAAAAGTATGTTCAACCACGCTACCAACACGTAAGTCGTTCGACCCTTAGAAGAGATTGTCTTAAAGCATGGAAAAACGCTAAATCCGAACTAATTTCATACTTTTCAAACTTACAAACTGGTGTAAACTTAACAACGGATGTGTGGTCGGTACCTAATGGTTCGCCCGACTCATACATTTGTGTGACGGCTCATTGGGTTGACCCCGAGTCGTGGCAAATGATGAAACGAACCGTTGCGTTTCAATTGTTTGATTACCCGCACACGGGTAGAAATATTTTTAAACTCTTGGATAAAGTCATTCGACAATACAAGATTGAACATAAAATCTTTTCAATTTCGTTTGATAACGCGTCCAACAATACGGCCGCGGTTGGCCATTTAAAATTAAAGTATAAACCTATTTGTGATGGAGCGTTTTTTCATAGCCGATGCATTGCACATATTATCAACTTGGCCGTGCAAGATGGGTTAAACGTGATCGAAACGCAAAGAAACAATTTTAAAAGAATGTTACGAGATGTTTTCAGCAACAATAAAACATTTTCAAGATACAAAAAATTTTGTGTAGAAGCTAATTGTCAATGGTTGGGGCCAAATTGGGATTGTCCAACAAGATGGAACTCGACTTGTGATATGTTTGAGAAAGCCATCCAACAAAAAGAATCATTAATTGCGTTTCATCAAATTTTGTCAAGTAGGGGTAAATGTGCACCGTACGATCCTAGAAACTGGTTATTGATTGAGATCGTTACGGAGGTCCTTCAAATTTTTAAATCTTGCACAAGTAGTTTATCCGGGGTTTACTATCCAACAAGCGCCATTGCTTTACCAAAAATTGCTGTCATGTGCACAAAGTTGAGTGAACTTCATTGTAGGGGTGCACCTTATTTTGATATGGGTGTAAAAATGAAAGAAAAATTTAGAAAATATTTTCAAGAACTACCCGCTGTTTTGACATGTGCTGCTGCGTTAAACCCTTGCATCAATGTTGGTGGTGTTGAAGCTTTAATAGAAAAAATTTGTGATGAGCTAGAGTTAAACGACGATCAAAACCTCTATTATAGCCAAACTTTAAAGAATGCTTTCAACACCACCTTGTCAAACATGTATGATGTTTACCTTACAAAATACGGGTCGTCTTCCCAAATTCATGACTCGTTAAGAGCTGTTGCCCAATCCCAATCCCAAACCGACCTTGAAATGGGGATGTACTACATGATTTGGGAAGACGCCGGTAAACGTCAAAAGGTAAACACCCCAAGCAGTGAACTTGGAAGGTATGGTGGTACCAACTTTGTGAAACACATGACTCCGGATGAATTTAGAAGTCTTGATTTGCTGGCTTGGTGGAGAGGTAAGGAGGATGAGTTTCCGATCCTCGCCGCCATGGCCAAAGATTTACTAACGGTCCAAGCTTCCACGGTAGCTTCGGAGTCTGCTTTTTCTGTTTCTGGCAGGGTTATATCGATTAGGAGGACTCGACTCACTCCACCAGCTGTAGAGATGTCGATTTGCTACAAGGATTACTTGGACTCTTTAGATAGGGCACAACATCAACGCTCACTCGAGGGGGAAATGGAGTATGAGGCGGGCTTGTATGAAGACGAGGTCAATCAAGGACACACTCAACCAATGACCGATGAAGAAGCCGCGTACGACGATTACCTAAGGAATAGCTCGGGATCGGGTAGCGAAGAAAATTAGTTAAAGAAACAGCAAACATGGAGGCAAATAATGAGTAAGAAACAGCAAGTTGTTCATGTAATCGTGTCTAAGCATTCTTTAATGTTTGTATTTTTGAGTTACGAATATGCGATAACGATTTAATGTTTGTATTTTTAATATAAAAACTATAAATGAAAGTTATGTGTTTTTAATCTTCCAAGCAAAGAACCCTAACAACGAAAGCAAAGAATGGCTTCGGTCTTCCAAACTAAACCCTAAACCCTAAACCCAAAAAAAAAAAAAAAAAAAAAAAAAAAAAAAACCGGTTAACCTAAAAACCGGTTATTAAAAAACCGGTTAATAAAAAAACCGGTTAGACCGGTTAGGGTTTTGACACACAAAAACCGGTTATTAACCGAACCGGTTTTTTTTCGGGCAAAAAAAACCGGTCCGGTTAATAACCGAACCGGTTTTTTTAAAAAAACCGATTTGTGCACCTCTAGTTGGCCAGCGGGGAGAGGGAGGGGGAGAGAGAGTGCAGAGAAGAGAAAGAGAGAGAGAGAAAGTGGGTTATATATATTTATTCTTTTTAGTTTTAGTTAATAAATATATAGGTGAAATTACAAAACTACCCTCATGTGCCTTGCACATGATCGAATTTAACGAGAAAAGTTAACGGGGTTAGTGCTAAATGACGTAACGTGATAGGAATTTGAAACATGATGTATGCCTTTTGCTATTTCTTTCATTAAAGAACGTCTAATGAAAATCGGGTCAAACGTAAAGGATGTCTTTTGCCAATTTGTCTTTTGTAAAAATATTAACAAAAGAACTTGGGAGTAGTATCCATTAATAAACCACAAGCATATACATCTTTAACATTTGTATACATTTAAAATGTTAGATATATCTTAAAAGGATCCGGGGGGTCATTAAAGTAAGTTAGTAGAATATTTGTCTTATATATGGTCATCTATGTATAGAACACGTGCACAACAATGCTAGCTTGTAATAGTTTTTCACATGCTTGCAATATTTTTTCATAAATAAAAGTGTAATGTAAATCGTGAAATTACCCTTGAATATATGTACACAAATGAGAAAATTTGTTATCTTTTGTCAAATCTTAACTGTCAAATCTTAACTACTCGGTGACATTGTCACATCACATTTTTCTATTACTTAACAACATTGATCCTTTTCTCATATAGCATATTATCAATCAGCCATCATTGCTGACTTTTAATATTACATGTAGTCTGTCAATCTTCTCTTGGTTTCTATTTCTAGATTTCGCTTTACTTTGTAAGATATTTATTACGAAGTGAGGGATAATTAATTTCACCTTATTCAATAGAGCAATGAATCAATGTAAAAAAAACACATGAAAAGTTAAAAGATGAAAACATACCTTTGTAACATTGTTGTAACTATAACAACTTTAGAAGAGTGAAAAGGACTATATAAACAAATGAATTTTGAAGACATGATTTAAAAAAAATGACTATACAAATCATTTTTTTTTAATTTTAATTTAAAAATAAGGTCATAAAACTAGTGGGAAATTTAAATCTTAAACATTGAATTTGTATAGCGAATTTATGATGATTTGCTAAAGTTATGGGAGTTAATATCGATATCTTTTTAATTTTGAAAAAAACCGTCATTAATTGCAACTATTTAAAATTAGTACTTTATCCGTCCGGCGGACGGGAACATTAACGTAGGAATGTGACGACTACATTACTTCAATAACATGAATGAGCAAAATACAGGTGTTATATGAGATATTGAGGTAGTAGGGAATAGTAAGCGTATATATGGTTGTACTTTTTACGTGTTAACTGGAATCTTTTGGGTTTGTTTCTTACTTCACTATGTAATTTGTGGTATGTGAATGAATTGCATGCTTAAGTCTTACCAAATTGTATACATCATAAAATATGTATTATATATCAATGTATGTCTAATAAAAAATTATTATAAACTTCGGTCTATATTTCAATGGTTTGTTTTATCATCACATGACCAAACACCAATTATCAGCTATTGATGCAAAAATTGGCTACTCAGGCTATGAATTGTGAAAAAGGGACTGGATTGCTGCAAATGAGTATGCTTAGAACGTATACTCAAATAACACAGGGTCAAATCAGTTCACTTTTTAAGAAACTCGTAATAGAACATCATTAGATTACTAATAATTTAATCGTTTAGATTGTGGCCTACGATGTAAATGTCAACTCAACCAACCTTTCTTTAATACAACCCTGTTTGTTACCTTTATATATAAGAGTTTATTCATATACTTTTAAAATTGGAGATACATGAACCGAAAGAGGAATATTTTTTGAAATTGGAGAATGGAGATACATGAGTCATAGTCACAAACTCACAATCAAAATATAATGGTAACATGAATAATAACAATTTAAAAATCTTAAGGCATCTTACTTGTTGCCACAATAGCTTTGATATAGTTCCTATCGACACAATGCACTGCAAATAATACAACATTATTTTCAAGATTATAGTTTATACACATCAAATATGACAAAAATATAGGAAAAATATTATAGATATAATCTAAGTCATGCTAACTTTGACTTGCACTGAAACAAAAATAGGAATAAAATATCAGATTTTCATTAAAATACTTACTATAATGAATGTGATTAGCAGATGCTACCCCACCGCATCTAGCATATAATGATGCATGAATGTCAGTTTCTGCAATGGCTGAGTCTGTTACACGATCTTGATCGTTCATTTTGTCTAATTTATCAAACAATTGTACCAGTTTCCAGCATTCGTTCTCCTATAAAGTAGGTCATAAAAAAGTTAGTAACAAAAATGAGGTTTATTCAAATTTCTCATATTTATCACTATGTTTTACTCGTTTCTTGATCGGACGTAATAACAACTGTCAATCTAGAAGAACCACGAACAGGCGGTTGAAATTGGCAAAGGAGAAATAACCCATAATAGCCCTAATCAGCTGTGAATTAGCAACAGAAGGATCTCCCCAACCATCATCATGTTAATGTCACTGCAAATATTATGGCAAAATCAACTTTATTATTTCTAAAATATATTACTGAATTACGCCTAAAGTCTAAAGATATTGTAAACAAACACAAGTATCTTGACAACAAAAGAAATGGCATCATACCATCTTAAGTGGGTTACATTTTTAAGAATTTTTTTATTCCACCAAGCATAAGAAAAATAATTTCTTTCTTATTCCATGAATGCCCACAGTTTGAAGGTGCAAGTGATCTAGAAAGCAAGTCAAATATACCTTCTCTCTCGGCTATCTATTTAATATGCTTCAAGTCCTCAGAAATATAAAATAACTGGAGCGTTTGCCTCTTTGTCCGGCAAATAAACATTGTTTTCTATAACCACAGCCTTGCATATCATAGAAATTTTGGTTAAAATACCCAATTTGCCCATACTATAAGTGAAAGACAATACAAAATGTAGGTATTATATAGTTAACCTGAAATCCATGAACACTGCCTTGACTTTTTTTTTCTAGAATTACATTGTAAAATCCAACAATGTCACACGGGCTATAGGTTTGTATGAGCCATAAATCTATATTTCAGGTGAGCTATCAGCCCTTTCACTTTGGGGTTAAAGTTTCATATTTGACATGCTTAAGCTAAAACCCTTTTGATTTTCTTTTTTTTTTCATTATTAAAATAATGATGTGATAAAAACAAATAATCTCTAAGCAAGCAGCATATAAACTGTATTAAGGTATAGATAAAAAATTTTACACTCGGGAATTTAAAACATAAACATCGGTTGCAGAATAAAATGAAGCAACACGAGTTGTCCCAGGAGCCCAGATCACTGGATTTGTCAAACCTGCATGATTTAATACAAAACCAAGAAGTGGTTTGACATAAATGACCTTCTCAAATAAAATATAGTACCACATCTAGTGGCTAATTAGGAGACTAAATAGGATACATTTAAGCTAAAAAAATACGCCCTTAATTATTTGGTGTCAATTTTAGCTAACCATGTGGTAATTACTAATTACTAAACCAAAAGATTGCATTCGTTTACTTAGTATTGTTTTCCAAAAAAAAAAAAAAAAACAAAACCAGGATGCAACTGTATTTTAGTTTCTCAAGACTTTTGAAGGGTGTTTTCGTTATTTGGCATGTTCATGGACAAATTTGATGTAAAGAAAGCCAATATAAAATACTTTAATATATGGGTGACCCATGTTCTTAATAAAAAAGAGTTAAACATATACATCTATAAATATTTTAGAAAAATAAATATGTTATTAATAAGATTAGAAAGAACTCATGTTTAATAAATATGTTATTACCATTGCAACAACGCATCAGCGCAACATGCGCGCAATTTAAAACCAAGGAAGGTTCCAAAAGGAAATATGGTTGTCAGATTTGATCAATCCAGATTAGTTCTAGAGACGAACACCCATTTATATTTTATTAACCAAATGAACATATAACTTCTGATATTTGACGAGGATAAATAATGGATACTATAAAAGTAAATCCAATATATAATAATTTTAATAATTTGATTTAAACTACCCGAAGTAATGAAAGAAATAACTGCCTTAAGCATTAAGTTGCACTCATCACAAAATATCGGAGCATACTGGCATTCATGTGATTCACCTTTCTTTAGCCATAACCAAACCACATCAAAGCCAAAATCGCACCTTATTCTTCAACGACCAAAATCATTAAATTCGATGCGCTGCCTTAACCTTAGTAGAGACCTGCTATGAAGGGAAAAATCAAACGTTAACAAACACATTTGTAACAATCAAGACTCCAAATAACTAATGGTGGAATCAAGTTAGCATAAATAGTTAACCCGAGCCAACCTGTTTAGACCCAACCAAATTCTCTAATATTTTCAACAATATTATCCATTATCACACTTAACGCGGTTTTTTTTATTTTGCATGCTTTTTAATTATTACTATTAACTAAGAACTTGTTTTGAGGACCGACCAACGAACCAATTCTTTTAACACATAATCTATTTTACCGGCTTAACATAGTGGAAGCAAAAGTAAAACTTACAAAGCAAAAGTGAACATTTAATATTTACACTACAATATATATATATATATATATATATATATATATATATATATATATATATATATATATATATATATATATAAACCCATAAAATCCTACGTGTCGCAATGTAGTCACTCCCCCTTTTTATGGAAGCCACGGTAGCCACCAAATTGCTTGTTTTTTAAATGGAGGTCTCTCATTGATTTAGCCCAAATTCATGGGTATGGGTCTTAACAAAACCAGATAGCTCTTAAACGGGTTATAACATCTCATTAAATTAAAAATTAATCTTACCAATTATTTGATATGAAAATCTTATAAAATAGAGATATACTAAAATTTAACATCCAATTTAAAAAGAAAAATATATTATTTATAATTAATAAACAATTTTATAGTAAAAAACATAAACGGGTCATGGGTCACCAAATCCAGATAGCTTTTAAACGGGTTATAACATATCATTTATTTATGAAACCCTTTCATCATCCAACCCTAAGTATATTATTAACTTTCTTACAATAAAGAAAATTAAAATCTAAAAAATTAATATTAAAAAACAAAAAATGTAAAATAACCATTCTCTCAAGCCATAAGATTGCTTTATTTGTAAATGAATGTTTATCACGCATTTGACCCGAATTCACGGGTAAAGGTCTTACCAAACTCAGATAGCTCTTAAACGGGTTATAACATCTCATTATATTAAAAATTAATCTCATCAGATATTTGATATGAAAATCATATAAAATAGGGATATACTAAAAATTAATATCCTATTTTATTTAAAAAAAGATATTATTTATAATTAAGAAACAATTTTGTAATAAAGAAAATAAGCGGGTAATGGGGTATCACCAAACCCAGATAGCTTTTAAACCGGATTATAACATATCATTTATTTGTGAAACCATTTTACCATCAAACCTCAAGTATAATAATTATTAAATTTCTTACAATAAATAAAATTAAATATATATATATATATATATGTATATATATATATATTAAAAACGAATAATGTAAAATAATCCCCGTAATACGGGGGATAAAATCTAGTATATATATATACCTGACTAAGAGGATGTAGGCTTGGATATCATAGGGACTCCATGATGGGAAGCAAGCAGCAAGACGTTCATTCGAGCAATCTGATGCAGTAACTGATTGAATTCTCTGAAAACCCAAAATTAAATAATAGTCATAAACATAAAAATTCTGTGCTAGACATTTTATCAAGCATTTGGTGTGCAGTCCATAAATCAGTTTAAAAATCAAACCTTATATTTTTCCAATAAATAACACCGAACAATTCCCTTTAACACATTAGCAACAACACCATCGATCCAATCACAGGAAAATTAATTGACCGAAGTAAACCTAAACCTAGACGCCCTCTGTTCATTGAGCAATTCCAAGTGCACGAGAGAGAATTTTGGTTAACCTGAAAGGCAATTGAGTCACAAAAGTTGATTCATCGAACACGGAATGAATGGGGGAGTTTTATGGGTGAGGTGGAGATACCGATAGATACGGGGAGAGTGGGAATGGAGAAGAAACTGCCTGGAACTACCATACTATTGAGGAAGAAGGAAGATAAACACGTGAGAAAAATGTAACTGCTTTAGGCTTATCGGAGGGCTGAGAATCAATCTTGGTTCTTATCGGACGGTCAGATATAAATTTCACTATAAGCTTATTAGAGAGTTGAGAATCAATCTTGGATTTTTATCTAACGGTCAGGTTTAAATATGACTCTATGGTAACCTATATATATTATATATATATAATAAGAATGCATGCAACTTTTAAAATTAGGTCAACTATATAACACCAAATATAACAATGGTGTCATTACATAATTATTAACAAGTATTGTAATTTTATACTCTAAATAGAATACTAACCAATTGCTTTTAAGTTTGTATAATACATAAAATTTAAATTGAATATGTACATAATTCAAAAAAAGAAAAAAGAAAATGCAGAGTAAATTAATAAAAACTACAAAATATTTATAACAATACTTACAAAACAATTTTGGAGAGTAACAAATACAGTCACAACAACATCTTCTTGATCACCGTCATTTCGAACAACAGCATCAACATCTTCATGATTTTAAACAACATCATTAACCTGCTCATTATCTTGAACACCGCCATCAACCTATTCATCATCTAGTAGTCTTTACAAAAAGTAATACATTTATTATTATATTAGTAAACATAATTCATAAAGATGATGAAATTGGAAAATAAAACAATTGTAAAGAGAATACAATAGAGTCTATCAAAGATTATAATCAAGTTAATAAACAATTTTAACACAGGCTCAATATTAAACTGATGGAATCGTATATCAAAATTTTTAAAAATCCTAAATCGATTGAATACGTTGACAAATTGGCAATAGATTTAATCAAACAACATGTCGAACAACCTGGTTAACACTTGTATGTAGATGGAGAGAAAGTGAGGAGTAGAGAGGAATTGAAGAACTTTGATGACGACAAGAGGAAGAAGAAGTGGAGAAACTTTGGCAAAGGATTAGGGTTTTAGCAATTGTGTTTAAATACGTAGATGGTAATATTTGGATACTACTCGAGTAATTAATTAACACTAAAAACCGGGTCACGGGTTATAAAGAGCTAAAAAGGCTCTGTGTTTTATATCAATAATATAATGGAAGATGATTACTTAGGAAACTATCTCCATGGCAACTAGGTGACATCATATATAGAGATCCTAGAATGATGCTATGTAAAAGATAGGACGAGAAGTAAGATAAGATACTGTTCACGTCGTGTTAGAATTTGAAGCCCCTAATCTTTGTGATATGCTATATTAGGGTTTCATTCTCTAATCTCTACCAAACAAGATTACATGCTTGGACGTACTTTTCATCTTTAACACTAGCAAAAGCTTTAAAAAAAAAGCTATTAGATTTTTTTATAAATTACTAAAGTAACTTATTTTACAAATATATATATATATATATATATATATATATATAAAATAAAAAATAAAAAAGTAATGAAAAATGATTTCCAAACCCAATCATCCTCTCCCCCCTCCCCATTTGGTTCTTTCTCATATTCCTAACCATTGCATTACTCACCCACATTTCGGTTACCATCGTCGCACCAGCTATCTACCACCAAACCGTTTAACTTTTGTCGATTTACAATTGATTTCTAGAACGCCGACCTCCGTGGATTTTCAACGACATTGACCCTACACCTGATTCAAAGCAAAACCCGTTAAGATTAGCCTAAAACACGAATGATAACGAAAATCGATCGAACCAGTTACATTATAAAATACAAGCATGTAGGCTTTAAAAAGTTAAGATGTGTAAACTCATTTCCCTTCTGGACCTTTTATAGTTTTTTTATTATCAAGTTTCCACCATCTGGCTGTTGACTTCCTTAAGCCAATCATGTTGCTATTAATGGGCTAATTTTGGGCATTAATCCTCATTAACCAATCATGTTTGTCATTAATGGGCTAGTTTTGAGAATAATGCCTCATTAACCAACCAACATACTGACTGTAAGGCCCCGAACCCGGTAGCCCTACTTTAACGTCGGATTTACTCATAAACACAGTCCTTCAAATCAGAGTTTATTAAAACTTTTCGCGGAATATAAAACATAAATCATTCATTACAAAACATTAAATCTTTTCTTTGATACCATAACACAAAACTCTATATTCAAAACATTTTTACTTCTTTCTTCAGATGCCAGCCGTTCAATCCATGCCGTGTGTCATCCTCATGCTAACTCTGTAATCAGCTCACCTGCGTGCATATTAAAAGTCAGCTACGCTGAGTGAGTTCTAGTTAATCAAGCAACTTATCATACAACCACTTCATACAATATATATACGTATCCGAAGACACATAGTCCACTGTCTAACATGCCACTGTTTAACCACTTAATTACCCCTACAGCTTAGCCACTTAATTACAAAGGCACGTATAGGCTTTCCCTATCACGCACTCACACTATGCCACTTAATAACGAAGGCACGTATAGGCTTTCCCTATCACGCACTCACGCTATGCCACTTAATAACGAAGGCACGTATAGGCTTTCCCTATCACGCACTCACGCTATGCCACTTAATAACGAAGGCACGTATAGGCTTTCCCCATCACGCACTCTCGCTATGCCACTTAATAACGAAGGCACGTATAGGCTTTCCCTATCACGCACTCTCGCTATGCCACTAACACCCTTACTAGACTCCTGCTACCTCTAACACACTCTACCTCAAGCTGCCTTGGTCACACTCATATTAGTTTAGTATTTACGTAGTGAACAAGTCACATCACAACACTCATACACACATAATAACGATGGCACGTATAGGCTTTCCCCATCACGCGCTCACGTTATGCCACTAACACCCTTACTAGACTCTTGCCACTTCTAACACGCTCTACCTCTACTTGTCTACATCACACTTCATATCAGTTCGGTATTTACGTAATAAACAAGTTACATCATATCATTCATACACACTATCAACCACTTGGAATTTACTATCCTTGGCGATACGTGCAATATCCGAAGATCGTTCACGTACCGACAAGCATTATAAAATATATACCTCATGTAACATCTATAGCATACACTTACCACTTAAGGTAAGTGTATTCACACTTCACATCGAGTATGCACACAGCCCCGAAAACATAACAAGGAAATGGGGCTAGAAACTCACCTGGATTCTGCTTCTTTCTCTGGTAGCTGTAAATCCCCTCTTTAACTGAGCTCGGCTGACTGTACAAGTTACACGTATCAATACTCGTCTGATCTAATCTGGTGGCCTAGTATTAGCTTACTTTAACTTATCGCTTTATAATTTATTTTCTAATCAAACTTGGCTTTAGGCGAAGTTAACCCTCGGGCGAACTTAGCTTCAGGCGAAGTTAAACCTTAGGCGAACTTGGCTTCAGGCGAAGTTAAACCTTAGGCAAACTTGGCTTCAGGCAAAGTTAAACCTTAGGCGAACTTGGCTTCAGGCGAAGTTAAACCTTAGGCGAACTTGCTTCAGGCGAAGTTATCCTTAGGCGAACTTGGCTTCAGGCGAAGTTAAACCTTAGGCGAACTTGGCTTCAGGCGAAGTTAAACCTTAGGCGAACTTGGCTTCAGGCGAAGTTATCCTTAGGCGAACTTGGCTTCAGGCGAAGTTATCCTTAGGCGAACTTGGCTTCAGGCGAAGTTACGCTTGAAGGCGAAGTTACGCTTGAAGGCGAAGTTCATCAGGCAAACTTAATCTTGCAGGCGAAGTTGTCGCGCTGCAGATCTGTTTGCCCATAACTCCTTCGTTTCTTAGCCAAATAACTCGATTTTGGTACCCACGGAATCGTATGATCGGCGCCTACAAACCCTAACCATCAAATCGGCCTAAAATCGACGTTTTAGGAGTCCGATTTGGGCAGTTTGGGTTTCGGGTCCGGTTAACCCATCCAATCCTAACCATTTACAGTAATATAAGCTTTGTTGGATTGTTCTTACCTTACCAACTCAGATCTATCAACAAAATCTCGGGTCTCGGCTTCGAATCTTGATCGGTAGAATGTGTGTGTTTTGAGTGTGTGTTAGGAGTTTTAGGGTGTAAGGTGAGAATGAAGATATTTTGGGTTTAGGGGATATTTATATCCCTTAAATCCCATTCTCATTTAACCCAAGTCCACAACCCACATCCATTACCCAACACCGACCCGACCCATACCAACTCCTATTCTTTTATTTATTTCCTAATAACCCGGGTAAACTTTCTCTCTAATATTAAGTAATATAATTAATATTATCTTGAAATTTCGGGATGTTACACTGACTTAGGTAACTAGTCAAAGCACCACTCATAAACTATTAGAATTCATTTGACGTCAAATTAACTTTTAGCTATTTAGAGTTTTAGACGACTAGCCACCTTACGTTTTAAAAAAAAAGGCTTTAAATTATTGCATTTTTCTTTTAAAAACCCCCCATCATTTTGAGTTCTTGCAATTCATGTTTCGGTTCAAACTAATTCTAGATAATAGTGATCTTGATCAATTCTCCTCAATAAAGATTTTTTATTTTTTTATATATTTATTTTTAATTTTTGGGTCTCAAAATCCTTTTGTTGGATTTAACTCAAGATTTCTTTAAAAGTTTCAGTTAGTATAGAGTTAGGCAACTATTTGAGATTAGGGGAAAGTGAATACAGTGCTGTTAGATGTGTAGTCTTGCACGAAAAACCAATCAACACTACGCAGTTTTGATTCAAAACCCCTAATTTCCTTTAAATCCTTTCCATTTTTATAACAAACACTTAATTTAGTAATCCTGAATATCAAAAACATTTGAATTTATTAAGCTGCATCATATCCCCAAATTTTACCAAAGAAAACTTAAATTTTCATCCTTTTAGATCTTGCTCGTACATAGTGACTAGCCATTTCTTAGATATATAATTTAATTTCTTATTTTGAATTGTAAGTTCGATATTAATCTCAGTGACTATTTAAAATTATACATAAGTGGCTTGGAATTTATTGAATACTTAAATAATAATAAATGATAAGTTTATCGAATACAAGCAAAATTCTATTTTAAAAAACTTGTAAACATTTTCTCAATTAAAAACTTAAGGCATTGAATTTTGGGATGAAATCCCTATAAGCAAACATTGAGATCAATGCGTTGACATTTTGGCAGATTTAAAGCATAGCATGGTTATTGTTTTGATTCAAGTAGATGTTACGACTTAGCAAGATATGGAATAATCGTAAAATGGAAAGTATTTAAAAAAATGGAGGGTTTTGAATCAAAACTACGTAGTTTTGATTGGTTTTTCGTGTAATGTTGCACGCCTAACAGCACCGTATTCACTTTCCCCTTGAGATTAATGCATATAACTAATTATTTGTTTTTAAAGTAGTTAGTTTACATCGTTTTTGATTAACCGGTGAAATGAAATTGCTTGCAATGTAATACCATTTATGATGGCTTGATGATAAGCTGTTGTCCCTATTTAATAATGACAAGTTTGCTGCTTTTGGGACTAGAAATAATATTGGTTCAATCTCTAAATATATAAACTATAAACGTGCCACAAACTTTAACATCTATAACTATTATATGCCGTTAAAAAAAGATATTATATGTTAGGTAGTTTATTTTCCTTTTTAATACAACGCGCTAATTTAATTTAGAGATTTATTTCCCTAGGCAACTTAACATCATAACCTACCACGATAGAAGCACGTGAATGCCTACTAGTAACGAGCTACTAACCAATTATCATAAGTCATAACATACCTACCCAATATACAATATTTGCCTACTTATATAACACTTAAAAGATTTCTAACTTATACAAACCAAATCCACACACATAGAACATATGTAAGTACCTTTTGATAAGAGACCCGGTCCGGGGTCCAGCAAATTGTTCAGATTCAACAATACTACGAAAAGGAACACACATTATAACTCGCCCTAAGTTAGTCATCTCAACTCTACAACGTGTCTTAAGTATAGACGAAAGTTTTAGTGCGTGCTATTATTTCATGATGCATCCGGTATGTATTTCAGAGACCCTTCAAACATTCTTCACCTTTTAAGTTATTTTTTGTAAATAATAATTTGTTGAGTTAACTTAGTATTTTCTTTATGCTAAAATTTTGATAATAGACTTTGTTGAGCTCGTCTGGATATCGTTGCTTAGATGTTCATTCAGGTATATACTTTCTCTTTGAAGTACATTTGTTGGAAGCATCTTCAGTTTTATTATTTTGATTCATATGTAAGTAGTTGCAATGAATGCAACTGAAACCAGAACACTAATTATATAAAAAAGAGAAAAAAAGCATTAGTACCTAACTCCTTCGATCGACAACTTTGCTACTAAGTACTAATTTCTTGTGAGATTACAGGCCGCAGAATTTTTGCTACAAGCACTCGACTTTTTTGTGGATACAGTAAACCGCTAACAGCAAAATTTGATCACAAATCAAAGTGTAAGGTACGTATACCATCATCGTATCCTTGTTTTATCTGCTAGTTTGAAGTTAAATATTGAAGTTGCTTTTTGTTATTATTAATTTTGTGATCGATGACATACAATAACGATTTTGTATGTCTTGATCTTTTGAATAAAAATACTGGGTTCCTAAGACAGTTGGGTTTGCGGCGTGGTGAGCTTTGCTCGATCGGCTGCCAACACGTGTCTCTTTGGCGATTAAATACACTCCCATTAATTGGGTATTATGCCTTGTTTATGGGGAGTTCGAGGAGTCGCTTGAAGATGTGTTTGTTTGTTGTAGCTTGGCCCAAACGACGTGGAGCTTGATTTCCCGACGGTGTAAGGTACCCGCAATTTATGCTTTTTTTACAAAACAATACGGTATAGCATAAACTTGAATGTACGAAAATCAAGATTAGTGCTATTTTGTGTTTTAAAAAAAATACGCTTGTATGTCTTCATCTGTGCCACTATGATAGATGTATCACACGTCTTTCCAAAAAGAATATATAATGGCCTTATAAAATATGACTAAAAAATTATATACCTATTACTCATGACCTCTCTATCAAGATATCTATTTAAACATTCTAGTATTACATGTCACGATCCACTTGTACTTAAAACATATGTAACTATACTTGCCCTGAAATACACGCATTGTATGTTGAATACTTTGCATGTGAATTAAAAACCTTTTTCACACATGAACCCGCTCATGTATACATATATTTATGACACTTTCTGTTTGACTGTAATTGTAAACATACTTTACACTTATTGATAAACAACACCTTTCATCTCATTTACTTGGATTGAAACAGATTGGCAGCATTGAAGCGGAAACCGTTGGAGGAGTGGTGGTGGTTAAGCCTAAGCCCAACAAAGGCCTTACTTCCAAAGTAGTTGATTGGTTGGAGAAGTTTATAGTGAAGCTAATGTATGATTCATCACAACCTCATCACTGGCGCTCTGGTAATTTTGCTCCCGTTCATGAGACTCCTCCTTCCGAGCATCTCCCTGTGATCGGTCACCTACCGGTTAGTTTTACGTATCTATAACTGGTAATCAGTTTGGGTCATATTCTTGATTTATGTTCGCTACTAAAATTTTATTAATATTGTTCTTACATTAATATAAGATAGTAAGAAAATAAGACATATATGATGAGGTGTAACCGAGCGATACAAACAAAACTGCCCCTCACGTGAAGGACGCGCTGATGGGTTTAACGGCCAGACTTAACTTAACAGGATTAATGAATTCGGGTTTAATTGCAAGTTAAATGAAACCACATGGACGAAAATCGCAAATTTAAAACTATTGTACTAAAACTGCATATTTGAACAAAGCAAAAGGACGAAAACCGTAAGTTACTCAAAATTTTATTAATATTGTTCTTACATTTATATAAGATAGTAAGAAAATAAGACAAATATGATGAGGTGTAACCGAGAGATTTTGTTCTTCAGTCTCCAATACCTTTCAACTAGCCAGGACTTTATGTCGTCTATTTTTTTTGTAGTCCATAATTGTAGATGAAGAAACTTAAACCTGGATCAACCTGTGAATCGTAAATCACTTTCAAATGTTATGGATTACACGCAAATGATTTATCGAATAAGATAGAGAATTCTTTTGATGGAATTGAATTTTGAGGTTTCTGTAAATGTGATGAGAAACCAGAGAATAAGTAATCGTATTCTCTTTTGAGTATTATATATGATTGAGAGAGTGAGAACCCCAAGGAATGAAAACACCGATTAATATAATCCAAATTCAGTTCCCATATAAGCCCAAATTAATTAATTAAAAGCCCAATTAAAATTACACTTAAGCCTAAGTAAATAATTACTTAAACCCAATTATAAAACCTAATAACAAAGGCAAAATACTAAACTTACCAACACTTTACAAACTTTGTAAACTAGCAGAGAAGAAATTAACAAGTAGACGAGTAAAAGTTGGTATTTGAAATTACTGTTTTTAAATCATGATTTTTGTGATTGTCTTTATTGATAGCTTTTAATTTCCAATATAATCTTTCATTGAGATCGTTACATTTTACTAAGAGCATACACTGTGAGCGGTACCGGGGGGGGGGGGGGGGGGGGGCGCTTTGGGCGTGGAACACCGTCGAGGGGCGATATAGAGGGCGATAAGGGGGTGAGGCTGCATCTAGACAACGGGTGACATGGGGAAGTTTGGTGGGACCATGGATGCTTCTCTCTCTCTCTCTCGCGTGGGCGCGCACACACATATACATACATATATACATACATACATATATAGGCAAAGTATAGAATGAAAACTCATTTGAGTTGAGAAAACCCTATGTAACATCAGGGTTAGGTTATAATAGGAAGTATACTTTTTATAGGAAGGATAAGAAGTAATCTTGTCCATTGATTTTGAATATGGATGGTTGAGATTAGTTTAGGGGGAAATCAAGTGTGAACACATGGTAAAGGGCATAAAAGGAATAACACATTTGTTGACTCTCTCTCTCTCTCCACATGCAAGGCACATGCCAAATTCCCCCATCATTTTAAAACGTCCATAACTTTTTTTTACGACGTTTTTATTGAAAAACAAATTCACCATAATAACGAGTGTCTTTTGATCAATATAATAATTAAAAAATTTAGTGGGATTTTTACAAATTGTGTTTTACAAAATTGTGTTATACAATAGTATTTTTCATTGTGTTTTTCCATTGTATTTTTTACATTGCGTCATACAATTGTGTTTTTTTCATTGTGTTTTTTTCCATTGTGTTTTTTACATCGTGTTTTTCATAGTGTTTTCCATTGTGTTTTTTCGGACTTTTCCGGCGAGGTGATGGCGGTGGGTGACGGTTGTGGTGGCGGTGGGCGGTGGAGTGGTGGTGATTGTAGAGAGTAAATATGTAATTGGGTTTTATGTAATTGGGTTTTTGAAATTAATGTAAGTGAGTTTTTGAAATTAAATTAAGTGAGTTTTGATATTTAAGTGTTAGACTAAAATACCCTCCTTCCTAGCCTTCTTAGGAAAATCAAATTCTTATTTGAACCTAACCCTATATATATATATACTGGGACGGTAAGGGGGCTTTAAACCACAACGAGGCTTTATGGATGAGGGCTTTAAAGCCGCGTTTTTATGTGGCGGTGACATGAAGGGGCGGTAAATCCCCTCCATAGTGTGTGGTCAAAGTAATAGTTAAGGAGTTCACTTATATTAATGCTTTTGTTTAACATGCAACTCTCATACTTGTCTGTTGGTGCTAATATTACAGGAGTGCCTAAATGGTGAGTTTGTTAGAGTAGGCCCTAATTCAAAGTTTCCTCCGGTGGCTGGATATCACTGGTACAAAACATCTACAATTGCTTTTTTGAAAGAATAAAACGTTTACATGTCTAACCGAACAAAGTCTTGATTATTGTGACAGATTAACATACTTTCTATTCAATTTTATATGTATATACAAGTGAAGTAGACAACTTTAATGACTCTATACTTAAATTTGTTCTGCATTGAACATGCCTATAGAAAACATTTAGTTGAAACTCTATCAATTGCCGAAGTTACCATTGCTTCATGTTGCCACTTGCCAATTTTCCAAGTTGTCACTTATGCATAGTTGATACTCAGAGAGTGTATTATCGACGGATGATCAGTCGCCACTAATTAACGATCAGTTCTAACTGGTCGTCAATTCGTACTCACCACCATTTTTCTTGCAAGTTTCCACCAATCATGCAAAACTGAAGTAACCTCTCTGGACCTTGGACCCAATCGGGGTGTTGCCATGCCAAGGGGTGACGCCCCTTGGGAACCCCTTTGGCTAGAGGCTTCGCCTCTTAGAACCTTAGAGGTTCGCTTGTGCCCAAAAATAATAAGTGTTAATCGACACCTACTTCACATCTTCTACTTGTGTCACATGCTTACTATGATTTCTTTTTAGATTTTAAGTAATATAATTAAGCTAAACCCAAATGCTTTGATGACACTAAAATTACTAATGCATGCTGATTATTATCTTAACTTTCAATGATCCTTATTTTATATTCTTGCAGGTTTGATGGGGATGGGTACGTATGTGTTATTTTCCCTTTGATCATCTCTACTATTACACTTATATGTTTTAAAGATTCCATTTCCAATATTTGTTACCTTACCCAACATGCAGCATGATACATGGGTTGCGAATAAAAGATGGAACACCAACTTATGTGTCACGTTATGTAAGAACATCTCGTTTGGAACAAGAGGAATTTTTTGGTGAATCTAAGTTTACAAAGGTATTCCTCTCAACCTGTATCCAAACATCTTATATGTTTTTGACAAAAATGCATGCGCATTATTCTCAGATTGGAGATCTTAAAAGGCTGTTTGGACTTTTAATGATCCTTCTGGAGAAGATTAGATCAGAGCTCAAAGTCCTTGATCTTTCATATGGCAATGGGACAGGTAGGTTGGTTCATTTTCACCATTTTGGTTATCATGCTTAACAATTATAATTTTTGTTAATTATGTATGTATTGTATTAATTAGTTATTTATAATAACACATTTACTTATTTTTACAATTTTCATATTATTTTATTTTCTTTTAGGAAACACAGCTCTCATATATCATCATGGAAGGCTCTTGGCGTTATTCGAAGGGGATAAACCATGTATGCGTGCTCGAGAAGATTTATGATATTTTGTGACATTTCCTATTCTATAAAATTTACATAATTTATAAATTTCAACTAGATGTTATCAAAGTATTGGAGGATGGTGACCTACAAACTCTTGGATTGATGAATTATGATCAAAGACTTTGTCACAACTTCACTGCTCACCCTAAGATTGATCCAGTCACCGGTATGTTAAGCCTTTTATATCCACTAGCTAATTGAATTTTTTGATGGAATAAATTTATAGTTCATTAGTTCTTAATGTAGATTTTGTTTGCAGGTGAGATGTTTGCATTTGGATATTCGCAAACACCCCCATACGTCTTGTATCGTGTGATTTCAAGACATGGTGTTATGAATGATCCTGTGCAAATAACAGTACCAGAAACGATAATGATGCATGACTTTGCGATTACTCAGAATTATGCAGTTTTCATGGATCTACCTTTGTACTTTAGACCAAAAGTATTTTCTTTTATATCCCAATTATGGCACTATATGTTGCGCTATATAAGCCATTAATAAACCCGGTTTAAAGTACATGAAACATGTTTATCAACAACTGGTCTGTGGTTTAATTGTAAAATTTGTCTTTCTTTTTGTGACTCTAGGAAATGGTGACAGATAAGAAGTTTAGTTACGCATTTGACACAACCAAGAAAGCGCGATTTGGCATCCTTCCTCGGTACGCAAAGAACGAACTCCAAATTAAATGGTTTGAACTTCCAACTTGCTTCATATTTCACAATGGTGATTTTCTTACCTTCATCAACACATACATCAAAACTTCAAAATGTTAAGTTGTTATATTATAATTTATAAACATCATATATATCTTGACTTGCAGCCAATGCATGGGAGGAAGGAGATGAAGTTGTTTTAATTACATGCCGGCTTCATAATCCAAATTTAGATATGGTTGGTGGAGGTCTTAAAGAAAGAGTTGATAATTTCAAAAGTGAGCTGTAAGTTTCAACTCTGATTCCTCATTTAAGGTTAAATATGCATGGAATTTAAGTAAATTTAAATTAAATTTTGAAATTTGATTTTCAGGTATGAGATGAGATTCAACATGGAGACTGGACTAGCTTCTCAGAAAAAGCTATCAGAATCAGTTGTTGATTTTCCTAGGGTGAACCATTTTTACACTGGCAGGTGAATTAATTCATCATAAACAAATTTTTGAATATTATTTTAATTAATTAAATATAATTATTATATTTATGTAATCTTAAAAATCTCTCATGTAACTCAGAATTAAAAATATAAACAAGTTTTATTTATAATTACCTTCACATTTGTATATTTAAATATTAAAAGTTTAGAATCATATAAAGAAAATACCAAATTTTAAATATATATGAAGAAAAATAGTTTGATTGTTTAAATATTTACTTCTATCTAAGAGATAATTGTTAATATAAACCATTGATAAAAACATTAAAGGATTTAGATTCATTCTTTATTGCATATATGTGCTTGTGTGTCACATATACATATTTTTAAGAATTTAAACATTGATAAAAAAACTAATGTAATTTGGTTTGTTCTTTTTGTTCTCGCAATAATTTAGTGCATGATTTCAGAAAACAACGATATGTTTATGCAACTAAGCTCCAATGCATTGGAAAGGTGACAGGGATTGTGAAATTCGATTTGCAAGCAGAACCTGAAGTGGGAAAAATAAAGGTTGAAACCGGAGGAAATATTGAAGGAATATACGAGTTGGGGCCAGGTAGGTTTGGTTCAGAGGCCATATTTGTTCCTAATCAACCTGGAATTGATAGAAAAGAAGATGATGGCTACTTGATCTTCTTTACACACGATGAAAACACAAGGTATATATATATATAAGCTACACAACTATATAATATATATATAAATATAGGAGTGGGATCAAATGAAAACTCCTTTTAAAAAAAAACTTGAAAACTTCTAAAAAATTATTTTAACTTTTTTTTAAAATTTTTTTTGAAGTTTCTTTTTTTTTTTCCATTATTCATATATGTTGTTATTGGTTTCAAAAAAAATAGAAACAAAAACTTGTCGGTAACCTCGACGGTGTAGTGCACATGTGTAATAGTGTGCATTGCATATATACAAAAGTGTTGTATTGCGTAGAATACAACACTATTGCACATATTTGATACTCATTGTTGTATATATGTAATATAAGACTAATACGCACATCAAATACGCATTAGTACGTATGTGTAATATAACATTAACGCACATGTGCACTACATCGACTTTTATTTTATTATTATTTTTTTTCCATATAATACAACACTACTACACATATACATTACACAAATATTGAATGTATGCAATTAAACACTATTGAACTTAAAAATACACAATAATACACAAGTGTAATACAACGGTATCGCACAGTAATACTTATGTGTATTACAACGGGGTTTTTTTTTTAATTTTTTTGAGTGAAGGGTAAGAAAATATAAGAATAATGGCAAAAACAGAATTTTGAAAATATTTTTTTATTTTTAATTAAAAATAATTCTTTAGGAGTTTTTAAGTTTTCTCCCGATATATATATATATATATAAAAGATTGGGTTCATTTCAGAAGTGTTTTTAGTGCGAGAAGTGCGAGAAGAGATTCTGGTCAATCATAAGTTTTCTTTTTAATTTCAGATTATTTAATTGTAAAAGTATATTAGTAAATGGTTTAAGAGTTTCTTTTGGTAATTAATACTAATTAATGTTAAGTTACAAATGATTATACATTTATTTTTATTTTTTAATTAGATTAAATCTTTAAACAATTCATAAAACAAAACCATCATACTCATACTATAAAAAATATAAATATATTAACCATCATAACACACAAATCATAATATTAACCTACACATACAAAAACTAGTTCATGTTATCACCTACACAGATCACAATATTTATACATGCACATAACTAGTTCATGTTAACCTACATGAATCACAATAATAACCCACATATACAAATTTACTTCATGTCATAGCCTACCCATTTGTATTTACATACACATATCAGAATATTAACCTACACAAACAAACCTTGTTCATGATATCACATAAAATTAATAGTATTAACTTAAACTTGTAAAATATTCGCAATTTAGGAACACATCATATTTTTTTATAATTTTAATTATTTTATAGTCTATCTTTTATGTATAGGCAAATACGAGTTATGTGTGGATGAATATTATTTATATGTAGGTGAAAATAAAATGAACTAGCAAGCTGTGTAGGTGAATACGATATATGTGTAGGTAAATATTAGTTATTTGTTGGTGAAAAATAAAAGAAACAAAATTAGTGTAAGAGAAAATAAGTTGTGTTAGTAAATACGAATTACATTTTGATAAAAATAAAAATAACTAACAATTTGTATAATTGCATATAAGATATGTGTAGATTATTATGTTACTTGTGTAGGTGATCAATTTAATACAATTCACCTACATATACATTTTTTTATATGTAGGTAATAAATAATTCAAATTTGTAACTTTCTATAATAATTAATATGAAGAATATTTTAGGAGTAATTAGAGGAATTAATGCATTGAACAAATTAGAGATAATCAAGTTGAGATCGACTTCTCGCACTTCTCGCTATAATATCACTTCTCGCATGATCCATCCCCTATATATATATATAGTGATATATGATTATGTGGATAGGAAATCATCAGTGACAGTAATAGATGCCAAAACAATGTCTCCTAATCCGGTTGCGATTGTTCCATTGCCTCATAGAGTTCCATATGGTTTCCATGCCTACTTTGCTACAGAGGTCAGTAAACTAGATGAGTAATGTTTACTAAATCCTTTTTGTTAAATGTTTGATTACCATCTCATATGTGTTGCTATTAAACTGTTTTTTCTTTATATTTCCATACCCCCCCCCCCCTTTTATGATTATTGAGCAGGAATAAATTCAAGAGCAATCTATCTGAGGTCTTTTTCATTGAAGGGTGACGAGTTAATTCAAAATTGTAATGGTTAAAAGAATGAAGATTGCCAAAGAAATAGAAGTCTAGTTGCCAAAGCATTAATGTGGCCAAGCCGTTTTGCAGCATTAAGGAGGAGCCATTAAAATATTAGCAAGTTGTCAACAATATGTTTCTTATGCTGTGTCTCTGGTATTCTTGTATTTCCTATTTAAAGACAAAGTTGCTATCAAGAATAATTTGAATCATTCTAACTTTTTGTGTATTTTCATATTTGTTATAGTTCTATAACAAACATTGTGGTATTAGAGCCACCGACTCACTTGTTTACATATACGATCATTCAAATATGGGTAACAACGCATCTAGAACTACACAGCCTCTCAATCCCGTGTTCAAAGGGGATCGAGGGCTATGAATTTCCAGAGCTTCATGGACTCATACTGAACTCCCTCTTAAGTTCTCAGAATTTGTGGGAGATAGATTTTAGTAGAAAGGATGAAGATCAAGGTAGATTGAAAGAAAATATGAAATGAGATTCCAAAGCAATGGCAGCTATTGTAACATTTCGGATTTTCTAAACCCGTATTCGTGTACGTTAAACCCGACCCGAAACATTTTTAGATATTTATTATTATTGAAAATCAAATATTCATAAGTAATTAAGTTTCATATGTTCCCTTTAGGCCCTCCATGTTTTATATATTGATTATTCCTTATTATATCATAACACGTTCAATAAGAGACCAAATAACAAACTTTAAGGACCAAAATGTAAAAAATGGAATTTTCTCCCTCTTGTGGCCGGAGCGCCGCACGACGGCGGCCTTCCCTATGGTTGCACGGCGCGGTGGGATCCCTGCACAATTTGATTGTTCAATTTTCTTTCCTAGTTTGTTTTTGGCCTGAAATCGTTTATTTTAGAACTAAATCGAGTGAATTAAGCCCCAAGAAATCCCCCAAAGCTTAGATACATGTCCATATTCATTAACCCTTGTCCAAGGACGAAATTTACTGATTATATTATTGATTTGATCATTAAAAACATATTCGGTTTCCTTAAACGAGTAAACTAATCTAATTGGTTCGTTTTTGCATATATTATATAAACAAGTCACATATAATCTGCCATAAACTTTTCTCATACCCTAATATACTAACCCTAGCCGTCACCTACCTATGGTCATCATCAAATCCTTTGGTTTTTACATTATTGTTGAAGCTACACGCTTAATAGGTTGACTTTGCTTATGCACCGACCTTTGACTTCATCTCTTGATCGATCATTTCACTTTCCGGGTAAGTTGTAAACTGTAAAATAGTTCATATATATATATATTCTCTAGTAAATATATATGATCGTTAATATCGGGTCTTGTGGTACGGCACTTTCAAGAGTTGGATGGGCTACTGAGTTGACTATACTTCTCACCTCTCGGACTAAGCACCAAATATAGTGCTCAATACGCTTAGGTTCCGGGATAATTAGTCATGGCCCTAGACGGGCCAATATGTTGAAATGATTGGTATACACCAAATGATCAGCTCCCTCTCATTCCTAAAATCCATAATATTCATGTTCCAGTTTATGAATTTCATTTCACGGGAAAAAATGTTCCAGTACCAGTGTCTTAAATTTAGCCCAAGTCATATGGTTAACTACTTCTTGTCCCCAGGTTTGTACAATTGTGTTCCATCACAGTGAGGCATGGTCGGTGAATGCACATATATTATACTTAACTATACAATATGTTGGACAGTTGCTAATATTGATGATCGATTCAGTCTTTTCAATCCATTTTACTAATCCGTTTGGTCCTTCAGTACCACTAAATTCGATAGGTTTACACGACATGAAGTGTTTAATTAAGTATTCCTGTCGTGGGGGATTTAAATTATCATGACCCTCGTTTGCGTTCGGTGTAGAATTAACGTTCATGTTCATATTGATATCCGGTGGGAGATTATTATTTATGGTCGTATTATTATTAAGCGGGGGAATAATATATGTAGCTGTGTTAGTATTCAACGGGAAAGTAGTATTTGTGGTCGTATCAGTGCTTGGAGGTTCATTAACGTTTGTAGCTGCATGAATACTGGCAGTGACTTGTGCTACTATAGTCGAAATCACCGCCTGCATTTGCCGAGCAATCATTTCGGCCACGTCCGCCTTAGATAACGTGTTTGCTATCTTCGGGGCCATTCTATAATATTCATCAAATATACGTAAATTTATACCAATTTCATCATATAGCGCATCGTAAAGGTAATCATGATAATAAAATACAAGTATACCAAATAACACCTCTGCATTACACATATCTGTTACTGTACATATATACAAAAAATAACACACACTTAGCCTAGTAAAGGCCAGTGCTTGTATATGCGTATCAAAATTTGTCACTAAGTGACGAGTAGACTTAATCCGGTAAGGGCCGGTGCATATAATGAATTGATCCAAAAACATCCTCCATATCAGCATAGCACACTACTAGATGCTTATATAGAGTATCAAAGACTGTATACAACAGTATCGTACTATCCATATCTATATCTATCCATATATGCAGGTCATGCTTTTGTAAATCAGAATGCTTCCGAGAAGAATATCATGAAGATTTAACTCCTTGTAATGGTATTAGTTTCTCTAAAGATATAGTTCTTTTATGAAAAGAAATAAAGAATCCAATAATATTATTAGGATCATATCTAGTTAAATGCCCTTCATTCTACTTTTATGATTCAGGTTCGAACGTACTTCTAGGAAGTGATTTTTTAGAAATATTCAATAAAATAACTTTTGATATAGTAGCATATCAAATAATACTAAAAACATTATGTCACCACTTAATATTGGTTAAAAGAATAAAAAATGCATATGAAAGAAATTTCCAATTAATTTTACAAAACACACAAGCCAGCGTGATGATATAGGTTACACACCAAACCCAAAACTTGAGAAAGGAATACCAATTCTACAATATAACCCAGAAAAACCATTGGACTATTAAGTAAATCTAAGAAATTTAGATATCCATATTGAAAATATAAAACATAAATTAAAGTAATGTTATACAGATAACCCATTAGAATTTTGGGAAAAAGCCAGATAACAGCAAAATTAGAAATGAAAAATATAGATAAAAAATAAGAATAAAGCCCATGAGATATAATCCAAAAGACCAGAAAGAATTCAGCACTCAATTAAAAGAACTCTTAGATTTAAAATTAATCAGAGCTAGCCATAGCCCACATAGCTCACCAGCATTCTTGGTAAGAAAGCATGCAGAAATCACAAGAGGTAAGCGTAGGATGGTAATAAATTATAAAAAATTAAATGATAATACAGATTTTGATGGATATTTTTTTACTCATAAAGAAAGTTTAATAAATTGCACTAGAAATAAAAGGATATTTTCTAAGTTTGATTACAAAAGTGGATTTTGACAGATAAGAATATGCCCTGATAGTAATCTTTACACTACATTTTCTACTCCTCTAGGACAATACGAATGGCTTGTAATGCCTTTTGGTTAAAAAATGCTCCACAGATATTTCAAAGAAAAATGGATACTATATTTAAGAATTATGATTTTATTTTTATCTATATTGATAATATTTTAATATTATCTGATAATATTAAAGGTCATTTAAAACATCTTGAGTTATTTATAAATTTATGTATAAAACATGGATTATCTGAACGAAAAACTAGCTTACTACAAGATAACATTGATTTTTTAGGAATGAAAATAGATGGTAAAGGGATAAAACTCCTAAGCCGTATTCTTGAAAAGATTGCATCATTTGCTAACAAATTAACAAATAAAAAACAAGTACAAAGCTTTCTTGGCATATTAAATTATGCTTTAGATTTTATTTAAAATCTTTATAGAATAAAAAAAACCCTTTCAACATTTACTAAAAAAAGATAAAATATTTAGTTTTGATGAAAGCCTAAAAGCCCAAGTAAAAAATATAAAAGAATATTGTAAAAATTTTGCCAAAATTACATTTACCAAAAGAAAACGATGATTTAATTTTAGAAACTGATGCTTCAGAATATTATTGGAATGGGATACTTAAAAAGATAGATTATGACTCCGAAAAGAAAAAAATTGGTGAAAGCATTTGTAGATACTGTTCAGGTACTTTTAGTGACACTAAAACTAGATATAATATTAACGAAAAAAGAGCTTTTAGCGGTTGTGAAACGCTGTCAAAAGCTTTATTACTTTCTATTGCCAGTTAGATTTTTATTAAGAACTGGTAAAAGCTTTTATAAAAAAAACTTGCCTTTTAAAACTTGAGTATAAAAGATTAATTAGATGACAAACTTTACTATCTAAGTACAATTTTGGCATAGAAATAATTAAATCTGAGAAAAATGTCTTAGAAGATTTTTTAACCAGAGGTGGAAGAAAGCGTAGCTCAAAAAATGGATAAGTACCTTGAAGACATGGATAGGCAGGTGATGTCGATAAAAGAAATTTTAAAAGACATTAAAGAAATGTTGTGTTACTTTAATACTCTCCTGAAGAGGTCTCGGACCTTAAAGATTTAATCACAAAAAATTGTCTTATTATAGATTCAAAAATAGTTTTCTATGAATTCGATAAAAGATTTCAGTTTTAAACCACATTCAGGAAAAACTTCTAATTTTGAAAATGTTTTTCAAGAAATACCATCTCAACAAAATCCTTTTGAACAACAATGGTTTAAAGTGAAAGAATTATATAACCTTGGAAATACGGACATAAGATATGTTGATTGTACTGGTCTGATTCTGGAAGTGCAAAGATATGAGGGAGTGGTTGCTGGTGGGTTGGAGGTGCGATGGAGCTGAGTTGGTCGATGATGGCGGTCTGCTTGAGTAATGGTACTGTCCGGCTAGGGATTGTAATGGGTCGGGTTTACCATTCCCAAACCCATACCCGATTATGAAAGCTTGTCCCAAACTCGTCCAATCCTGTCGGGTTTTAATCGGGTAATTACCCGTCGGGTTTCGGGTTTTCCCATCGGGTTTCGAATATGGTTTTGTCAAAATACCCATCGGGTATGCCCGGCCCAAAACCCATCGGGTTTCTATCGAATTTTGACAAAATATAACTAATCGATTACAAATAATTATTACTATAAAATTGTCTCAAATAATTGCTATAACAAGTTTCAACAAATAATAGTATACTATATATAAATATAGAAAAAGTTATGTCAGGTACATCAGGTATATAATCCGGGTAAATGGGATAATGTTATCGGGTAATCGGGTATATTGCAAATCCCAAACGCGTCCCAAACCCACGAAAAATTTCAAAACTAATCCCAAACCCTAATGGGTCAGGTATTACTCGCCCCATTTATGTTGGGTTTCGGGTTTTCCCATCGGGTTCGGGTTTCATTGTCATCCCTATGTCCGGCGGTTGAAGAGTGAGCTCAAGAGTATAGTGGTGGTACTGGCCTGGTTATATTATATATATATATATATATATATATATATATAGGGGATGGATCTTGTGAGAAGTGATTTTATAGCGAGAAGTGCGAGAAGTTAATCATAACCATTGATGATGATTGATCTATGGTCTACAATCAAAATGGTAATAGTGTAATTATGAGTTTCAACATCTTAATGAAAATTAATGGAGTTTCAAACAAAAAGGGCATGTTGGTATTTTGCTTTGTAAAAGCCACATTTGTAACTTACATTTCATTATTACATTCATAAATTTTAACTACATCATCTCTCAAATAAAATATTCTAATAATTTAAGCTTGCAAGAAAAGAAGTTATCACAACCTGCAAAAAAATCATATAATCTATATTATCAAAACTTTTTTATTACCAAATAAATTTGTGGGTTTCACCATACGTTTTCTAGTTTATACAAGCTAACACGTTCTTCAATGTTCATAAAAAACGTTGATCAACAATATGTTAAAGTTACATTATTTAGGAATTAATTAGTTTCACAGTTAATTTATTTACTAATTAAATTCATAATTTAAAAATGATTATGTTAAAAGTTACATTATTTATTTTGTTAGTGTATGTGGTATTTCAAATTGTGTATGTGTATTTTTTTCGCGTGTAGGTTCATTTATGCACTATGTAGGTTCATACATTTATTGTATTTGTGGTATTTTGAATTGTGTAAGTGTAATTTTTATCGTGTAGGTTCATTTATGTAATATGTAAGTTCATATATTTACTATGTAGGTGGTATTTTGAATAGTGTAGTTCTAATTTTTATCGTGTGTAGATTCATTTATGTACTTTGTAGGTTCATATATGTACTGTATATGTGGTTTTTTTTTGAATTATGTATGTGTATCTTTTTCACGTGTAGGTTCATTTAAGTAATGTGTAGGTTCATATATTTATTGTGTAGGTGATACATTGAATTGTGTATGTGTAATTTTTTTATCGTGTGTTGGTTCATTTATGTATTGTGTAGGTGGTATTTTTAAGTGAATATGTATAATTTATATAAAAAAATTGAAATTAAAATAGATGTAGATTTGTTTGTTGATAAACTGTAAATAAGATGTAAATAAGTTTATGTGTAAGATATGTTGTATGACGTGTAAGATATGTTGCTTAATGTGTAGGATATGTTTTATGATGTGTAGGGTATTTTTACCTACACAAAATTATTTTTGTCTACACTACATTAAATTTGTCAATGCTACATTAATTATGACTACACAAAATTAAAAGTGTGCATATACTACATTAGATATATGTCTACACCATACTACACTAATTATAACTACACAACATTTTAAAGTGCGTTTACAACACATTACGTAGCTATATCTATATTACTTATAAAATAATAATAATAATAATAATAATAATAATAATAATAACAACAACATTAATTAGTCATTTACAGAATAAAATGATTTTAAATCAAATAGATTACAATGGTTCAAATTTTATATGAAATAAAAAATAATAATAATAGTTTGTAAATTACCATTTGCTATTAACTTATCATTAATTATTAAACCATTAATGAGTATGAGTTACAAAATAAAATACTTTATGTTTCACTAATATAACCTTGCATATAAATAATCAAAATATAAAAAATAAATTATGTGATTGGTTAGAATCTCTTTTCGTAATAAGAAACACTTCTAAAATGAACCTAATCCTATACATACATATATATATATATATATGTGTGTGTGTGTATGTATAAGTATATGTATATAGATAGTTTATTTAATATATAATATATGTAATCTTGGATAACCTAGAGTTCAGGTTAAATATTTAGGACTGGAACAAATTATTTTATAAGTGATCTGATTCGAACAATTATAAAACATGGTTACTATTCTATAGAGTAATCCCTAATGACGATGATATTCATTACAGAAGAGCATTTCGTATAAAGATGGTTCTTTGTACCTTAGAAAATTTTTTTTAAAAGAGAATTTATAACTTATGGTGGGAAAAAAAATGCATTCTTTTGTTATGATAGCTCCTGCAAGAAAAACTCCCCTAGCAGCTAAAAAAATACATAGAAGACAAAATCAGATTTTTGGATACATGTATTATAGCTTTAAGCCCTCAGGCTCAACATGGACTTTGCTTCGAAAGAAAACATCAAATGAATATCTGTCCAGCTTGTTCTAAACAAAAAGATAGTATGCGTACTGATTCTCCAAAAGACAGTCAAACATCATCTGAAGATTAAGTTATTATTAATCTTATAATAAGATTTTATAAATAATACGATTTAATCAACAACGAATGAGCTCACATGGGACACATATGTCTAAAAGTTGGAGTGCATGGATCATATAAATCCAAATGTTAGAGTTCCTATTTCTGCAAAAATAAAGTGTGAATGTGATAAGCAAGAAGAGGTAAAAGCCAATAAAAGTTCAAGTTTCCATGAGAAGTCTTAATGTAACATCTCAGGAATAACATATTTAAGTTTTGGGTTAAAAATGACAATTCTAGAACTTAAAGGGTACAAAATAAAATTTTTGGTTTTTAGACCCATCGCGCTACGCGATGGGAAGATTATAACATTCATCGTGCTACGCGACGCAGTTCATCAAAATCAAGAAAAAGGGGGCGCCGCGCTACGCGATGGACAAAGGGGATCGGATCATCGCGCTACGCGATGACCGCATTAAGTAACCGGATCCACGTGTCAACACGTGGCAAGATCTTATCAATTACGGCGTCGCGCTACGTGATGGCCAAAGGAATGCTCCATCGCGCTACGCAATGGAAACCAAAATTTTCCTATAAAAGGGGAGTTACGAGTTTGAAGCCAAAGCATCCCAAAAACACCATTTCTTTCACACACTTAACATTGGAAAGCGTCTCCGATCACCATGAAGTTCCGAGATCCTGTTTTCTCGAGATTCGTGCGAGTATTGGAGTTCTGACACCCTGTAGATCGGTTAAGCGAGTTAGAAGCAAGGTTCTGTCAATCAAGCCGTCACTCTGCCTTAGTATTAGCATTCTCGAGTACTCACTAAGGTATGACCTAAGTTTAAGTTATTTCAATCATATTTTGATTAGCTTAGACTCAGTCAAGGCTATGGCATTTAACCTTGAAAGTACTTTTAAAACATTCACAAAAGGTTTTCAATCAAACATTATTTCTATGAAGATAATGTTATACAAAATTATATTTTGATGGGCATGTCGTAACTGTAAGGGAGATATCATAGTAGACTCTTCTTGCCTAAGGTAAGTAATTCGTACAAATCTCAATCAACTGCGGGACCCGTTTACTTACCTGGAGAAGTTTGCCAACGTGATAAACTCTATTAAGCCAAAGCATGCTATATCAGACGTCACACAAATACAATCATGATTTCAAACATTCATAATAATCAAGGATAAAACCAGACTTAAGGCCTCCAGTCTAATCAAGAAACACCATCAAGATATTCATTCAAAACCTGTTAATTTATAGGTTAATTATCATTCACATTCAAGAAGGTTTATCAATCGATCACACCGACAGTACATGTGAATACGTTAAACCTTTACAAACAATCAAAAACATATTTATACTCTATAAGATAGACAGGTGATTTGTCTAATAGAGTCAGTCAAACGTTTACATGAGATTACGTGATCTCTAAAACGTTGTAATACAAATTAGAAAATAAAAGAACTCAGACCGAATACACATGTGTCTGGATCCAAACATAACTGTTCAGCCTAAACAGTCAAAGGCTACGTGGCCGTGGGCTAACAGTCATATATAGTTCTCTGGTAAGGGCTACGTTGCTCGGAGAAATTGTGTGTGTGTAGGGCAACCAGAAATAGACATATTTCTGCTGAGCTTGTCAGGAAAACTATATTTGTATTATAATTGTTATTCAAATGTTTTTAGAGTCATAACGATTCAATAGCTGGAGTATTTTATTCCCCATTGCATGTAACTAAGTATTGATAATGTATGCAAGGATTAGAGTCGTCAAGAAGATAGAAGCTCGCATGCTAGATGGCTCAATTTTGATTAATTAAATCCTTGTAATATAAAACAATATTTTGTAAACAGTAACTTGGGTATTTAATTCCCAAGTAAATTTTTCAATGTAAATTAATATTATATTAACCTTTTAAAGTCTTCCGGTAAAATTAACCCATAAATTAACTCTGATACATTTACAAAACATATACCAACTATTGGTCACACGCCTAAACCTTAAGTCGGGGTGTGACAGGTTGGTATCAGAGCCACCGGTTTTAGCAAATTAGGTATTATGATAATAGTACCTAAGCTTTAACCATAAGTTTATTATTATTTTATTATTATATTCTGTAGGGAAAAGATAGGATTGGTAAACTTTCTATCCCTAAAACTAATTTAGTGCAAATGTCGTATATTAACTACTTTGGCCATAGACACCGAGTTGCTAGGAGATCTAACCCAACACCTAATCCTGATATGCCAGATATGGCTAGCAGTAATAACAATAGTTACTGCACCAACTTTTTTGGCCGGGAGCAGCCGATTGTTCCAAACTTACGGTATGGAATTCAACTGGTATACTTGCCGGGCAGTCAACAAATGTCGATCGAAATATCAGATGACACGGCAGAAAACATTCCGCAATATCACCCGTCGGAAATTCCTCAATATTATCCGTCGAAAGAGATAGAGGTACAAAGTAGATTCAAACTGGAGATTAGCACGGATTCATCCAGTTGGATGAATTGCCATTCAGATCAAAGCAGGTGGCATTTTGGATCTCCATCTCCGAATGCCCAAACATTTGCAGAACCCAGTCACCGTATCCCAGCACAATCTCAAATGCCAATAGATGACTCCTCTGAACCTGAGGAGGAAGATGAAAATGAGGAGACCGATCGTCAATTCCCACCGTATGTAGGCCCAATTCCGACCATTCTGAGCAAGCCAATGAGATACGTGAAGAGGGTTGTTTAATAAAGGAATTTTACATCAATAATATCCCGGACGAGGAAATGCATGCATATGTAGCCAACCGACATTTATATCTACGGGAAAATGCATATCTTTTCCCAGCATCATCCGCAGTGGGTGGATACCCAGTGGGTGCGGATGCTGCTGGGAAAAGATATGCATTTTCCCGTGGATCTTAGTTAAAAATGACTATTAGATTTCATTACATCTGAGTTTATCGCGTCCCGATTTGAAATATCAAATAATCAAGAGCAATTATAATTCCATTTCTCTAATAGTCGAGCGAACGTAAAGGATACCTTTTATATCTTGGTTTCGTAATTGAAAATGTATCACCTAATATCATACGATGACTATCCTACCTCTTGGTATGTGAAGTAACACTAGTAATGCACTAATCAGAGATATCAACTCCACAATTTACATCTAAAGCTAATGAATCAACACAAAAAAAATATAGATGTAAAATTTGTAAGTTGAGATCTATATTCACTTGGTATTTTGGTCATCATTAGGCCACGAAATAGTTTCCAAGAGCCTTTCCCTCATTATTTCCAGGTTTTCATCAGATATTTCCTTGTATATTTCAGCATGATCACATTCCTATAACACCACCACAAATTATCTTCTTTTTAATATTTCTCTTAGCAATAAAGAAAAGCGGATTATATCTAACGAGTGAGGTTACCTTAATCCATTTTCCATAAAGATGAAGTCGCGTGATCATCACTCTCTCAGCAAGATCTTGGTTTTCCTAGAAAATAAAGTTAACCAAGGTACCAAATTAGTCGTAGTCATTTCGACACATAAACTTGGTAATTAGTTATTAGTTAATTTAGGTTTATTTTCGATGAAAACAATTATCTAATGCACACCAAGAGCGAATCAAAGAAGAAAATGATTCGGTCTTGTGTTCTAAAATTTACCTTTGCAAGCTTTCTAAGAAATTGCTTCCCGTCTGCAGGTTCATTTTCAGCAACGAAACTGTAAATCAAGAACCCAAAAATAAATAAATTAATTAAAGAAATTCCAGCGTTTCGTAATTTTCAACTACTAAAAAAAATGCTGCAGCAAACTGAGTAATGGTGGATTGACCGGTTTCACTTACTTGTGTAGCCAGATATACTGAGGGGGGTTCATCTCATAGAGTTGATAACGAACTGTTCGAACTGCTTTTACCGTGAAATAATTGCGTAGTTCCTGCACGCATACGATTCTACTTTTCTCAACTAAAAGTAATATGTACAATTGAAATGAGAAAGAGATTTAAAAAATGGTACCAATTTAACGTCGCTGAAACCCTCTTCATACTGCCCACCAAGCTCACTAACAATTGATTTGCTGACGTTTTTCGGCTTTTTATCCGTGCAAGATGAACAAATAATCCTTGCATACCATCCAACATCCAAGAAAGAACTTATCATATTTGAATTCGTAACCAGTTTCGTTTTCTTCTTCATTTTCAGACTACGTTTAGTCTCCGAAAATAATCCAGGACCTTGGTATGAAATTGTATTTGCAGCCATAGTCATAGCCATAGCCATAGCTCCAACCATTTTTCATCTATAGATACATACACACACATATATACATACAGCTAGATTCAGATTTTTTTGTTAAAGGGTATCATACTTGTCTTATCCTCCACTCCACACTCTCTTTTCTAAGGTCCCAATTGATTCATATAAATAATATCTTTAATGATTCATCTACCTAAAAGTAATAACTTCCATTTATCTTTTCTATTGTGGTATCAAATGAGTAAATGTAACAAACAAATAAGGATGCATGCAAAATGACAAATGAGTCGTTCGCAAGCCACTCTGATCGGTGAGCTAAAAGCTTGAATCAAGTCAGATAATAGACGAGCCTTGCCTTGCCTTCCACATACAGATATTGACTAGGTTCACAACTCACAAGCCTAGCTTTTATAAAAATATAACTGGATGAAAATTACAAGGTGGTTTATAGATATAGTAACATAGCATACAAAACTGTAAAAAAAAATAGAACAAATTACATGTTTATAACTATGAAGTATCTTGAGAAAACAACAATGCAAATCTCATATCACAAAGGTAACTTAGATAATTATACATATAATTTAACAGTTGATTCCACAAAACTTGACATCCGGGCCGTTGACTTTAGTGGTAAACGGGTCGATCCGAACCCATAGCAAGGAGAAAATGGACGCAAGTAGAATGGACCACACAACGACAATAGTAGGCGTACGGTTTTGCTTCCCCATCAAACCCTTGAGGAACGGGTAAAGATGAACAATCACCCAAAATGCGAAAAACAGCTTACCGAAAAGCGGACCCCATGACTAGTAACCACTGTTGATCGCGTATGAAATTCCAGCAACCACTCCGACCAAGTTTACAATAAGCAGAGTCGTCGGCGGGATGAGAAGAGTTGTCCATTTGAACATGTAAAGCTCCGCGAAATCACCGTCTTCATCTGATGCCTTGGATGTGACAGTAAAGTTAGTGTCAATACCAGCCAGTACTTTGAGTAGACCCTGGAAAACCGCAAATAAATGGGCCGACACACCACCGATGACCCAAAACTGTTCGTTCCTCCACCATTCATCAATTCCGACACCACTCCATCTCATTTCAAGAATACCCGTGGCGAAAATAGAAAGAAAGAGGGATATAAACCATAAACTCGCAAGGTTACTAATCTGCAATTAAAATTTATCAAATCAAGAAGTTAATAACTTATTATAACATTCATGCTATTTACAACTTAAAATGATTATTAATTACTTACCTGTGGTATGATGAACTTCCCGGTGAGAAGACAGACGGCTGGGAGAGTACAGTAAACGAGAAGAGGAATGGCAGTGATAGGGTAAATGGTAGTGTTAATGTATGCAAATCTTTCGAGCCATTTTAATCGGCCGGAATAACCGTACCACATAGGACAATGCCGGCTGAACAGAATTTCAACGGAACCTAAAGCCCACCGGAGCACTTGGTTCAGACGATCGGAAAGATTGATTGGAGCAGAACCCTTGAAAGCTGCCCTAGGTGGCATACAGTATATCGACCTCCATCCACGTGCATGCATCTTGAATCCAGTAAGAATATCTTCTGTAACCGAACCATAGATCCATCCAATCTGCAAAGCTCAGATTTGAATTTATGTTAGCAAGTGAAAAATTAGGAGGAGTTGAACTATATAAGATATTGAAAAAATTAAAATCAACTTGCCTCGGCTCCCCAATCAGTTTTATCTTCATAACCGCAACTGATAACATGAATAGCTTCTTTGAGAAGCGTTTCTGGTGCTGCAGATTGTGGGACACCACCGTTCTCCATAAGTGTAGATGCAACAAACACAGCTGATTGACCGAATCTTTTTTCAAGTGACGTTTGTGACATCAGCAATGATTTCTCATCATCAAATCCAGCACCTTCAACACCTTCTTCAATATCTTCCAGACTGAATACTGGCACAGTTGGATCAACATGTTTGCTTGATTTCTTCTTATCTGATCCTTTTTTGCTCGACTTTGAACTTTTCTTTCGTGACCCGCCAAAACAGGATGACAAGAATCCCTTTTCTCTCTTCTTCTTGGGTTTTAGAGGGGGTTCATAACCGTATAATGCTGTTCGGTTGAACACGCATCCAGTACCCACATAAACTGGACCTTGAATGCCATCTAAACCTCTCAAGTTAATCTGTTCAAGAAAGCAGTTATTGTTATAAATATGTATGTTTGAAATTTTGATTATAAATTAACAGGTTAAAACAGATTAAGAAATGAAAGAACTTACATCAAAGAACACAGTGTTTCTGTTAGCATATCGATCGTTTCTGTCAATACCATCGAACCTCTGTGGAAACTGGACATAACAAACATATTTTCCAAGATTCGGGTCCATCATAAAACACATAGCTTCTCTAAGCGCTTTACTGTTATTAATGTAATGATCACAATCAAGATTCAACAAAAACGGGCCATTTGTAAGGACTGCAGATACACGGACCTGCAAGTAACAAGATTGAAAGGTGAGGATCATTTATGTCAAGAAGATAAAGTTTAAGAGCTTATTGTAAAGATTTCTTACAAGTGCATTCATGGCACCGGCCTTTTTGTGATGTTGGAAACCTGGACGTTTTTCTCTTGAAACATATACTAATCTTGGCAACTCATTACCCTCACTATCAAGCCCACCATTCTGACCCAAGAAAACCTGCAAAATATATATAATTTTTAATTAACACAGTAAATGATAATGATACATTAAAAGTTTATTATATTATATTCGAGATTTGAGATAATAACCTGTATCATTCCCGGATGATCACGTGTATTATTCCCGGGCCATGGTGTACCATCTTGCATGATCCAACCTTCATCAGGCACTTTTTGAGCCTTTGCCACAAGACCATTAATGCGAATCTTAAATTCTTCACTCTCTCTGCATAATAATAATAATAATAAAAAAGTAAAAAATAATCCACCAAATAGATATTTAACAAACAATGTTTATAACATGAAGAAATCTTACTTTCATGGCTCTGCGATCTTTAACAAAAGTTGGCTGAATTTTATCTTTTAAGTAATCAATCTTCTGAGCAAAGTACCATTCAGGAGCTCTTGGTTCAATGTTGTATTTCTTGCAAAAAGGAACCCATTTTCTTGCAAACTCCGAGGTTTCAGAGAGTGACTCAAATGACAACATGGCGGCACCATCATCAGACACGTAGCAAGAGACCTTGTCAACAGGGTAGTCAACAGCCAGGATGGATAGTACAGTGTTTGCTGTGACGAGTGGTGTTCCTTTAAAGGATCCACGGTACTCACAAAGATGTCAACTGCAGCTAGTTGTGATGGCTCTCCTTCCCGTTCATACCTGTTACAAAATTCTGTATAAGATTCCTAACACTTAACATCTCGCACTTGCTGATGTGATGCCAGCTGTCACATCAGATGCCACATATACAAATATGCTTATGTGGAAAAAAGATCATTTTGAAGGTCGAAAATGTAATTTTTTTTCTAACGTACATTTAAAAATCATTAAATGTCGCATCAGATGTCACAGGGCATATACAAATACACAAGAAACGATGTCATGCCATCAATGAATAAGTCGATGGCTGCTTGGTTTAACATGTACTTTGTTGATGTGGCATTTGTTGATGCAATGCCAGCTGTCACATCCGATGCAATGTATGAAAAAATGCTTATGTGCAAAGGAAATCATTTACAAGTTTAAAATTTTGATCTTTATCTAATGTATGCATAAAAATCAATAAATGCCACATAAGATGTCACAGGGCATATACAAGTAACAACAAAACAACAAAAAAGATGTCCTGTCACCGATTTACAATCAGTAACAAAGTGTAACTTGGTTTCTAAACTAGTAATAAGATGTAAGCTGGTTTCTTGTTTACTGATAGTTCGTGCAGTTTGTCCTTTATTTTTTTTTTAAGTTATCAAAGCATCATGCAACTTGCATAAAGATAGTTGTTTATATTACCTTAGGGATAGACGGTCTAGATAAGTCTCACGGTTTACTGGAAGCCATTTAGGGAACTGATCCAATATCCAAGATATTGCAAACCAGATCTCACAGATAACAGAGAGTAACCATAAAGGATACGCGTTCGTCACAGGGTTTGTTATTCGGTAATGCAAAAATACACAGAGAATAACCAAACGGAGAACAATAACCATTCTGTATGGATTAATCCTGGATGATGGAATCGACACTTTTCTTGAAAGTGGCTGACGAGCTTCATCATTCCTTCATAAACACAACAGATTATATTAATCAACCAGTTAAACAATTGCACTTGTTTTTATTCACTTATCATAAAACAAACTTACAGTAACGAATCGTCAAGCACGTCTGTGCTTGCATCTATATCCTGACCCCTTTCAGAAGCAGCACGGCTAGTTGTCATTGGAACAACATTCTTGTCTTGTTTCATTTTCCATCCATCAACTCTTTCTTTCCATGCCAGATTTCCTAATCCTGTGGATCCGAATTCTCTCACAGGATCCACAACTCTTATATTGGCTGCAAAAAATATGATTCATGTTAAGATAAGAATAACTAGTTATAATATAACACAGTTGTCTAATTATTGAAGCATAAAAGACGTACGGGATTGATTCACATATGCAGAATAAGGGAGAGAATGTGTCAGTCTTTCACCACCAGGTGGAGGAGATGATACCGAAAGGCGTTGAGGAGAAGCAGCAGATAACTCCCCAGAAACCTAAAAACACATCAAAAATATATAATATATATAATGTAAAATAATACAACACATAACAGTGAACACAGACACAGTAAATGATTTGTAATAAGCTAATAATGTAAAGGATTTCTACCTCATGTGTGCCAGTGAGTAAAGGTATATGGTTATGAGAAACCTCTTTATCATAAACTGGACCACTATGATCATCACCTCGTCCATATGTCATGTGCCAGTTCAGCATCCTTTCAGCAGTCTTTTGTTTCTCATTCTGAGTTTGTGAAGAAAATGGGAAATTGGTGGTTTCATCATCACCGTCAATATCTTCTTCTCTGTCTCCAGGAATAGCAGGGCTTCCTGTGTTCAAATTAAGTTAATAATCAATCAGTTACATGTCAATTAATTATACATCAAGAAGTAAGATCTTCAATACCTTTAAGTCGTTTGTATCTGGTCTTGCATTGAGGGCAAGACTGGTTGCCATCCTTGCGCTCATATTCATAGCAAGGCCTACAAACCGGAAACGCACAGACATCACAGGCAACAAAAGGATCTCCTTTCGCTGTAGTTCCAACAGTATCCCCACAGATCTGGCAAACCTGACCCCCAACATTCTTCATAGAAGTCCCCTGAGCAATCCAAATGTCACATATTAATATGATCCAACTATCCAACTACTATACTATAGCTCAATCTGTTAATTTCTCACCCTAATCAAAATAATTCTCACGAAATCAGTGAATTAACATGATTATGCATCTAGCATTCTAACCTCAACTAAAACTGTTAAAATCAAATAATCCAATAAACATTTCCAATATCAAAAATAACTAACACAGATCAGATAACTTGCAGCAGCTGACAACTAAAAGTGTAATTATTATTATTAGTGACTACAATTATGATCTAAATACAATAATTTAGTACTAACCCCAGTCTCTCCTTCAGATTCCATCTCTCCTTGCTTAGAAGAGCAATCAATCAGCTACAATATCGATAAATCACTCGCCGCAAGCAAACATAACCACAGATCTACACGCAACCGGGACCTGGTAAACAAGATTAAAGCTTCAGCTTCCTAATTCATCAACAGAATTAGTTAAATCAACATCAAAATCTCAGTCAAAACACTCACATTCACTATATAACACACAAGATCTAATCAATTAATGTAACATTATCAACTAATACGATTCAACAAGTGTAAATTATTAAAACTAGGTCAATTCGTTACCTAACAAATTAATTTATCAAAATCTCAGTCAAACATCCGAATTGACCATACAATAACGCGAGATCTAATCAATTGCCGTAACAATTAGAAACTAATACGATTCAACTAGTGTATATTATTTGAATTACAGCAATTAGGTCAAATCGACGAATAAAACATTCATACCTGTGAAGATCTGGAGTGAAGCGGCAACAGAGAGTCAAAGACAGTGAATGGAGTTATGAGATCAAATCTGAAGAAGAAGAAGTATAATATAAATTGAGAAGCACAAGGGGCTGTGTAGAGTAAATAGTATTATATATATAAATAATAATGCAGAGTGTGTGTTATTGTAATGATACAAGATGTTCCAGCTGTGTTAATATCGAGATCGAAATGCCTAACAGACACGAAAGTAACGTATTTTATTTCTTTATTTATTTATTTAAGTTAATTACGTCAATATGCAATAGAATGCACTCGACTTTTGATCCGGGTAAAACCATCACCAAAGGCCAACGCTGGTGAGCACTCGTCCGAAGACACGGTGGTGTGATCAGATAAAACTTATTCAGAACAAAGATTCAGCCGGTGAACATCAGACTCTCATCTGGTGTCTCTGAAACTAAATGATAGGAGTTGGAATCAAGCATGGGTCACATGAAACGATATACTTTTATGTTTATTATTTTAATTGAATTTTTATGCAGTTGGTCTATGGTTTGAATTTGATATGTAATTAGTTGCGTAAAACTTGCGCGTTGGAACTGACGGTGTGTCTTTTGGTGTTGGTGTGTTTGTTGTAACAAATGAAAGAGAGAACACAAAAGGTATATTTGTAATGTTTCGACTCCAAAGGGTCATGTATAATGATGTTTCAATTCTAAGATCTATGAATGTAGTTTTTAACATATTTGGGGACAGATTCAAACATGTGATGGTTGACTTTTAACTCATTTAAAAGTTATCATTTCGGTTTGTTACAATATCGATACTAAAAGATAACAATTATTAGAAAAAAAATAGGAATTAAAAGAAAGAAAAGCCAATTTTGACACAAATCCTAAAATTGCTATTTTAATAATACTTATTGTAGTTACAGAAAAATTTTTATAGGTATTAAGCGCGATCACTGTCAAATTATTTTTCCAAAGAGTTACCGGTTACCACCAATTTTTTTTATAAATATAATACCCTATCGTTTGATTTTTTTTATAAAACCCCACGGTTTTTATAAACAAATGCTAGAAAAATTATAAAAACTTAGTGTTTAATAGCATTCAAACTTGAAGGGGCTTGTTGTAAATTGTTAGATAACATAACTTTAAAGAAAAAACAAAAAACAAATAGGAATTTTAACAAAAGGATCGGCCTCACCTGCTGCTCCCTTCTCCCTTCTGCCTTCTGTTCTCTCTGAGTTCACCAATCACCGCCGCCGCTCATCCACCACCGCAAGGTAATACTTTATCTGCTCTTCCTTTGTGTTATTGTGTTGTTAAATCAATGATTATAAAATTAAGGTTTGTAATTGTGAATTGGGGATTTAAAAAAATTAGTCAATTAAGCTTGCAATAGGTTTTGTATGATGAAATTTTACTCTAACTTAACCTATTTGAATGAATAAAAAAAAATTATATATATGGATGTCATATTGTTTGATCCGACCCGAACTGAATCACCGACACAAACCGAATCGCTGACCTGAAAATTTTTAGATCCATGACTTCGGTTACCGCCATAACGATGCCTAGGCTTCACCACTTACGTTAAGTATTAATAATTGATTTTGAGGTGGTGTTTTATTAATTATAACAATGATAACAACTTAGGCCCACCACATTATATAAAAAGTATAAATAAAGAAAGTTGTTGAAATATCAAAATAATCAAGCTTGTCTCTTTCTCCAGTTTTGGATCACCTCACCGACAGCAATTTTTACACCGACAGCAAATAAAGTTTATTATTTTTGGGCGTTAATAGGTCGAACTCAAAACGTTTTATATGACTTTTAACAAGAAAAAAAACCTAAAGTCAATAAGTTGATAGCAACTATAAGTATTACTATCACAAAATTATATATTCACGTATATACAAAATGTTTTATGCAATTATGTTTATTAGAATATGGTTATAAAAATTCCATCTAGACGTCGACTAATCACTGATTAGTCGTTAGTCGTCAACTCATTGTCCGACTATAAACTAGTAATTAGTACAACATTGATTATTAATTATTACATTGCAAGTCAAAATTTACTTCTCTTTGACCTTAAAAGACATAAAATGATAAAATACAAACCAATTTAAATTTGAATAAATTAAAACTAACTCAAAATTGTTTAGCTAAATCTAAACCTACAAACTGTGCATGTTGATAAGGATGGCAACTCAAAAGGGTTAATGTTTTCCGATAGCATTTGTAAAGCGCGTTCTCATATACGCCATGTAACTGATACACATTACTTATATTGGGTATACTCGTTAATTTGTTGAAAAATAAGTTTACTTATTGGAATTTTCAAGTATATATCTTGTTATTCTTATTATATTTAGAATTTTTTACTTAGTGAAATTGGAAATTTAAAAAGTAAAAAGTTAGTGATTTAGAATATTTTATTAAGGACTAATAAATATAAAACTAAAATGAGAATGTTTGTGAATATGGTTATCGACGGATATGTATGAAAACTTAATACCATGCCCATCTCATTTTCACAAAAGTTTATAGAAGTGATCTCATGCCTTAAAACAAATCATGTTTTGGGATTCAAATTTTACTATCCTAATCAGGCACATCTCTCACCCCACATATGGCTCAGCCGCGGTGTCAAGCCTAATCCGAGGGGGGGGGCAAGGAATTTAAAAAAAAAATACATTTTATATATAAGTTGTTTATAGTGTGGATTTGTATAAAGGGCCTAAAACTTATCCAAAACTCCAAACATAAACAAAATAATGGATATATGCCCTTCAAAGTTATGATATTAGTGATAATTAAGCCTAACTGTTTGTTTTTAATTGATAAATTGAGCTTAAGTCCTAACGATTCTAATCAATTGATAAATAATCTGACCCAACAATTTGCAACATCCATGATCGTATCAATTATGAAAAATTGATCAACAATTTTACTTTAAAGAATGCTAGGAGCATCTCTCAATTTGTTTTAGCTTTATCTTGTTTTATTTTTTATTTGTGCAGGTTAATGCTACAATAACTTCATTTTATTTATTGTTATTACAATTATTGTCAATCTTTTGAGAAAAAAAATATTTAAAACCTAGTTTCCATATGCATCATACGCTATTGAAATCTCAAAAATGGACCGTATCCTAATATCCTGTTTGTTTACATTTTTGTTCGCAAGTTAGAAATTTTTATTTACTTTTGTGTAATTTATTTTTTTAATATGCAAATTGGTCCTTGGAAGTATTGCTTAATTTACACGTTTACTTTTAAGATTTATTTTATTTTATTTTATTTATTTTTAATTAAGACCAGATCTTTATAGAAAAAAGTGCTCTCTTTATGATTTCATGTCAATAAAAAGGGTTGAGCACGATACATATTCCCCGTGACACGTTTTATGATTTAAAAGCAAATGTAATGATAAAAATATAGAGCAAATTTAATGGTTGAGTGAGTATGCAACGATGGATGCATGTAGTGTTGATCATAATTAGTGAGACATTAAATGGTGGAGTTGGTTTTTGTTTCTAAACCAAACCGGCTGGCATCATGTAATTGGATTCTTTATACTGGAACATGTCAATGGTTTATGTTATTGGTATGAAAATATCTATCTAGAAAGTTGGAGCATGTTTGAGGTTGAGTTTGAAAATTGCTTATTTCTTATAAGTGTTTTTAAAAAGTCAACAAATAATGTGTTTGGCAATAACAAAAATCTTTCCTATTTTAGTTTTTTGAAAAGGTTAAAAAGCAGTTTTTCAAAAGCCTCAAATCATGGCTTTTCAGGCTTTTTGAAAAAGCCAATAAGCTAATAAGCATTTTTCAAGCTCAATCCCAAACACCCCCTTAGTGGATATTTATGAAATGTTAAAAAGAACTTGATTAAGTTTACTTCGGTTTGTTTATTTATTCTTTTAACAACGTTTGGAAATACCCGAGTGAGTCTTTTTGAGATGAAATGCTAACAGTTCATACTGATTTTAACATTTTAGACTGACTCACACATGTGCACCATCAAGGAGGAAACCATCATTATGAGAAAACCACGTTGAGTCTTATTTCAAACATATGAGTATGAGACCTTAAAACCCTAAACCTTAAGTCCTTAACCATCACCCAAATGTCATTGAATCGAAAGTTCAGTGGTTGTTTGTTTAATTTAGTAGAAATCAAACTCAGTTGGTTTCCGGCATTGCATTTGAATATTAAAATCGTTGTTTTATTAGTTATTTTACAAACTCAGTTCGTTTCATTATTTTTTATTATTTTGATTATTCTTATATGTATATATTGGGTTACGTTCAAATAAGAAGTTTGATTTTTCTAAGAAGGTTAGGAAGGGGGTATTTTAGTCTAATACTTTAATATCAAAACCCACTTACTTTAATCTCAAAACCCACTTAAATTAATTTCAAAAACCCACTTACATAAAACCCAATTACATCTTCACTCATTTCTTACAACCACCACCACTCCACCGCCCACCGCCACCACAACCGTCACCCACCACCACCACCTCGCCGGAAAAGTCCGAAAAAACACAATGAAAAACAGTATGAAAAACACAATGAAAAAATACACTATGAAAAAAAAGCACAATGATAAAAACACAATAAAAAACACAATTGTATGACACAATGTAAATAACACAATGGAAAAAACACAATGAAAAAAAAAAACAATGAAAAATACTATTGTATAACACAATTTTGTAAAACACAATTCGGTAAAACACAATTTGTAAAAAACCCACTAATTTTTTTTAATTTTTATATTATAATATGGTACTCATATAAAAGATAAAAAGACACTCATTATTATGGTGAATTTGTTTTTCAATAAAAACGTCGTAAAAAAAGTTATGGACGTTTTAAAATGATGGGGGAATTTGGCATGTGCCTTGCATGTGAAGAGGAAAAGTCAACAAATGTGTTATTTCTTTTATGCCCTTTACCATGTGTTCACGCTTGATTTCCTCCTAAACTAATCTCAACCCTTCATATTCAAAATCAATGGACAAGATTACTTCTTATCCTTCCTACAAAAAGTATACTTCCTATTATAACCTAACTCTGTATATATTAACTATTTTTGGATTTTTGAATGTATCACGTATTTTGGACTTGGAGGACCAATTTGACCTTTAGAGCATTCATATTCATATTGAAGCTTTAATTTTCATCTTTATAATTTAACAAGAAAAATATTTTTTTTTTTTATTATTATTTTTTTTTGAAAAACTCTCACTTACAACTCTTTATCTCTATCTTATTCATAAATACTTATCTAATTATATTTTCTTGCTTTTATACACTCACAACAAAACATAAGGTGTCGAATATCAGCCTCTAAAAAATATTGAGGCGTAATTTAGTTTTTTTTATAACTTTTCTCTATTATAGAGAATCTAGTGTAGTGGTTTCTTGTTATCTCCTCTAGTGTTTGTTTGTTTGTGTTTTTTTTTTCTATGTTATATAGAAAGTATGGATATAAAGGCTTTAATGTAAATGCACTTAGTGAAACTTTAAAGTCATCCATCGATGCTCATCTTTCCTGCCTGCAGAAGAAATAGAAACATAAACCTTACATTTTAGCGTGTATATGAAACCGTTTCAAGCATATTCAAGCTGAATGGGGGAAAATGAAGTTAAAATGAATGTCTGGAGTTTGGTTTCTTCTTGTAACTAATTGAAATTGAAAAACATTCTCATGCTTTCTTGTTTTGAAGAAGGTGCTGTAGAAGTAGATTTTAGAGAATCTAAAGAGTGGGTAGAGTGAATGCCAGTGAGAATGAGATAGAGGGATTAGAGGTATTTGGAGGATTGTGGGAAATGTGAACAAGTGGCATTGTGAAGTTGGAGAAACGAAGTTCATTGGTTTCATGTTGGACTAAGAAGAGGAGTGTGGATTGGGATGGCAAAGTGGAATTTATCCTCAATGAATCGAACATGACTATAGCAATGTATAGACGATTTTTTGAGGATCAAAACATCTATGGCGATGGTATGATGGACTATATCCGAGAAAAATGCAACATGAGGAACGCAAATCCATCTTGTGACCGATTATAAGGTCGAAGATGGTGTAAGCATTGACACTGAATAACAACTCTTGGTTGAACATCCAAGAATCAAGGTAAAGTGAATTTGTTAAAATCCATGTAAATTGTCATACCTTCTTATGATTGTGTGGTTCTCTCTAACTACTTTAATTACGTTTTTATATTGTGATTTTCTTTTTGAGTTGTTAGAATTGCTGTTACCTTATCACCTCTACAATCAGAATAACAAATTCAATCCTATTAGATTTTTACATATATGCACTTGTGGTAGGAGTGCATGTATTGTGTGTGGGAGTCAACCATCACAAGGAAATAAGTCTAGAACATCATAATCATGTGGATAAACCATAATAAACACGCCAAGGGATAAAAAAAATAACAATAAAAGGAAAAGGATCTTTGTGTTCGGTGAAACAAAGATGTTAAACTTTATCATTCTAAATAAATAGGAGGACATGTCTTTTAAATTGAAGAACAACATGGATTAAAAATACAAGAACTCTAAAAACTAATTTAGCTGTGTTTTTCTTCTCTCCCTAAAACCATACTAAATAAATTGATGTTGCTACTTTCACCTTCACTTTTTGCGAGGTTAATTATATTAGACTCCTTGTAGTAGTAAATAGAGAAATAACAAACCGTCATAGATAATTCAATGACATTTTAGAGAATATGAAATTTGAACCATATGTACAAACCAAATTTGTCAGGGTCACGTCTTATGGAGAACTTTACTAGGCCAAACATGCGGCACACAAAATAGGAGGTCGATGTCATCAAGGTTATTATAAATAAAAAGATGTACGTGACAATATCTTCGTGTCAAAATTATTGTACAATAAAGATGTGCGTACAAGTAGATCTCGATCTCACTTATTGTCGAACGTGTACTTAATGAATAACTGTATCAACAATTTTCAACCTAGCTTTTACTTTTTTAAATTTTACATAAATTTCAAGAATTCTCTATCCTCTCTTTGTCTATTTACATTTCTTCAGAAATCAAGATAAGGTATAGAAGAAACATTGGCAAAGACCCCCTCAAAATCCCATTCTCCTGCCCAATGATTTCCAAAACCAGCCACTTCCTCCATTTTGATATTACCATCACTACCCCCATTAAAATGTTGGTTAACATGATGTGTTGTGCTGTTATCCAACTCATTATGGTTAAAAGAAGCATTAGCATTCTCTTCATTAACCCTATTGCCCAATGCAGGGTTATTAATGTCATTTCCCATGCCAAACATGTAGGGTACCTCAAGAACATCCCCATATCCACCTTGTTCTAAGCAAGAGGAAATGTTGGAAAAACTTTGTCCACCAATTGAGTCAAAATTGGTTTTATCAAGAACCAATGGTGGCAAAATGACCAATTTGGTCATGGCCATTAATGAACATAAGGTTAGTATGTACCGATGAAGATGTAGTTGTCGGTGATGTCAAACTCGAGTCCATGCAATTATTCATAATCTCATGATCATGAATTGACATGAACATACCAAGTTCTCCACTAAGATCTCTATTTGCCTCTATAGACAAGTCGCCAATACTATCATTTTGTGAGATGGTGGACACGTTGGTTTTGCTTGTCTTCAACCTTTTCTTTATGGTCGAGTTCCAAAAATTCTTGATTTCATTATCTGTTCTTCCTGGAAGACGAGCCGCTATTTGTGACCACCTGCATTTACATAATTAATTTTGTATATTAGTAGACACAAAACCTATACACATATATGTTAGCAATAGATATGTTGAGAGAATATGTTTGTTAAGGTTTATTGTATCTTTTTTACATAACTAAAATATATGACTTGATTACTTTTCCTTGATGATTCTCATTGTAAATTAGTAAACACAAAACCAAGATGAAAGGGGAACATATGATTATTGCATATGTATCCAAACATATATCAAGAGACTTTCTTTTCAAAATCAATTTTATGTGTGTACCTGTTGCCAAGAACTGAATGCAAATGAATAATAAGGTCTTGTTCCTGGGGAGAAAACGCACCACGCTTAAGATCAGGTCTCAGGTAATTGATCCAACGAAGGCGGCAACTCTTTCCACACCTTTGAAGGCCAGCATTCCTGGCTATATCGGTCCAACAACCGTGCCCGTTCCTCAGCATATAATTCATCAACTTTTCATCTTCTTCAGGTGACCACAAACCCTTTCTAGTCTTCATGGTTGTTCCCTTGCTAACCACATTATTATTGCACCCTTTTTCTCTTTCAGATTGGTCTGGCTTTCTCATTGTCAGAGAAGATATTTAGATCAAGTAAAGTTTCTCTTTTGGGGAGATTGGCTTTGATTTAGATTAGATATTACATCTTATATATACATAATAGTATAAATTCTATGAAGAGAGAGAAGGAGAAGGAGATGAGAGAGAAAAGGTGACGGTTGGTGTTCTTGTCTTTGACTCAAACTAGTCTTTTTCGATGCATTATTCTTCACTCACACGGTAATCATCATACCTGTATGAGAATTCATACATACCATTTTGCTTCCACTTCACATAATGATCTCTATCTCTCTCTTCTTGTATTATATCTCCTTCTATATTATAACAACTGATACAAATTTATATGTTTTTATGCATATTTACGTACACTTCAATACACATGCCTGTAAATCGAATCTCAACTTATCACTTTTAAAGATTTACCTAATGTTTGTTAAATTATGTTTGATTAACCTTCACAATATTGCTGACTTTATATTGTTAAAATTTTCAACGCGTTTTTAACTATCATTTTGAAGTCTATTATCATTTCTTTATACAGTACGAAAGCAAGTCATAGTGAATGATCGTATTCCAATTCAAATGGAATTTATTACCTAAAGCAATGGGATTCTTAAATGAAATTCTTGTATTTCTAAAAGATTAGTGAAGAAGTAATTTTTTATTGAACGTCTTGATTCATATTTAATTTGATTACTTTCTCATATTTTATCATATTCTATTCATTTTTATTCTATTCGATCTTTTCGGAGTTCATTCTCCCGGCAATTATCCACGTATCTTTCCGGCTAAGAAAAGTGAAACCCTTCTCTTACATGAATCTAATTTGCATTATTTTAATTATTTTTCTAATATAGATAATATAAATTCGTTATTTATAAATTATAAAGTTTGGTTGTAGGACCAGAGGACAGTCCGTTTTCTACTCTAACCTATAGATCATCAACAAATATCTCAAGCTCATTAGCTTTTGACAATTGGGAGACCCCACAAACATTACTTTGATCGTCAACATTGCCATAGAGAGAAGCCATCGTCTCTTCTTGCTTCTGCACACGTGTAATATTTGGAGGATTCAAGAAGCTAGCTTAATTTGTATAACTAATTATTTAATTAAAATGCTAAATATAAGGTTTATTAATATTATTGTTTTTATGGAAGTGGTTGGAGATTATGAGACAAAAAATGGGACAGTATCAATATCATAATTAAGCATGTCTTAGTTTTGAGGTAATCCACTTCCTAAGCAAATTAACTGTCGCCAACTAATTCTCTTTCTCAAACAATATTTACATATTAAAATTAGAGTAATCATATATATTTTCTAGCTTTTATAAAAAGTCAAGAAAATTTCATACCACCAACCTCCAAAATGAAGGGAACCATTGCAAACGAAAAGGTTATCAAGCTGCCTCCTTTGTTTTTATGATCCGACACTTTCTTCCATTTGATCTATCTAAGACTTGTTTAGTTGTCTGAGACATGCCGAATATGTTTTAAGTATCCCATGATGTGTTTTCATTCATTATAGACAAATAACTATATACTATTGTATAACACTATTAATATTAGGCAAATTAGATTTTAATAATCCAAATAATAATCCGTACTATCAATGTAACCACCGACATCCTAACTTTCACTTTAATTGTAGCATAATAATCTTAGAGTTTACATTTAATTTCGACTCGATTTCACTCACAAAGATGATTATGAACCAAACGAAGAAACGTGCAAGAGGAATCAAATGGGAATCAAGTCTAAATCTGTAAACTTATGATGATTATTAGTGACCAATTTGCTCTTAGAAACAAACCCGGTTTTTGTAAAATCGGGTTCAAACCGGTTCAGTTTTCGGATCGGTTCGGTTAACCGGTTTGTATGCCCATCTCTATTTCTAACTGAAGAAATGCGGAGTTACATTTTTATTTCTCTCATATGTTGAACTCGTCGAGATCTTCAGTATTTTAATGTTCACACATAGAGACTTTTCAAGCAAAATATCTCGTATTCTCGCATTTCGTTTATGAAGAAAAGACTTGGGTTGTAATGTCTATTAACTCATATACAGTTAGTTTTTTTTGGCTTTATCAACCTCACAACATTCGGTCAATGAATCAATCCATGAACATATAAAGCCACATCAGCATATTTAATCTAAAAAATCATGGCCACATCAACAAATATAGCTCACGTGGTATCCAGTCAGCATATCCAATTGGCAATACGTACCAAATTAGAATAGAGTAGCTCTTTATTTTGTCAATTAATCAGATGTCATATATAGAAAAGAAAGTACAAACATTCTTTCTCGAGGTCGATAAATTCCTCACAAATGCTTACAGAAAAAACCATTCTTTTTTAGACATCAAAGTTAACGGGATGACGCAAAACCGCTCTATTTGCTAATTTATTGACATTTCAAATACCTTTTGCCCAAATTCCACCGCAAGCCCACCAAGAATACTGGGATTATATTTAATAAAAACTTTAGAAAAAGAAATTATACTGTTGGCGGGTAAAGAGAGGGCACACTACCTTCTGCTCAAGCTTAACTGTTTTCCCTTTACCAAGTATTAATTTTTTGTAAAGTTGCTTTCAGTTGTTTCACCTGCTGAGATCCGGACATAAATTTTAGGAGTAACATTCAAAATTTTTTTTACCGTATTTCATACAATGTACAAGAAACAAAAATAGAAACGTGATACACAGGGTGCAAATTTCTCCTATTAAATCATTGTTCAAAAGCTTTATCGAACGTTTATCTTTCGACTGCACAAATTAAATCATTGTTCAAATACTCATTAACAATTCGCTTACACAAACCTATATTGATAATCTTTATTTTAGAAAAAACATATTTCAATGTATGCGGTTGCAATCGGTAAAACCAACGCTAACTTCAATATTCGATAAACCAAATGAAAAGTGGTGTGCTTTCGGGTTTCCACCATTATATGAGCAATGTCACATATTCACTCAATTTTACAAATTTATCATCTTCCTTTAAAGTGAGATAAAAGGCCATACGATCACCCGAAATACACCCTCTTTCTTCATTACTAAAATCATTCGAATACATTTCCAAAAATGCCACAGTTTTAGATATGTCAAACTTGGAAAAGGAATCTGAAGATTTAAACCAAACATATTTTCTAACAAACTAATTGAGACCATCACTAAATCTATTTCCAAATTATTGAATATGTATATGCAAAACCGTATTAAAATTTTCAACCCTGATTCTGTTTGATGTTTCTCGTTCAAACAAAAGAAAAAATGGTTAATGGTTTCTATTTACTTTGAGCTATAAACTTTGTTTTGGCTTTATTTGATTTAAACTTTAAAAAAAATGATGATTCTGTTGAGTTTGTTTCTATTTGACTCTGCTTCTGCTTAATGTTTCTCGTTCAAACAAAAGAAAAAAAGATTAGTTGTTTTTATTTGCTTTGGGCTATAAATTTACTTGGGAATTATTTAATTTGAACTTTTAAATTGGTTGGCTTTTAAATAAATAGGGGTAACGCAATATTTTTCAGGGGTAGGGAAATACGAAAACGACCAAAAAAAAAAATTACACGGCCGACGAAAAGTAGAGGGCTATCCCTGACTAAGAGCTACATCCGTCCCTGCCTCAGCAGCTAGTGGCTGGTAGAATCACAAGATTAGAGCAATAAAGATGTGCCAGCAATATGAAATAAAGTAATTTATAAGATTAAACTGAGATAAATCATGATTAAGAGATGAAATGTGGATGAAAAAGCATGCTTAAAATACAAATCAATATAAATTAATGTTTTTTACTTCTTAATCTTTCTTTAATTTTACCTCTTGACTTAAATCAGACAGCCTCATTGAGACCAATACAGAACATAACATTTTGATCAAAAAAATCAAATACAAAAGCATGTAGCCATGCACAACTGTAAGAATTATAAGTTTTGTCCTTACTATTTAAAGCCCACTTGTCCTGATTGGAACGATTGAAGAAACAAAGAGAATCCTTTGCTCTAACCAGCTAAGCTAGCTACCTGAACCACTTTCCTAAAAGATGTTTTCTTCATCGAATACTGATAGAGTCTAGAAAATGAAAGATTTATTTTTTTAAATAATAAGATAGTTGGCCCAATTCGAGAGCTACTCTTCGATTTAACCAATTCGAGATCGTAAGTCTCCAAATACAAGATAAACTTGATAATCAAAAGAAACAAGACATAGAAAACAAGAACAGAAATGGAATACTTAAACATAGTTTTGGTAGTTAATGTCTCCTAACATTTAGCCTCTGACAGTCAATGGTCAACTGTCAACACCCACTGATTCAGCCCTAAACCTTTGCTCCTGATTGACTGGGTCAAGGTAACTCCCGAGACCTTTTGGACCCAGATGGGTCGACCCACTGATAAGGTGGAGTCGTGTCAAATACTCTTTGAATTTATGTTATTTTTATATATAACTATAAACTATGCTAAAATGCATGCACATTTTATATAAATATGATAAATTTGGTAATCAAACCAAAAAAGGATTTTGGGTTTAACTGTCAAACCAATACGTGCGGTTAACCTGTAGAAGCAACATTCTGGTTTAGCTATATTCTGGTCTCAACCAATACGTGGTAGGTGAAGTTAGCGAATGTAATAGGTGAAGTCGTGAAAAACTATATTCTGGTTCAGTTAACAATTGTAATAGGTGAAGTCATGAAAAGCATCAAGCAAACCTCGATCATAGGCTATAATTTTTTGCTTTACCCATTCTGACCCGGTCCACATTTTTGCTTTACTCTCTGGGTCAGTATTGCCCCGGGGGCTAAGAATAAACAAAAATGGTAAGCATTAAGTTTGAAAAAGTTAAGGTTCACTGGTTTTTGATGTTATGACTTCTTAAGGTTAAAGTATTAAATGGGACTTACAATTGCAGTATTGACAATAGCTTTGACTTCTCCTCGGTGTGCCATTGTAAAATCTGAAAATCTCTTGGCAATAGTGTCAGCATTTCTAAGCTAGCCGTCCACTATCAGCCAAAACAACTGGAATAAATCACATGACAAAATATTAAAAATAGCTATAATTGATTAATAGAACAAGTATGAACTTTATAATCATGCCTAAGAAGTTTTTTATGACATCTGAAGGTTGTTCATTTTTTTTGGCCTTTTGAGCCTCCACCATCTTTAGATGTTCGCGTTTGTTTGTTTACCTTTAACCAAACAAATGACCGAACACGAAATAAACAACCGCGGTTTTCAGATCTCGAGTAGTCGATTGTTGTTTCAGATGTTTATGCTCTGAAATTAAATGGTCAGGTCAGCCATATGTGGTTGATTTCATTTAGGGGTTATTTTCTGTGACTGTGCCTTCAATTTTGAAACTGGAAGTTGCTTACATTTTGAAAATGAAATTCCAGGTCATTTGACGTTTTAGTTTTAAAGAAAATAAGGTTGTACTGTTTTATTTGTTATGTATTTGTATGCAATTGCGTTTAGGAAAGTGAAATTAGCATTAGGACAACTTGATTCATCGATCGAAACTCAACGTTAGTTTTATCACAAGCTGTTTATGTAAGTATTGATTTTGGGGCTTACTTTAAATTATTCTTTCTGCAGATCTAGAAGTAAAACGGTAATTTCACCAAGAAACCGATGGGCAAGGTTGGTAGAGGAACAATAGCTCAATTTCCAGAAGAAAATAAGCTACACGGCTACGCCCGCCAAAAGATCAACTTCCTAATGAAGTTTCTTGATGTTACTTTCTTGAATATCATACTTTTGTTACTCTTATAAAGTTGTTTTTAAAGGACATGGTGTTTTAAAATTTTGAATACATGAAGTTGTTACTTGTATCTTTATATTCTTTGTATCGATGTTTTGGATCGTAAACGTTTCTATATCATGGGTTTTACCCGTTATAATGCTGCCACTATAACTTGCAGCCCATGTATTATTAATCGGAGACTGGGTTTGAAAATTGTTACAAATTGCGGCATCGCGCGGGTTTCTCACTAGTTGATAAATACAAACTTTAAATTTTGCGTCACTGACGTTGTTTGTGTTATTATTTAGATTGACATCAAAATATTTAAAATTATAATATTAAATTGTTGTGTCGAATTTGCGTTGGAAATTCCGACACAACTCTGACACATTTTAGATTTTGTCAGAAAAAGTGGGGTTTCATTTTCCGTCGGAAATGTGTCGGAAACGAAAACGTGTGTCAAATTTCGAATTTTCTAGTAGTGAATGGTCTTATTATTTCACTATTTATTTTTTTAACAACAATTGACATTGAGTAGCAACGACACGAAATGAAAACGAAAACACCAAACTGAAAGAAAACCAACGATGAATTTACGGAAATTTAACCACCGCGGCGACGGCGGATGTTAAAAACGTCCCTGATGTCGCTAACTTCCCCTGCCATGGTCACCTGACGACGCCGAATTGAGATCATACCTCTCTCAATTCTTTCAAGTGCTGCTGCATTCAACTGAAGTTCACTTGCCAAACGCTCCTCTGCCTCATTTATATGGCCACTGATGTTGGTGAAACGTGTTACAAAGTCCGTTGAGAAACGTACCGAGCGATTGTTAAAGTTGACCATCTCTGTGGTTATGGTGTTGAGATGGCCACTCATATCATCTACATGGCTACGAATGATACGAATTTGCCTCAGCACAGAGTTCAAGTCGTTTGCAGCCTCGATGTTTGTTATCCTCCGGTCAAGATCAGCATGTTAGTATCAGAACATTAATATCAAAGAATAATCAAGGAATGATGAAGGCTATTGATTGAATTGATAATATAAAATTGCATACATCAAGGAAACAAAGAGCTCTCTTAAATAGAGAACTTTGCAACGGATAAATGCATAATACTAGGGTTAAGCATAAGACCAGGACTCTAACTGACTTGACCGAGTTCTTAGCAATTATTCAAACTTAAACAAACTTAACAATAAACAAATAAATAAATTAGCCTTCATGCATGCAGCTCACGTGAGGATGAATCACTTTTCATTACCCTCCCTTGATTCATGCTCCATTACTCCAAGCCAGTAACGATAATGAACAAACTTTTCTCTAGAGAGGGCCTTTGTTAGAACATCTGCAAGCTGCTCATTGGTGTTACAATACACTAACTTCACTTGTTCTTGAGATACCGTTTCTCGAATGAAATGATGCTTGAGTTCAGTATGCTTTGAAGGACTATGTAGTATAGGATTCTTGCTCAAGTTAATAGTGGAACGATTGTCACAATACATCAAAGTAGCAGCTTTTTGATCAAACCCGAGATCAGTGAGTACCCTTCTTAACCAGACTGCTTGGCAAGTAGCTGCAGTTGAGGCAATATATTCTGCTTCTGCACTAGAGAGAGCAACCGTTGCTTGCTTCTTAGAACTCCATGTCACTGCACCACTACCAAGGGAGAAAATATTGGCTGAAACACTTTTCCTGTCATCTTGACAGCTAGCCCAATCACTATCAGTGAAGCCAATCAACTCAACCTTTGTACCTTTAGCATACTAGAGACCGAAAGAAGTAGTACCTGCCACATATCTTAGAATCCTTCTTGCAGCTCCAAAGTGAATCTTGGATGGTGACTGCATAAACCGAGCTACCATACTCACAGAATAGGCAAGATCAGGCCTAGTGTGAGTTAAGTATATCAGACCTCCTATAAGGCTTCTGTAGGTTACAGCATTTGCTTTATCAGCTTGATCTTCTATCATCAACTTCTCACAAGCATTCATTGGAGTATCTTCAGGAGTGCAATTCATCATACCAAACTTTTTAACAAACTTTTAGCATATTTTTCTTGGCATAAGAACAGACCATGTTTGGTTTGTTTTACCTCCAAGCCCAAAAAGAACTTCAGTAGCCCCATATCTGTCATTTCAAACATTTGATTCATACCATTCGTGAATTCTGAAATAAGCTTGGAACAAGGACTAGTGTAGATTATGTCATCCACATACAAGCACACATACATAATTTTCTGATTATCACATGTCTTAACATATAAAGTTGGTTCACTTTCACTTCTCATGTACCCATTATTGATAAAGTGGCTATCAATTTTGGAGTACCAGGCTCTTGGAGCCTGCTTAAGCCCATACAAAGCCTTGTGTAACTTGTATACACAATCTTCTTTTCCTGTAACAACATACCCTTGAGGCTGCTCAACATATATTTCTTCTGTTAAGTTCCCATTCAAAAAAGCAGATTTAACATCTAATTGATGTACCAACCATCCCATCTGAGCTGCCACGCTTAAAACAACTCTTATAGTTTCAAAACGAGCTACTGGAGCAAATGTCTCTTGATAATCAATACCATGTTGTTGAGAATAACCTTTAGCCACAAGTCTTGCTTTGTGCTTAAGGATATTCCCATATGGGCCAACTTTGGTTTTAAATAGCCACTTAAACCCACTAGATTCTTACCTTGAGGCAGTTTCACCAATTCTGATGTCATGTTTCTTTCAATTGCATCTAACTCAGTCGCCATTGCTTCCTGCCATTCTTTCTTGTCAACAGCTTCATCATAGGTTGTTGGGTCTGTGACATTTAGAGCAAACTGGCAGTTATAGAAGTCGGTATCAACATCTATCTTTCTAGCATCAGCAATAACATCTTGAATATGTCGAGTTCTAGGCTGAAGTGGTGGAGTGCTAGTGTGACTTTGGTTGGTGGAAGCAATAATAGGGATATCAGGTGAGTGTGTTTGAGCTGGAGTTTGTTGACTATTTTGGCTTTGTAAGTCATTTAGGTTTGGTGTTTGTATAGGTGAGGAGTATGTAGGGCTGTTAGGTTGGTTATTGGTTTCAGACTCATTTAAAGGAGGAATGGGGAATGGATCAATATAGGCTTGAGGATGCTGAGTTGGATTGGTACACCATTGCCACTTCTCATTTTCAATGAATGTGACATCCCTTCTGTTTAGAAACTTCTTTGTAAGAGGGTTGTAGAGACGGTATCCTTTGCTTTGAGATGAATAGCCTATGAACACACATTTCTCTGCCTTATCATCTAACTTTCTTCTGAATTGAGCTGGAATTAGACCATATGCCACACATCCAAACACCCTTAAGTGATGAACAGATGGCTTTTTATTGTACCATGCCTCATAGGGTGTTTGGTTTCTTACGGCTTTGGTAGTTGCAGTGTTTGTAAAATAGATTGATATAGCCACTGCTTCAGCCCAAAAATAGTTGGGCACGGACATCTGCTTCAACATACTCCTGGCCATTCCCATGACTGTCCTGTTCTTCCTCTCTACAACCCCATTATGCTCAGGGGTATAAGGAACCGTAAGCTCTCTTTTAATACCATGATCTTCACAAAACTTATTGAATTCAGAAGAGGTGAACTCACCCCCTCTATCAGATCTAAGAACCTATATTGTTCCTTCACATTCTTTTTCAACCATGAGCTTAAAGCTTTTAAACTTAGCAAAAACTTCTGACTTGTTAGCAACAAAATATACCCAACACATTCTTGTATAATCATCAATAAAGAGTAAGTTATAGAAACTACCTCCTAGGCTGGGAACTTGCATGAAACCACATACATCAGCATGGATCAGCTCAAGTTTCTTGGTTTCCCTCCATGACTTGTAAGGAAATGATTCCCTAGCCTTTTTACCAACAACACAACCTTGACACTTCTCAGCATGTTGTATAGGTGGTAGACCAAACACCATTCGTTTATCATGCAACAACTTTAAACTTTGAAAGTGATAATGTCCATACCTCTTGTGCCATAGTATAGACACACCATCAATTGCATAATCAGGGTTGATATTGTTATTACTTGAACTTGACTTAGATGCATCCAAGAGGAACATGTTGTTAGTTTGAACTGGAACAACCATTAGAACTTGACCTGTGGTTTTACTCTTGATGACACATTGATCATCATCAAATAGTAGTGAATACCCCTTTTACATTAACTGACCCACACTTAACAAATTATAACCCAACAATGGTGCATAATACACATCATCTAGTAGTTTAGAGTTACCATTTTGAGTGATAATTTTAATAGTTCCCTTTCCTTGAACTATTAGTTCTTTCTTGTCTCCCAGTTTGACCACCATTTTGAATGACTCATCTAGATGAGTGAATCCTTTCTTGCATCCTGTCATATGATTGGAAGCACCAGAGTCTAAAAACCACAAGTGGGTAGTATTACCCGTGTCTGTGGCATTAGTCATTAAAGAATAATGATCTTCAGTGATTGCCATAAACAACTTTTCCTCATCTTCACCTTCTTCATTTTCCTTGGCAACGTTTGCTGTTGGTTCATTATTGTACCAACAATCACTCTTGACATGACCATACTTATTGCAATGAGTACAATGAGGTATTTTGTATTTCTCGTGAGGCTTGTCTTGGCTTCTTCCTCGGCCTCTCCCTCTAAATGAGAGACGACCTCTACCTCTGAATGAACTGGTTCTTGTTGGGTCATACATAGCCTGTAAGGCTTGTTCATCACCAACTTTTTGTTTCTCGGGGGTTCGGCTCTTAATTCTTTCCTCTTGGGATTGGAGGCACCCCATGAGCTTAACTGGAGTGAGAGTTGACAGATCATAGGCAACTTCAATGGAGAGTACCACAAAGTCGAACTTGGGTGTAAGGCTCCTAAGGATTTTCTCTACTACTGTTTGATCAACAATAGTTTCCCCATAAAGCTCTCTTTTGACTTACTAGAGCCATAACACGCCCAAAGTATTCTCCTATAGGCTCACCTTCTTTCATGGAGAGATTTTCAAAATCTCTCCTAAGGCCTTGTAGTTTAACTGCCTTGACTTGTGAGTCACCTTCATACTCCATCTTTAACACTTCCCACGTTCTTTGGCCGTGGAGGCTGCTGCAATTCTTGAAAATAGCTGATCATGTATGCCCTGCTGAATTATGGTCATAGCATGAGCATCCCGTTTTTGGGAGTTTTTGAGTTTGTTTTGATCTTTCTCTGATACGTCAACACCATCTTGAACTAGGTCCCATAGATCACGTGATCGGAGGATGGTCTTCATACGAATACTCCAATACTCATACCCTTCGCCTTTGAACACAGGAATCGGCGTGGAGGCAGTCGGAAGAATGCTGGTTTGCTCGGCCATAGGGTAGATAGGATAATTAGGGTTTAATATGTATGAAGAGTTGGATCGAAGGCTGTGCTCTGATACCAAATCTGTTAGTATCAGAAAATTAATATAAAAGAATAATCAAGGAATGATGAAGGCTATTGATTGAATTGATAATATAAAATTGCATACATCAAGGAAACAAAGAGCTCTCTTAAATAGAGAACTTTACAACGGATAAATGCATAATGCTAGGGCTAAGCATAAGACCAGGACTCTAACTGACTTGACCGAGTTCTTAGCAATTATTCAAACTTAAACAAACTTAACAATAAACAAATAACTAAATTAGCCTTCATGCATGCAGCTCACGTGAGGATGAATCACTTTTCATTACAGCAAGCCGTTCCCTTATGTCATCAAAGTCCGTTCTTACATCAGCCGCCAAACCTCCAACGCGGTGATGGAGCCTATGCAATAGACTGGAAACGCTATTTAGACTGCCGGTTAAACCGGCTCGTAACGCAGCTACTACATCAGATGCACAACGAATGGTTGTCCACGAGCGTAGTGTCTAGAAGCGGCTATGGCGGTTGCTGGCACATGATCGATGTTTATGGATGTCTCGCGGTAATCAGAAAAGGGATTGTGGCTAACCACAGGTAGTGGCGTCGGACACTCCTCCGTTGGCGTCTCCGTCGGCGTCTCTGGCGGAACAAGTTCATCACCGTCGTGATGAAGTTTCGAAGGGAGTTGATTAGGTAGTTGGTCATGGTGAGTTGTGAGTGAGTTGTGAAAATGAGGAACAGAAAAACAGTTATTTATAGATTAAAGTGACGAGCTTGCTAACTGAATTCTGTTACTCTGGCCAACTGAACTTACTTTTGAGGGCGACATAAAATTAACCGGGAAATGAGTGATAATCAGTTAAGTAACTAGAAGCAAATCTACCTACGAGCGGTGTTAAACGAATCGAATATTCGAATTTTGAAGTTGGATTCGAATTTGATTCGATTCGAAATAGACTCCACAAATTCGATTCGATTCGAATTCACCAATTCGAAATTCGATTCAATTCGAGAATTAAGTTTGAATTCGAATCGATTCGAATTCAGTTAAAATCTATTTTAATTTCAAAACCACTACAAATTTGAGTTTTTTAACTAAAAAAAAATGCAAGTCCATAAAATAAATAAACCATTTAAACTTTAAAGTTATCACATCATACATATTCTAAATGGGAATGTCCAATTAAATTAATTATTAGCTGATAAACTTTCAATTTTTAATCACTATAACTTAAAAGATTCATGTAGTTTATATTTTAATAATAATAAATAAGTATACATATATTAATAAAAATAATATGTTTAATTTGAATTCGAATTTCGAACCGAATATAAAATCATAAATTCGTATTCGATTACTCAAATCAAATCCAACTCGAATGATCTATCATTATAGTTGCCATACATACTAAAGCTTGTCAAATTTTCTTGGTAATTAAATAATTCAAAAGTAAAAAATTCAATTCAGATATTAATGTAATGATTGTGATATTAAATAAAATAGTAACTTATGGAGTCTTTAGTCAATCATATTGATTATTATGTATCAAAAATTAAGGCACAAACATTGTATGGAATTAGAGAAAAAACCTATTTTCGTTTTAAAAAATTCAAACAACCTTAAATATTCAAATACTTAATAAATTTAATTTTTGGATTCGTTAGTCAACCGTATATTTTCTATATAAAATAAGGCATAATATATGTATCCAATTATACTAATAGACTCATTTCTCTTGTTAATAAACTAGGTTATTGACCCGTGTACGACACAGGTGGAAATATAGAAATCGTCGACTAAACACATATAATTTCAAAAGGTAATATATTATTTTTAATATGTGTTTTGAATGACAACATAATATTTAATTGCAATTCATATTCGTATGGAAAGAAAGTACTAAAAAACATAAACTTATAAAAAGAAGTTGGATAATACAATGTTTACTATATAGAGCATATTGGTGTCAAAAATAGAAAAATTAAGTGTGTTAAAAGACAACCTTATTATATACCCTAAAAAATTAATTTATTTTTCATTTCAGCAAGTACATGTATTTTTTCTCAAACTTTCATAGTCTATTCATTTTTCTTTTCATCCTTGAACTCAACGCTTGAAGTTTAGTAAAACTAATTACAATTCTGAACTTTAAATCATTTAGGATCAAATATTCCAACTCAGTTTAGAATTCAAAGTTAGCTTATCTGTAGGAAGCTGTACATCATAACCAATTTGTTAAAGTAACGAAAATAAAATAAAAGCATGATCCATGAAGTGAAAATGTAAAAATGTTTTCTAAGGATTGACTGGATCCCTCGTTTGTTGAGCTAACCCAACATTCTCATTGTCATGCCTCGCCAGTTAATTAGTTAAAAAATGACACCATATTATCAGAATTCATTATTCAGTTAACATATGATATAAAAACAGAAAAGCAAGTCAAAGATACAGAGTATTATGGTCAAATAATTTATAGTGTCTTGAGTGTTAGGCCTCGAGTTTTCAGCCGGTGTCTTTAGCACAATAAGAAGAGCATCCGCAAAAGATTGAACACCATGTTGAATAAACAACCAAAATATCAAGGCATATATTTTTTGAGACATAAATGTAGAATAATAAGAATTAAGAAAATTCAGTTACCTTCAAAGTGTCGTTACATGTACTGACATCAGTCATATTTTGAAGCAATCATCAATATTAGAATGAGTGCTAATGGTTTCTTGTACATCAAATATACCAAGCATTTGAAATTGAAATCCCATCATTTTCCCCCAATCATAGTTTGCACATGCATAAAGATACACTTTACTGATTCGTTTTATATCCTTAACTCATACCATTTAAAGAAGTTACTATCAAACTAAACTTCACAAATACACGAACACATTAAAACACACATAAAAATAAATAACATTAAACCGTTAAAGTGAAAATATAATATCTAACCCTTTTTAACCCTTATAGATGCATATATAAGAATGTAGCTTGTATCACAGGTTTATTTGGTAACCTCATCTCTCCATGATTATTTACAAACTCATAGCATACAAATATATCCTACACATATATGTTAATAAAAAAGTCAAGTCTCCGACTTTTTTGGTCATAGTCAAAATTTGCATCACCTCCAGATCACGAGCCTGAGCATCGCCTCAACTGATTTTGAATCCTGTTTTACCTGTTTCATGTGCCTTCCACCATAGCAAGAAAAAAATGCAGTCAAACTGTTTGTCCATATAATAAAACAAAAATGCATAAGTTCTATTTCTTATGTGCAAAATCCAAATAAAAAGATAAAAATTAAAATATAAAAAATAAACTTAAAAGAACATTTTGACCTTGCTGAAGTATATATGTAAAGCAAATCAGCTTTTCGGGCTGGTCGTTTAACCTTCAAACACATGAGGAGAAGCTTGTGAAACTTTATGCAAAACAACAATCAAAAGCTATTAGAAAAAGTTATTAATATTAAGGTACCTTAAAACACAAGCCTCCTAATATTCTTAACCTTTAAAACCAGAATTCGAAAGTAACCTAAACATATATATTTTCCAAATATTGTTTATCATTGCTATCCTTAAAAAAATAAAAGTAATAAAAAATTAAGCTCAAGCAAACCCGTTTTCACCCAAACCAAATTGTTACTTTATTAAAACAAACAACCAAACCTCACCGCAAAACAGAGTTAACCCGAAAATATGATTTTCATGTGCATCTGATTTTATAATGTTTATGGGGTTCTCTGAACTCATATATAGAAGCAAACAATATTTCATTAATCATTCAAATAATGATTCGTTTATAGGTACAGAGGTATGGGTTAATTGTGTAAAATTACAATTTGTTTGCTATAAAGTGCTAGTTAAATTAATTTGTAGCAAGTCACAAAAGTCATCCTCACTGCTAGGGGTATTCATGGTCTGGTTTTGACGATTTTTATGTCTAACCGTGAGCCAAGTTGTTAATAACACTTTTTGGTTATCAAAATGCAAAACCAACCCGTTAAACTTTAGAGCCAAACCAAACGAAACCGTTACTAACGGTTGCGTAATTATGGGCCCTTTAGGCAAACTACTTAAGATATAAAAAAATAGAAAACTTATTTAAAAATACATATAAAAAACTATTAAAGAATAAACTGTCAAGATACTTTAACGAAACTATCCAGTTATTAGATAAATGGTTTCATATAGTTGATCGTTTTCTATTTATTTGTGCATGGGCTTACAACTAAGAAGAACCTGTTTAAACAATGGTTAGGTCTGTATTATATCTTCTCCACTTACTTTTGCAGTTTTGCATATACCTGCCATATGCATATAGAATAAATCCAACGTCTCATTCACAATAACCTTTTGATCAATGAATAAAAGATGGTGATACATTACCTTGGTCATCATTTCAACAAGTTATCTTATAGTAACTTAATTGTTCCACATTGAAGATATGGCCATTAGCTCTAGCAGGATTCTCCTGACAATAACAACATCAATTGCCACTTATTAGGAATTCAATTTCTATATATTTAAAATTTAGAATGAAACCAAGTATGCAACATTAAAATTCAATAATCAAATGAACAACTTCAATAGTATTCTTAATATAAACAAAGGTTCTCTATCATTTCAGTATTCAGTGTTAGCAACTTAATATCACTCATGAGATATTAAACAAAGGTTCTCTATCATTTCAGTATTCAGTGTTAGCAACTTAATATCACTCTTAATATAATATTACCACAATATTGATCCTCATGAGCGAAACACAACTTCAATAATAAACATGACACAATAACCGTGAACATGCCTCTACAGTGAAGATGCATTACAACATATAGCTCTTAACGGTTTCAAACCGAACCGTGAGCACCACTACTACACGGAATTTGATCAAACAATTGGTGGAGATTAAAAGAAATCTTTTTGACTCGAAGTAAATCAAATCAAAACCTTTTCTAAAATGACCCATTTTCACCCGAAGAAAAACGATTTGTTAAGTGATCCGTTTTTACCCAAACCAAATTTTTACCTTACTAAAATGACCTGTTTTGAGCAAAACCAAATCGATGTGATTTTAAAAAGACCAATTAAAACCCGGACCAAATCGATAAGTATACTTTCATAAATGGAGATGATTCAAAATCAAGTTTCCTTAACAGTCATATTCCAAATATCAAACCTTGCCACAATAGCAAGATCCTGATTTGTCACCTCTATATAGGTATCTCTCTGAGAGTAAATTTCAAATGAAATTCAACAACATAACTAATTTCATGATTTCATCATAAAAAACTTTCTGAAATATCAGAAAATTTACCTGATTCGTCAATTTCATTTCTTTGGCAGTTGAAGTTTGACTTGCATGCAGCAAACCCTTTCTGTTATAGTGAGAACTATGATAAGTAATTATCTATGTTTGTTTAAAAGAATTCTCTCAAAGCTACATGAATTAAAATCACAAATATAAAAAACATTACACACAAATAAAGGAAAAAGAACTAAAAACGAACCAGAGTACGAATTGAAATCGACGCAAAGAGAAGCGGACGCCAACATAGTTCAAATCAGAATTATTTGGCCTGAGACACCATCATACCATGCTGATAAGGTGGTGTTAATTAAAAAAGTAATAATTTATTAAAATTTATCATTGCAAATTGATCCCATGTTCAATCTTTAACCCGTGTAAATCGTACTATATAATTAAGCTATTGACTAACCCTTGCAAATCGATCCCATGCTGAATCAATTAAAACACAAAACAATTACAACGTAGTAAAAACTTACCTTGAAGGTGATTGAGGGATTGGAAATATTAGGGTTCATGGAACTGGAGAGTGTAATAGGTAAAATCGAAAACAAATCCATCAATAAAAACCTAAATTGATTAACAGTTGGTATAAAAAATCATACCTTTAAACCATAAATCGATTAAACACTAAACCAGTTAAGAGGAATCACACCTGAAAACCAGAGAGATTAGGTTAGAAACATACCGGAGGAAGATGTGTAACCGTTGAATTGATCGCCGACGGTGATTGATTTGGCTTCCCTCGTCAATTGGTTACATGTGTGAGGGAGAAGAAAAGGAAGCGTCAATGGTTTATGGCGTTACAGTTTTTTAATTTGGTTTGAATATCCGACAGTATAAGATTTATTTTCAATTTAATTTTAAATTATTATATTAACTAGGAATGCCTATTACTTATGGAAATAACTTGAATAGACCAATTAAAAGATGCCACATGTCCAAAATCTCAATTTCTTTAATAGAGATCCATTAAAATATCATGATTTAGTAAAATCCATATAAAAACCGATTCAAAGAAACTAATTTCGGTGTTTCATAATTTGACTATTAAGAGGCTAATACTATTTAACAACATACTTTTTAATCATTCATTCATTCATCATAATTAGTCAAAAATAAGAAACTTATATAATGAAATACTATGTTAGAACCCGTGTGATACACGGGCTAATAAAAATAAGAAAATATAATAAATAAATAAAAGTTAATAATATAGATCATAAGATACATAATGGGTTTATAAGATATACAACACACAAAATACATCTCTCTAAAAGCCATTTAATGGCAGATGAAAAAAGTGCCGCTAAGAACCTCAATAGAATGAGTGACATAAAAAAAGTGTCACTAGAAGTGCTACTACTAAAGCCTTTTAGTGACGCTTTTTTCTTCTGCCACTACAAACTTTTGGGTTTTAGTGACACTTTTTTTCTTCTGCCATTAAAAAAATTTTGGACTTTAGTGGCACTTTTTCGTCTGCCGCACAAACTTTTAAAGTGTTAGTGACACTTTTCTTGTTTGCCACTATAACTTTTTGGACTTCTAGTGGCATTTTTTTGTCTAACACCATAACCTTTGAACCTTTAGTGTCACTTTTCTTTCATTTGCCACTACAAACTTTTTAAGATTTTAGTGACTCTTTTTTTGTCTACCACTAAAAATATATGGGTGTTTTTGGTGGCACTTTTTTTTTTGCCTGCCACTATAACTTTATTGGCTTTAGTGACACAAGAACTAAATACCATTAATTCTGATTAATCAAAATCAATATTTATTTACAATATATATATAAAAAAAGAAAAGCCTAATAATAGAAATAAAAAATATAAAACACAAATCATAGTAAGTTTTTATAATTTTTTTAATATCAACAAAACTAACAAAAAATAAATAAAAAAGATATAACGTGTGTAGAGCCTCGAGTTTGAATGGGTCAGTATGCTTGTGGACACGGGATCCCTTTTGCCTTTTTCTGCTCGTATTGTTTCATTAACATCCATCGCTAATATGCACGTACACAAATCATATGACTGTAAACTAATTAGCAAATACTAACTAGCTAACCTTAGTTTCAAATGAATATAACCGAAAAGAAGTAATATAATTATTACCATTGATGCTTCTAATCGCAACTGAAATGAGACACGAACTTTATGCATTCTTGCCTTGTTAGCTTGCTCAGTGTTTTCATGGACAGATTATAATATCAATATTCATTCAGACACTAAAGTCCCACATAGAACACCTACATATCAAAGAGAATTATAACTGCGTATTTAAGAAAAAAGAACAAATTAAATGAATGACTTTAGGCATGGCTTCCTTTATCGAAACTTTCTCAAGAGGATCACCATCCTACAAACAATAACATCACTATATAAGTATGCTTTATAAAGTTTTATATTATTATATTTCGGTTTCATTAAAAACAAGAAACAAGACCATCTATAGAACAAGAAAAAACAAGAATAAAAAGTGCATACCAACTTGTTAACAAGATTTACCTCTTTATACTAAACTTTACATATTTCATAGATGCAAGCTGCGAGTCAACCTATGTAGCAACGAAAATAAACAAAGCTACTGTTACCACTATTAATTTATAAATTTGATACAAGACATTTTTAATGAGTAAGATCTAAAAAGTGTTGTTACCTTGACATCACTTAAATTTATGCACTCGTCCCATGAGCAATATCTCCTCATCATTTTCTTAATCGCAAACTGTAATATAAATAACTCAATTTTAAGAAAGACAATTCTTAACTGTTTTAAGATTAGTTCCGAAAGGCCAGGAACACTTTACCATTCTGCTTATTTAATGCTTGCCATACGACCCTACAGCTACCATTACCAACTTCCTTGATTATCTTGTACCTACAAAAGAACAAACCTAACATTTTATTAACGACTTCACTTCATATTATATCCTAAATCACAAATAAGAATTAGCTCACCTTTTCGTTTTCTTATATTCTGCTGCTTATAGCAACTTCATTACTCAAATGAAACAAACATACAACGGACTTAAATCTTTAAACAACTTTAGAACTGGATAATATAAACATATTCACCCTCAACATTCCATATGCTTCTGATGGACATGCTTCATAGCCTTATTCACAAAGAAAGCCAGATCAATGGTACTCAAACATTGAATAGGCTTATAATAAAAAGAGAACCGAGAACTGCATGCCATCATTTATGCTTATAAAAGCAGAAAACTTGAAGCCAAAAAGAAAGCCTCCTAGTAAGGACTCAGTTGCAGAAATTTCAACCGATATTTTTTTTATGTAAATCTAACTTGTATCCATTAATCTCATCTAATAAAAAAGATGAAAACTTTGTTATTTACAGAACCAAAATGCCGAATATAGCTTAACTAATAAACTATAATAAAAGGCTTACTTCTCAATGCTGACTAAATCCCATAACAGATAAAAAAAAAAAAAAAAAAAACCGTGCATTACACCAATCGAGATCCAACTCCAATAAGAAAACTTCTGGGATTGAACACCAACAGAGAACTTTCTGGAATGAGAAAATCTGATTATGGAAATAATCTTACCAGGGGTATGCACGTTCCATGTCTCATGGGGAATTAAACCTTCACAAACTGACAAAATATATTAGCTTACGAGAATAGTGGCTTTATAAGATATCAAAGACTAGCAGCAAGTAGTAACCAAGTTTACAAACATAATCCAAAAACATATCCCTTTATATAGTTCTAAAGGCGAGGCAGATTGATTTCAAAAGACCAGAATTAGATAGTGGCGGATCCAATATTTTTTTCCTATGGGCTCACCTTTTTTTAGTGGTTAGATTTTTCACAAGCAGACGTTAAAATTTTTCGGGTCATATCGGGTCGGGTTGGCGGCTCAACATTTTCAGCCCAAAGCGAATTCCTAAATTGGGGCGCTTTCATAATTTTTTTTTCTATATGGCTTACGATCCTAACATGCTAAAATATGATGAAATTAGCATATCGTGTGATGCTTTGGCTACTGCAATGCACTTGTAGGACATTAAAGTTATACTGTTATAGATCATTGTTACTTGAAATTCTGAAGTGAACCAAGAACCAACGAATAATGAAAAATATTGCATATGCACTAAAATGACAAACAAACAAGATGCCGCATCAGCCAATGGTGTTCTCTGCACTCTAATTAACAAAAAATATCAGTGACTCTTTTTTTTTTCAAACTCAGGTTTGGTTTTGGTGTTCTCTACACTCTAATTACTCATATTTGTTTGATACTTCATAGTTGTGTTAACCACATCCTGGCCAGTGTATCTTTGGACATGAACAAAAAAACGTGTACGATTATATGATCGTGTTTGTGTTCGTTCGGTTTGTTTACAAGCCTACTTGAGTAGCAAACCCAATTAACTGATACAACAAGACAAATAACTAAACAGGATCAATCAAAAACTGAAGGTGTAACCAATAGAAATTACCCCCAAACAAAGCATATTGCTCGATCAAAGTTCTATCAATCATTCATCAAAAAGTACACAAATCAAAGTAACAATCCAAAAAACAGTTATGAAACTCATTCATTATTCAAAATCAATACCTGCCTGTTGAGATGCGTTATAGCCAGGTGTTGTACAGGTGCATTACAACAATCAATCACCTAAAATTAAACTAAATTACTCATGCTACATGAACAGAAACATCATATATTAACACATATACTGATATGCATCTAATACTCAAATCAAATTTCAATAACCCGAAACTCAATTTCTGATCAATCGACTTCCGATTAACATAAACAATTTGAGAAATTTGAACAATACTTCTCAATCTCATATTTCCAACACTCAATTAACAAAATCAAACACCTAATTGCAGCATTCATCAAACAAATCACAACAACAGAAACACACAAATGTGCATAGCTTAATCCTATTCCAATTCCAATGAAATCGAGCATTTAATGGAGAGGATAAACGATACTTCAATCACAAAACATAATTACAATTCCTTATTGAATTCAAGTCTAAAAGTTTTAGCAAAACAAATCAGGTCACACAAAGCATCAATGAAATTAGCAACGAACAAATCGATGAAAGGAGTCAATAACGGAACATAATGGCGCGAACAGATGAAATTACCGTCGTCGGAGATACGGTGGTGTGTCGGCGATCTTCAATCTCCGGAGATGTGGTGGAAGCGAACAGAATAAGTTGTTCGTTGAGACCTGGTTATAATGCAGAACAGTTTGAATAAATACAATAGTGCAGCGGGGGTAAATATTATCCTGTGTGCAGAATAGGTTTTTTTTAACTATATTATTATTTAATAAATTTAATAAATAGGATATCGACTAATTAAACATGTCGGTCTCTCGTAAGTTAAGTGAGCCGACACCGAGCCTAAAAAGCTACTCACGAGCCAAGCCGGAGTCAAGCTTAAGCTCGAAAGCTATTTGTAAGCCAAGCTCAAGCTTTTAAAATAGAGCTCGAAACAATTCGAGCTCGAGCTTGAACTCTCGTAAGTTAAACGAGCCAACCTCGAGCTTAAGCTCCCTTAAGTTAAATAAGCGGGGCACTTGTAAGTTAGATGAGTCAAGCTCAATCCTAAAATGCTACTCGCGAGCCTAGCTCTAGCTTTAGAAAGAGAGCTCAAAATGAGCCGAGCTCGAGTATGAAAAGTACAAGCTAGCCAACCCCAAGCCTGCAAGTCAAACGAGCTTAGGTTTAAACCTTTAATAGCCACAAACTGTGTGATGACCACTTACATGTCTTTTTGAATCAATAGTTAGAATTGATCTAAGGGGTATTTTAGGCACAAATTGATCTGCTATGGCACTCACACTCATGTATTCTTCACCAAAAATTTAATGGCACAAAAGCTAAAAGACATTAAAAATGTGTTGCACTAGATTTATAGTGGCATACACAAAGTGTCACTAAAATCAAAAATTAGTGGCATTAAAACTAAGTGGCACTAAAAATATGATATAAGCAAAGATGACATATGTAAGTACCTTTAAGAACCTAAATTAGTGATACAAAAGCTAAATGTCATTAAAAACATGTGATACTAGATTTTTAGTGCCATGCGCCAAAGTGCCACTAAATCATAAATTAGTGTTATTAAAACTAAATGCAACTAAAAATGTGTTATAAGCAAAAAAAAAAAGAAAAGAAAAAGAAAAAAGAAAAAAGAAAAAAAAGGTGTAGGTTCCCAGCCGGATCTACACGGAATATCTCGTTCTACGGTGCGGAATCCCTACGTAAGACGTTACGAGCGTAGAAGACGATATACGTTAACACGATCGAACACACGTTACAATAAACAAAGACACGTTGTATTGCAACTGGAAACACGTGATACACTGATCACCGATTACACACAAACTCGTAAACTGAAACTCTAAAACTTGATTCTTACTAATGTTTCAGCCGTAACCTAGCTGTTTATATAGGCGACAACTTCGCCTAGCATGTTCAGGCGAAGTTGTCCCTAACTTCGCTTATTCCACAAGTTCGCCTATATCAGCGAACTTGTGAGAACTTCGCTTACATACAAACACAAATCCAACTAACACGATTACAGACACTAGACACTGAACTACTGACATCATGCACCAACAAAAGGGCATATCTAATTGTGTATTATATCTGCTATTGATTATTTTGCTTTATCTTGAATATATATTGGGAAAATATTTTTAAATTGATAGGATGATCAGTGTCAACTATATCAAAGGATGATCAGTGTCAACGCACTCTTCACGTCTAACTGAAATACCTTCATCTCTTTGTGTGCAGCAAATGCCAAAAACAATCGAATGGCTTCCAATCTCGCCACAGGAGCAAACACCTCATTGTAATCGATCCCCTCTTGCTGATTAAAACCTTTTACAACCAACCTCGCCTTGTTCCTGATAATAATCCCTTTTTCATCTCTCTTGCATTTGAAAACCCATTTTGTGCCAATCGCATGCACATCCTTCGGTTTTGCAACCAAATTCCATACCTCCATTTTCTTGAACTGAGCTAACTCTTCTTGCATGGCTTCGACCCACGAGCTGTCCTTGAGAGCCATTTGATAGTTCTTTGGTTCAATCTGGCTGATGAAGCAGGTGTACAAGCATTCGTTAATGATGCCTGTATCTTTAATGCTTGTGTAAACACACGTGTGCTCATTCAAGCTTTGTCTTGTTTGTACACCGTCGGACAGATCACCTATCACGTTCTCCAAAGGGTGATTTTTGTGAACTCTCGTAGTCGGAACCGAACTGACTTGCAGATTGTCTTCCAGGTTCGAAGGTAGCTCATCAATGGGTGATTGTTGTTGAGAGTGAAACGGATTGAAGAATTCCTCTTCAGTAGAGGCAGCAGGGGTATCGACAGTATTTGACGAGGAAGGCTGACATTCATCGTACTGCGGTCGTTGCACATAATTGTCTTCCTCATCATACAGCATCTTCGAAGCTATTCTCTCGTCAACTTCTGCACAATCCAAGTAAGGCATGTTAAAAGATTTAAAAAGCCTATCATAGTCGAAAACCCCAGGGGGTCCCGTGCTTGGTTTGGTGATTTGTAACTTGTGATATCAGTGTTACACACCACCTCAACCTTGCTGGTCGATGTATTAAAGACTCTTCTGTTGGGAGTCCCAACAACATATCCGACTAAAATACCTTCGTCGGCTATTTCACCAAATTTAGAATTTGTCTTTAATATCGAACACGGGGACCCGAATGGTTCGAGACCACTCAAGTTGGGCTTTCTCCCATGCATAAGTTCATAACATGTTTTATTCAATCTTTTAACAGTTAACACTCTATTAAGGATATAACAGGCTGTTGCAATAGCTTCAGCCCAGAACACCACAGGAAGTTTTGAATCAGCCAGCATGGTTCTGGCTCCTTCAATTAACGTTCTGTTCTTCCTCTCAGCCACCCCATTTTGTTGCGGAGTATACGGGGCGCTTTACTGGTGTTCTATCCCTTTCTGTAAGCAGAAGATCTCCATCTGATAGTTTTTGAACTCAGTCCCATTGTCACTCCTGATGTATTTAACTCTTTTCCCCATAATATTCTCAACCTTGGTAATCAAATTTATTACCATTTGAACCGTTTCATCCTTTGACTTCAGGAAATATACCCAAGAATATCGAGAGAAATCATCAGTTATCACCAAGCAGTATGATGTTCCACCCAGGCTTTTTACATTCACGGGACCGAAGAGATCCATATGAAGTAGGTCCAGGGTACTGACTATTGAATTAACCTTCTTGGTGTGATGGGATTTCTTGTGTTGCTTTCCCTTTTTGCACGATAAGCATTGGTATTCAAAGTTGAAATTCTTCAAGGGAACACCCAGCACCAGCCCATTCTTGACAATGTAGTTCATTTTCCGAAGATGAATATGCCCCATTCTTCGATGCCATAACTCGGACTCCGATTCGGTTGCTTTTGACAGAAGACACGATTCTTCTGTGGCCATCTCAGTCGACCTCATGTCCATAACATACATATTCTTTTCTCTTGGAGCCTTCATTACTATCCAATCCTCTGGTATCTTGAAACCAGGATATAGCACGATCGCTTCATTCTTGGTAAAGTGCACAGTGTAATCTTTGTCACAGATCTGCGATACACTCAGCAGATTATGCTTCAGTTCTTCAACGAAATTCACTTTCTCTAAAGTCATTTTTCCATTAGTTACCGTCCCAATTCCTGTAATCCTTCCACCGCTCTCTCCAGCAAAACTCACTCTTCCTCCTTGAACAGGTTTCCATTCGTGTAACAAATTCTTGTTACCCGTCATGTGCCGGGAACAGCCGCTATCCACAACCCATAGATTGTTTGCAGCCCTGTTCAACTGTTCCTGCACGATTAAAGCAGAGAATTAAAATCTGGGGACCCAAGACCTATTGGTCTTGGGTCGATACGTCCCGTACTTTGGCTGTCCAAAGTTAGTATTAGAATGATATTTGTAAGTCCTAAAAGGATACCTTCTTGTAGATTGACTATGAGGCCATCCAAACCTTCGTGAATTAAATGAATTATTACTTATGGTTTGGTTGTTAGCAGTGAAAAACTGAGCTCGATTTCTTTGAAAACCAGGATTAGTCCAATTTCTGAACTTTGATGAGTTTTCATTTTTACCATTATAGTGATTACCGTTAGTTCTATTCTCAGTTTTTGAAGGCCTCATACCTCTGAATCTCTGCTTCAGAGGGCAATCAGCAATCAGGTTTCCTAATTGATTGCATCTGAAACAACTCATGTGTTCAACTTTCTTCTCAATAGTTGTTTTAGATGTTGAAGCTGCATTACTGCCCGTTTGTCTCACATATGGTGGGACATACGGGTTTAGTGGAGAATTCTTTTCATTTGTTTTATTTTCCTCTCCACTTTTTAGTAACACTTCCTCTACTTTTGTCTTACTCGACTCGGATGTCTTGTCCGAATATGATGAGACAAGACTAGGAACAGAAATCTTAACACTCGAAACAGGCTTACTCGTTTCGCCTTTACTAACTTCTGGATCTTTAATAGTAACCTTAATCGGAACTGTCTGACCAAATTCAACATCAACAGATTTCTGATTACTAGGATCATAAGTATAGTTATGATTGTAAGGTGGTGGAACTTCATGATATCCAATTCCTCCCCTTTTAACTGGGGAACCTTGATCACTAACGAGGTGATCAAGTATAGCGGAGGAATTTCTAAATTGCTCAAGTTTTCTGTTTAGTTCCACCACTTTCACCTGGTGATCAGCTATCTGTTTATCCCTTTCAGCTATTAGTTTGGTTTTCTCTTCTAACACTTCATAGCTAAGATCAATTACTTGTATTTTTTCAGCTAGACTAGCTTTAAGACTTCTGATATCTTTCTCACTAGCTTTTATTTTTACCTTGTAACTATTTTCTCTAGCTTTAGTGAAATGATGATCTTCTTTTAAAGTTTTAAATTGAGCATCCAAACTAACAAACTGATCAGTTATAGTTGTCAATTGTTCAGACAGATTTTCACATTTAGTACAAGGGAGTTTAGTACTTACCTCGGAGAGCTGGTCTGTCACTTCTGCCATGTAAGCTTCATTTTCGCCAGTCACTTTCTCACTTCCTGCAGTTTCGATGTTCGCCAAATTGGCCTGTTCTAACACTTCCTCAACATGCAGATTCCAGTTGTACTCCCCATTCTGTCTGGATATCATGGCTCTATTCTCACTACTTCCACCACTCTGTTGTGTAGACCTGTTCTGATTGCGTTCTACACGTTCATTTGTGCACTCTTTCGCAAAGTGTCCATTTTGTTGACAGTTATAACATCGCACTTTTGACTTGTCAAAACCTGGTCTTTCACCAACAAACTTCCTACCAGTCTTCTTCATAAACCGTTTAACCCTTCTCACAATCATCGCCATCTGCCACTGCAGATCCATCTCTTCCAGATCATCAGCATCGATCTGATAATAGTCTTCATCTAAAGTTGCAGGATCAACAATCTTGCCTTCAATGTAATTTTCATACGAAGCAATGAAAGATGCATAGAGAGCAAACTGCTGTTCAGCAGATTTAACACTCATGGGCATCTTAGAGTAGTTGTTGTTCGAAACACTTGGGGAAAAACTACCCTTGGTTGCTTGAGGTTTAGAAGCATTAGTTCCACCAGCTACAAAACACACATCACCATTCATGTTGAGAGATACATGACCTTCATGTGTTGAGTTAGCGCCCGAGTCTCCCTTTGAGTAGTAAGCAGATGATTCAGACTTCGAACTTGAACTTGAGTTAACTTTTGCACCATACATTCCCGGATCCTGAACCTGATCAGTAGGTGTCTCTTTTCGAACCATGTTAAGTTCAAAAGTTCGTAGCTTGTTAACTGCTGTTTCCAAGTCATAGTCGGCAAACTCTTTGTCTTCTGTCATCAACACAGTGTACATCTCCCATTTCGGTGGGAGAGCATCAAGAAGCTTTTCCACGATCTCATCTTCTTTGTAAGCAATGGAATAATTGCTGAGTTCGGTCATCAGATGATAATATCTCGTGATGATATCATCAAGTGATTCATTCTTCAAGTACTTGAACACCGAGAATTGGGTTTTGAGTAATTTAATCTTCGATGCACATATCCCCATATTACCCTTAAATCGGTTTTCAAGTGCTTCCCAAAGCTCTCTGGCAGTTTTATACTTCCTGAAGGTGTGAAGAATCTCTTGTGGAAGAGTCATTGTAATCGCAGCATGAGCTTTGCTTTCAACCTCATACATTTTCTTTTCTTTTTCTTCCATCTTATTGTATTTCTTTATCTGTTCACGACCCTCATACAAAGCAGTTGGTGGAATGTATCCATCTTGTATGCACACCCACATCTTAGCATCTTGGTATTTAACATACTGTTCAAACCGATCTTTCTACGCCACAAAATCAGTACCCTTTAGCATCTTCGGTGCCTTAGTAGCTGAACCCGCTTCCACTTCCATCTTCACCAGTTCCGTAATATTTATTGAAGTCATCTTTCACGAAACACAAAGAAACCCGAAAAACAAAAATTTTATTCTTAACAGTACTGTAGGCGAAGTTGTGGATAACTTCGCTTAAGTCTTAACTTCGCTGGAATTCTTAACTTCGCTCCCTTTTTTAAATTCGCCTGATTTGGCGAAGTTGTGAATAACTTCGCTTGAGATAAGCGAACTTGTGAAGTAGGCGAAGTTCTGGATAACTTCGCTTGAGATAAGCGAACTTGAGAGGTAGGCGAAGTTGTGGATAACTTCGCTTAACCTTATATCTTCGCTGAAACCCTACAAACAGTAGCGGCAACTTCGCCTGATGAACACGATGATTTTGCAGGTTTGATTTCTGGACTTTGCGAGGTATGTGAAGGTGTAATGGGTTGTTTTTGATGGTGGGAGGTGAGTAGGACACAAAAACTCGGTAAACTCGTCCCGCGAATAGTCGAACGGAACGATTTCTACACCCGCGTGATAATCCCGAACCACACAATCACGAGCAAAAGCTCTGATACCAATTGTAGGTTCCCAGCCGGATCTACACGGAATATCTCGTTCTACGTAGGTGCGGAATCCCTACGTAAGACGTTACGAGCGTAGAAGACGATATACGTTAACACGATCGAACACACGTTACAATAAACAAAGACACGTTGTATTGCAACTGGAAACACGTGATACACTGATCACCGATTACACACAAACTCGTAAACTGAAACTCTAAAACTTGATTCTTTCTAATGTTTCAGCCGTAACCTAGCTGTTTATATAGGCGACAACTTCGCCTAGCATGTTCAGGCGAAGTTGTCCCTAACTTCGCTTATTCCACAAGTTCGCCTATATCAGCGAACTTGTGAGAACTTCGCATACATACAAAACACAAATCCAACTAACACGATTACAGATACTAGACACTGAACTACTGACATCATGCACCAACAAAAGGGCATATCTAATTGTGTATTATATCTGCTATTGATTATTTTGCTTTATCTTGAATATATATTGGGAAAATATTTTTAAATTGATAGGATGATCAGTGTCAACTATATCAAAGAATTGAAAGAACATAACAAAACACCAATATACTCAGAGAAAAAGAGTTAACGAACTACCCTACCATTTTTACAATGTTGAAGTCGGGTCATTGACCAAAGGACTGTTCATAAAGCAAGCTTGATGAGGAGCACTGGATAGACATGCAAAAAATCTTAATCCCCAAACGTTTCAGAGAGAAATTTGATTGTGGTTCATTAAACAATATTTGGTTTATATTTTTTGAATGCGGATAACTTTGGTTTTGTTGATATGATTTTGAAATGTTTCTATGTATTGTAAATTATTTTATTTTATATCGTTTTTGTTTTGTGAAAATGACATTATTTTGTGACGTAAAATTTTTATATCTATGTAACAATACCGAATCCTTTAAATCGTATGAACTAAATAACGTATGTTTATTAGGTTTATTATTAAATTAAGTTATTGTGTTATAGTTTTTTATTCATTGGATAAGGACAGTAATGTCACAAATACGACTACAAAAGATGTATATACATTACAAAAAAATCCCATTTAGTGGCACACATTTTTAATGACATTTAACCTTTGTGCCACTAATTTAGGTTTTTTAATGGCACTTTGCGTGGGCCATCTACATGTTTAGTGACACTTAGTTTTAGTGCCGCTAATTTATAATTTTAGTGGCACTTTGCATATGCCACTAAAAATCTAGTGTCACTCGTTTTTAATGGCATTTAGCTTTTGTGCCACTTATTTAAGTTTTTAATGGCACTTTGTGTATGCCATTTTTGCTTATAACACATGTTTAGTGACACTTAGTTTTAATGTCACTAATTTATAGTCAGAATAACAATACATGTCGTATTCGGAACTTTTATGGGAATTTTAAGATTTTTAAAAAAATTAAAGCAATATACCAAAACAATGGAATGGTAAGATTGACCTCTATTGGTCTAACAAATTTCTTCTTTGATTAGTTTTTGGAGTATTCCATCCTCATATGCAACTAATAAAAATTTCAATACCTAAGATGAAAGTTGTATATAATATAGAAAATAGAATTCAATCTGCATATCATAAAGGGCTTCACAAAATACAACAGCCATCACCCGATCGTTATATTCCTCGATATTTTGTTCATAAAAATTAGTAAGCAAACAAATAAAGAGTGTGAGTTTCATCGATTGCAAATGGCCATCCAAAATTTCGTTCTTTAGTATCTTAAAATCGTATATTCTTCATATACCATTAGTTACTATTTTGGCAATTGGCATACATGTTAAAAACTGATGCACAAACTTCTATGGTGTGGAATTAATAATACCACATTTACTCACTTTTTTCATACATACCAATATACCATATCCTTCGATGACGCAGATATATTATACCAAGTGTATAATAAGTATGCCTTCAACATGACCTGATTTTATTATTCAGTTAAGAACATTATTTTTTGCCATATATACTTTCTTTTCATCACAGTCACACCAATATTGCTTGAAATTCATATTTGTTTGGTTAATTTTACTTGGTTCATTAAAGTTTAGCAGGATTTAATAAGGATAATATGCACGAAGAAAGACAAATTTCTCCTTTCACATAAAATGTCTCATAAAACAAATTATACAATAAATGGGTCAACCCACGAACACGTCGAGTTCAACCGTGCACGGTCCGTTTAGCTAAGTATAAATATGGGTTTAAATTGACACATGTACCTTCTTTACTCGCACAAACCCTTCAATTTAACATCCTCCTTCAAGTAATGTGGGTCTTTTGCATAAATAATATTTTCTCTATATTTATCCTCTAATAAAAGTTTTCGTCAATCCAATAGAGTAACCAGGTGTTCCATTGCCTAAAACAAACATTTAGAGCAAATATTGTGCTGTTAATTACATTATATGAAGAATTTTCTAATGACAACTTGAAATTAAGATTTATAACCCCAACAAAGCTATTAATGTCCTAGTTCCATAATATGATCCATGATCATGGATTTCATGTGCATCTCTGAAATAACTTAAAGTTAAACTTCGTTGAAGCTACCCATCAAGCATAATCGTGAAACCCTATGTCAACAACACGGGAAATAGAACAAAAAAAAAACCCTTGAGTCAATTTATAAATGATGTGTTGTAAAACACTCGTATTTTTCGCACGTTTTATCTACGTATTATATTATATTTTATATGTTTTAACTCGTTTTTGATAGGTTTTACATACATTTATTAATCTTGTAGGTTTTGGGTAAAAGAAAGGAAGAAACCGGGACTTTTCGAGCATTCTACAAGCCTTTTACGCATACAAGTTCAAGACAAAGCTCAAGGTCTGACCCGTATGCATCATGGAGGCCCAAATCTTACATTATATTATAATATATTAAAAATAAAAAAAACCTAGTTGCTGGACAGCAGCTGATCGCAGGAAACACAGCAGCAAGGGAGGAGCAAAAATCTTTTTTCGGCTTAGGGTTTGAAGGTTTTGTCGGCTAGGGAAGGAAGAAGACACAAGAACCAAGCCTCGGGATTGAATCCCCATTGTTTTTTACAGCAAGAACAGCCCCGGAAACATCCATATCCTTACATCTTTTTCATTGTTCATACACTTTGATTTTCTTGTTTAATTGTTGATGTGTTTTGCAATTACTTGAGAGATTGAATTGTTATTGATTATTGTTGATCATTGGATGATTGTTAAGATGTTTGGTATGGGATTAATGATGTGTTTATTAATTGTTTGCTGCTGTCCAAAAATGATTCTCGGCTAAACTTGTTAGTTCTACCTAGGAATGATGATTCTTGTTAGTGTTTGATAGGTTTTATGGATTGTTTGATTGATAGACTTGAATTGCTATTGTAAAGTTTGATTTAGACATGAAATAGCTTGTGTTTAGTGGCTGGAAATTTTAGTGATTCATTGTATAAACCCCGTGTGTTGATTGATTAGTTTTGTATTGATTGATCGGTGCATTGTTTGATTCTAGACTTTGTGTTTAGGGTTTGTTTGCGGTAGGTACCACCGTAGGGTTTTGTTGCATGATTTATTGGATTAAGTACAGCGGTTAGACACCTTCTTTGAGACCGAGAGGTGACCTTAGTTGTGTCATCTTTAGGGACCGGTGTCTATATATCATTCAATCCATTAGGTTGTTAGGCCTACAATTTGATTCAGACCTAGGTAGACGTTTTTCTCCACCCGAAGTCAACTCAGTTAGTTTTCCGTTAAGTTTTCTATTTTTGGTAAGTTTTATTAGTTAATCTAGTTAGTTCAGTTAAGTATTTAAAAATCAAAAATCAATATAATTATTATTCCAAGGTAGGTCTTGTCTAGGGTTAGTGATCTTTAGCGTTCTGACGTGTCCACGTGTTCGATACTCGGACTTCCTAAGTCTATACTACTTGCGATCGGTACACTTGCCGGTTGTGTGTGGTTTTAGGATTTTCGTTTTAATATTAAAGCTTCGTTGTGAGGGTTATTAGACACACATCAATAAACAAAACTTTTATAAACAAATAAACCGGAAACAACATATAATAGAAGCTACTAAAAACTATAACTACCTTAGAACAACAGCCACATTAAGAAAGTGCCAAAGACAATTACCTTTTGAAGAATAGCATTCCGATAAAAACATGTGAGGCACATCCATAAACATAAGACAATTCAGAATAAAAGAATGAAAAATCTAGATATAAGCCCAAACAAAAAATGAATAACAAAGATAAAATTTTAGGGTTTGCTTAGAAAGTAGAGAATGAATAGTTGCAAATGCTTCAAGACAAATTTAGGGTTAATTTGATAATTAAAAGATACTTACTGATGCAAGATTGTTGGCAGTGACGACTCTAAACCAGAAGAGCTCAAATTGATATCATTGATTATGTAGAACCGAAGCTATAAATCAAAGTTAGGGTTAGTATTATACTTCTAATGTTGAAGGCGACGGACATTTTTGATTCTTGATTTGTTGAGATTGAATGTCACCAAGACGAATTGATTTTAGGGTTAGACGATTTCGATCGGGAGAGTCATTGTTAGTTCCGATTAATACCATAATAGTTGAAGAAGATAGAAGATTGATGATAGGTGGCCGATGAAGATTGAGAGACTTCTAGGGTTAAGTCAAGGAAAGGAGTTTGAAGAGTCGTATAAAATGAATGGAGATAATTAGAAAATGCCACGTGGACAAATACATTGTTAAGAATGTCATGTGGCTATTTAAAGAGATTTGATAAAAATCCACTCTTTTATTAGATAGGTAGAGGTAGATGTTGTAACCATCCTTTTCAATGTTGATTGACAACATATTTTTAATGCATTTTAACATTTAATGCTGAATTCAACTTTGGTTATTTTTGTTAGTTTCTAATAAATAAAAGTGTAACATATGATGTAATAAAGCACCAACCTAAATCCAATTAAATTATTATGTTTATTTTTAGTGAATGTGATGAATACTAACTATTAAATTATGTTTTAACGTATATTGTTTAGATATTCCTATTGAAGTTATGAATTTTTAGAAATATATTATTTTATACAGATATTAGCATCGCATTAGTTTATTTTACTCAGTGCAATCGACAACATTTTTGGGTCCATTATAAATGCTTAGCCAATTCACCTAAATCCAATTATATTATAATTTTTATTAAATGTGTACGTATTTTTCGGCATGATGCTTCGTAAGGACGACATACATGATAATTTTTAGTTATCTTTTTGACAATATAATTTCTTATGTTAAGTCCTTAATGTAACATCCCTAAAATTTTGGTCCAAATTTTGACAAATTTATAAAGATGAAGGACCAAAAATATTCATAAGATAAGTAATGGGGAAATGAGATAAACATCTCATGTGAAGGAAATAAGAAACTTCATCCCACATGGAAAGAGGGAAGAAAGTGGAAGCATTCCACATGGGTATAAATAGAAAAGAAAACTTTCCTCCCACATTGAAAAATTATAAAACTTGGAAGCTCTTTATAAGAAAGAAAGTTTCCATAGTAATATTCTTATGTGGCTAACCACTCTCAGTTGTCGTTTCCATAGTAATATTCTTATGTGGCTAACCACTCTCAGTAGTCCTATAGGAGGGTGCAAAGCACCCGATGCGCACGCGCACGGGCACGGGCTCGGACGATGGGCGCAATGTGGCGCTTTGATGGCGCACTTTGCACTTCGCCCGCTTGAGAGCCGCCTTAGTATTTTTGGACGATAGAAGTTAAATCAAGACGTGACGAGCTACCAAAGTCCAGGGACTAAAAATGAAAATTCTGGAAATTTTGCTATTTCGCGCGACGCGAAGGAATCACCTTCTTCATCTTCGCGCTATGTGATATTCGGTTTATTTGTACATATATTAACTTGTTAACTTAGTCGTTTTATTCGTTTAGTTTAGGAACTTTGGTACTTCATACGTGTTTATTGTGTTATAGGTCACAGGTACTTAACACGCTTAATTTGGACCTATACGAGCACGGAATGAAGACCCGGGATGTCCAGCACACGAACCGAGACACATTTTGGGACCTGCTGAGTGAAGCGACCCATCGCGTATCGCGATGGGTGTTGAAGGTGCGAGATGCCCTTTAAAATATAATAGTCCGTTGACTTTTGGTCCATCGCGTAGCGCGATGGACCAGGGGAGGCGACCATCACGCTACGCGATGGTTCCCACAGTCGTGAAATTTAGGGTTTTGATTTATATCTCGTTTGGACGACCCTAGACGCCACATTGAGTTTTCCAGAGCATTTTTGGAGAGGAATAGCTGCCCACCATCACTTCCAATCATCTCAAGGCCTCATATATGTTCCATAATATCATAATCAAAGACCGAGAGATGCCGAGGCGTGGCTAGACCCTTCGAGTCATACCCGGGATGTATAGTTTGTAATCTTTCAGTTTATTTCTCATGTACTAGAACAACTAATTGTAATTATCTTGATGTTAATCTATGAGTATTAATGTTTAGTATGTCCGTGCATTCAATCGGTTTAGGTTTTTGTCGATCAGAACGATTAGTTTGTCGGTTGCTATAATAATCGCTCGTAGGATTGTTTTGACCTGTTAATTGTGAGAAAGCATACGCTTGCCCTTAGTTGAGTCACACTGGTAGGGACCGTTTGATAACCAGTGTCGTGTGTTAGCGAGCGTGGATGCCTAAGGTTTAACCGGTTAGTCAGTCTGTAGTTGACACAAGATAGTTTATCTGTTAAGTTGCATGAGTTTGCTGTTAGGTTGCTTACTTGGATTCCCGAGTGTGATTTGCTTTGTTTGACAGATAAAATACTTGATTAATTGTTCGCTTATTATAAAACCAAATCCATTGGCTAGTGTGGTCAGCACTGTTAACTAAGTTACTTCATAAGTTTAGGAATTGAATTCACTTCACACTGACCACATACTCCTTGTGGTTCGACACCCTACTTACCCTAGCTAGCTGAGGTGATTAGGACACTGAATTAAAAGTTTTTGACTAGATAGCGACAGTCTAGCATCACTATGCGAAGTGACGGTTAAGTAAACGTACAATGAATGACATGTGGCAACACGTCATAGGACACGTGGTGACATGTGGCAGGTCTAGTTGTCAACTCACCTGACCTATAGGTCTACTTCGCGCGACGCGAAGGGATGCTTTGCGCTATGCGAAGGACAAAAGAAACCTGAGGCGGTTATTAACCGATCGCGCTACACGAACAAACAAAATGAGATTCCTTTGTGCTACACGAAGGAACACTTTTTTTTCCAATAAATTGGTGGCTATAGGATGAATTTCCATTCATCCAACCACACCCCAATTATACATATAACCTCGAAATACGTGCCATGATCCCGACGTTCCAAAGTGTTCTTTGTCTTGAAGTACATGCAAGAAGTAGAACATCTGCCGATTTATTCTCTCAATTACCAGACAACAAGTAAAAGTGCTACCCGCGTCAAGCTTAGGCATTTCTTATAACCAAGCCATACAAGGTACTGGTTCTGCCCGATTATTTTATTGTATATGGCTTGGACCATAGTCGGGGATATAGCTTGGGTCACATAATAAGTGTAATATAGATTTTATAACATGAGGTTATAGATAAAATACCATTCTTTATTTTATATAAAGATTTTATAAATGCTTCTTATGAAAGAAGAAATTCGATATATACGTTTCTTCATGAAGAAGAAACGTTGTGTATAAATGATGAACAAAGAAGGGACTAGAGGTCGTTATGTTTTATAAAGAAATGAATATCAAGGTAAATGTTATGCAAACAGACTAAAGATGTGAAGATAGATCGTTGATCTAGTATTTATAAAACGTTATTCTCGTACTATAGGTTCGAGGTAACAAGAAAGCATAAATCAGTGAGACACACTGATCAAGAACAAAGGTGAATACGTCCAAACTCTTTACAACTTTATAAATCGAGTCTTTAAATGTTTACATGGGATTATGTATCCCTAAAACTTTATAAACAAAGGTAATCACTGGCCCTCAGGCTATCATATATGTTTGTATGAATCCTTACATATGTGGGTAGACGGTGGACACACCTCACCACACTTGCTAATGCCTCTGCCACGTTGGGTCGGACCTAAGTAATGTCCGAGAGGGGATTATCTTGTGTATATTGGTAGTTGCTAAGTCCTCGACGCTTCGGTGTTTGCTGAGTGGTTTCGAGTTGAGCTGGATGTTGATAATAGTAATTCAGACTTTCAGAAATTCGTTATTTTCTAAGCCACGTTGGGCTGAGGCCTACGATGTCTCGAGGGGATAATTAAGTATCAAAATGTTTTGTGTCAACGTGTTCACCAGCATGTGTTGCTGACGTATTTTATAAATTGCTTTACAGGTAATCAAGAATAGAAGATTGGAGAGGATGACTAGCCATTAAACAATCTGATTGCTCAGATGGAGTTTTTGTTAATAAAATAATGCAAATTATGGTTTTATAATTCTAAACTCTTTTGTACCAATTACCATCAGGTGTTTAATCCCCGTCTTTTGAATAGTAATATTTTAATCAAGTTTTCCGCTTTGAAACCTTATACTCTGATATATTTACAAAACAGGTACCAACTTACGGTCACACGTCTAGGCCCTAGATTGGGGTGTGACACTTATGTTCTATATTATGTGCTTGCAATATTTATTATAACAATTATTTGTGAAATATATATGTTTTTATAGGTTTTTTTAATGTTTCTATTATTTTATATTACATTTATTTGTGTATTTAAGTTACGTACGAAATATATATCATGTTGCCGTCCTCAAAAATATACTACAAATTATCTTGTCATTTAAAATTATATGTGTTTGTTAGACGATTATTATATTTCTACTCGTGTCGTACACGGGTCAATAGCTTAGTATAATAATAAAGTAATATTTTGAAGACAAATGGACAAAACCATTAGATTAAGTCTAAAGTTTAGTTATGGAAACATGGTGGCCATCAATCTAATAACTTGCATAACTATCCTATAATAATAAAAATATGGGAAAATTCTCAAAATAGCCCCTTTTAGAGAGAGAACACAAAATAGCTCTTTTTTTCTTAAAAATTTTTAAAATTTGGACTTTCTACACGCATTGGAAAAAGATAATAATATAGGGGTAGCAGGCCAAATTTTTAAGGAAAGTTCGGGAGGAGACCAGATTTGGGAAAATAATAAAGGGAAAGTCCAAATTATTTTGAAATCTTGGAGTAAAAATTCAGTTTTTTACAAAACTTTTTTCCTCAAAAAACCGTCTTAAGAGACTGTTTTTTTATGTTTCCTATTTTTTCCGTTCATATTTTCAAATTCTAGGAAAAAGAGATTTTGAAATCTCGTATTGAGAGACGAGATTATACCACCACCACTACCATCCACCGTTCGCCTTCTACCGCCACCATCCACCACCACCACCATCACCACCACCCACCGTTCGCCACCACCACCATCCACCCCCACCACCCACCCACTGTCCGCCACTACCGTCGATGTTGGTGCATTGTGTCAATAGTTCATTTGTCTCGAGTTTATCGTGTCTGTAATCATTACGATGTTTGGTTTGTCTTGATAAACTAGTTAGTTTTGCTTTTGGTTTTGGCGAACTTAGCTTCTAGCGAAGTTAGGGACAACATCGCCTAGGGTGTTAGGCGAAGTTGTCATAGTATAATAACCTAACTTCCGCCGTCAGTTTGCAAGGTTTTGAGGGTTGTTCGTTTTGTAAGGTGTAGCAGGTTCTAGGTGCTACGTGTCTTCACATCTAATAGAAAAGTAACCTTTGTCTTACGTGTTCCTTTACGTGTCTCTCGTCTAAACACTCGTATCGTATACGTAGGGGATTCCGCACCCTCGTGTTACGAGATAATCTTGTGTTGATCTGGCCGGGAACCTACTATTGGTATTAGAGCATTTGCTCGTGATTGTGTGGTTCGGGATTATTACACTTGTGTTAAACGAACTCCGCTAGACTTTTCGTGGAATCGTTTCACGTAAAACACTGTTCGTTCAGTCCATTCCTACATTATATTGCCCCTGTCGCACTCCATACTACCTTTTAATCATTCGAAACAAGAAACACACCGCTCAAAATCAGATATCACATCCTGCGAAGTTTCCGTCACCTGAAGTTAGGGTTTCAGCGAAGTTATAACTGGCGAAGTTGTACGATGGTGAAGTTAATTGGCGAAGTTATTCTTTGGCGAAGTTACACTTTGGCGAAATTATTCTTTGGTGAAGTTGTGCGTTGGCGAAGTTACGTGGTGAAGTTATAATCTGGTGAAATTAACACAAGGTGAAGTTGTACTTCCTTCACCTTCACGAATGATCGTTTCATTTTGTTCCAACTCCTGTTTCGGTTTAATATGACGTCAATAAACATCACTGAACTAGTGAAAATGGAAGTTGAAGCTGGGTCAGCGACTAAAGCTCCAAAGTTACTTAAAGGCACTGATTTTGTTGCGTGGAAAGACAGATTTGAGCAGTATGTGAAATATCAAGATGCAAAGATGTGGGTATGTATTCAAGATGGTTATATCCCTCCAACAACTGAGTTTGAAGGATGTGAGCAACTGAAAAAATATAATAAGATGGACGACGATGAGAAGAAAATGTACGAGGCAGAAAGTAAGGCACTAGCCGCAATCACCATGGCACTACCTCAGGAAATTCTTCATACTTTTCGAAAGTACAAGACGGCTAGAGAATTGTGGGAAGCATTGGAGAGCAGCTATGAAGGTAACGCCGGAATTCGAAACTCCAAGATAAAGTTAGTAAAAACTCAGTTCTCGGTATTCAAGTATTTTAAGAATGAATTGCTTGATGACATCATTACAAGATACTATCACTTGATGACCGAATTGGACAACTACTCCATAAGGTATTCTGAGAGTGAGATTGTGGAAAAACTTCTTGATGCTCTTCCATCAAGATGGGAGATGTACACAGTTCTGATGAAAGAAGATAAAGAATTTGATGGCTTTGACTTAGAGAAGGTGGTTAACAATTTACGTAATTATGAGCTTAACATGTTACGATAAGAGAAGCCTACTGATCAGGTTCAGGATCCGGGAATGTATGGTGCAAAATGCTCTGCAAACTCAAGCTCTAAAACAGATTCGACCACCTATTACTCAGGCGGGGAACCAAATTCTACGCAATATGGTCATGTGATGATGAATATGGATGGAGATATATGCTTTGTAGCAGGTGGAAGTGGTTCTTCAAAATCTCAATCTTCAGTCAATAATCCTTCTACTAGTGCTTCAAATGTAAATTACTCAAAGATGCTTATGAGTGTAAAATCTGCTGAACAACAATTTTCCCTTTATGCCTTTTTCATTGCGTCTTATGAAAATTACATCAAGGGAAAGATAGTTGACCCTGCAACCTTGGATAAGGACTATGATCAGATAGATGCTGATGACATGGAAGAAATAGATCTGCAGTGGCAAATGGCGATGATAGTAAGAAGGGTAAAACGGTTTATGAAGAAGACTGGACGAAAATTAGTGGGAGAGAGACCGGGATTTGACAAGTCAAAGGTTCGTTTCTACAACTGTCAACATGATGGACACTTTACGAGAGAGTGCCCAAATGAGAGAGTTGAACGGGGTCAGAACAGGACTACTCAGCAGAATGAGAATAGAAGTGAAATAAAAGCCATGGTTTCTCAACAGAATGGTGGATATAATTGGAACATCAAAGTTGAGGAGGTGATTGAGCAAGCCCATCTGGTGAATATCGTGAGTGAAAGAAGTGACAAGGATCTAGTGGAGGATCAAGCATACATGGCAGAAGTGAATGATCAGCTCTCAGAGACGGAATCGTCAGTTGTGGATCAAGACTCCACGCATAAGGAGTTTGTGAACATTCGCAAAGTGGATGATGAAGTTGTGTTACTCAGAAGGAGGGAGAGTGATACTTTTAGCAAAACGAAATCTTCTCTAAACCCATTCGTTTCCCCTTATGTGAAACAAACTGTCAGTGAAGTAACTTCATCCTCTGGTGCAACTTCTGAAAAGAATGTTCGGATAGACACAGATTGTCCAAAGAAAATTAATTGTCCGAACAAAAGCTGTTTTTGATGTAACAAGGTAGGTTACTTTGTCAGCAACTGTCCGCTGAAGAGGAAGAAATCTAAAAATTTGAGGTCAACCAAAGCTGAAAATGGAACGAACACTAAAACTGGTACGGGTAAAAATTCTAATGCATCCAACTTTAAAACGTTGGATAAATTTAAGATTTCAAAGAAACCAACCTCGTTTTTTCCCAGTTAATCATAGAATGGGTAACTTCGAATTCATTAACGCTAGAAAATCAAGGATGTATGGATGGCCTCATAATCAGTTTTCTAGAAATCTTCCATTCAGATCAAATGAAAACCTCCCTCAAGGGAACTTTTGGCAACCAAGGAGTTGGATGCCGTTTGACAAGTTTGACCAACCCAAGACAAGAAGGGCTTGGGTCCCTCGCTTTTAATTCGTTTCTTTAACTGTGCAGGAACAGTCGAACAGGGCTATGAACAACATGTGGGTTGTCGACAGTGGCTGTTCCCGACACATGACTGGTAACAAGAAATTGTTACGTGATTTGAAAGCTGTACAAGGTGGAAGAGTTAGTTTTGCAGGAGAAAGTGGAGGAAGAATTTCTAGAGTCGGTACTGTTACTAATGGGAAAATCAAGTTGGAGAAGGTCAATTTTGTGGAAGATTTAAAGCACAATCTTCTAAGCATCTCTCAGATCTGTGACAAAGACTACACTGTACACTTTACAAAGGATGAAGCACTCGTACTTCATCCTGGTTTCAAGATTCCTGAAACCTGGATTGTGATGAAAGCTCCAAGAGAGAAGAATACATACGTGATGGATATGAGGTCCACCAAGATGGAGACAGAAGAATCATGCCTCTTGTCAAAAGCAACAGAAACTGAGTTGGAATTATGGCACCGAAGGATGGGTCATATCCATCTACATAAGATGAACTACATTGTCAAGAATGAGCTGGTACTTGGGGTTCCATTAAAGAATTTCAACTTTGAAGATCAGTGTCTTTCATGCAAGAAAGGAAAGTAGCACAAGAAATCACATCACTCCAAATTGGTTAACTCAATTGCCACACCTTTGGATTTGCTTCACATGGATCTGTTTGGCCCTATCAATGTTAAAAGCCTGGGTGGAACATCCTATTGCTTGGTTGTGACTGATGATTACTCACGTTACTCATGGGTTTATTTTTTGAAAGCTAAAGATGAAACAGTGCAGTTGGTAATTAACTTGATTACCAAAGTGGAAAACATTGTTGGGGGAAAAGTCAAGTTCATCAGAAGCGATAACGGAACAGAGTTCAAGAACTATCAAATGGAGATGTTTTGTCTGCAGAAAGGGATAGAGCATCAGTTTAGTGCACCATATACTCCGCAACATAATGGAGTAGCTGAAAGGAAGAACAGACCTTTAATCGAGGGGGCCAGGACTATGCTGGCAGATGCTAAACTTCCCGTGGTGTTCTGGGCTGAGGCTGTTGCCACGGCCTGCTATATCCTTAATCGTGTTTTAACTGTCAAAAGATTACATAAAACTTGTTATGAATTAATGCATGGTCGAAAGCCAAATTTGAAAGGTCTGGAACCTTTTGGGTCCCCATGTTCGATCTTAAAGACTAACTCAAAATTTGGTGAGAAAGCTGACGAAGGTATTCTTGTTGGCTACGTAGTTGGGTCACCCAACAGAAGAGTCTTTAATCTATCGAACAATAAGGTTGAGGTGGTCTGTAACACTGACATTACAAGTTACAAATCACCAAAGCCTAGCACGGGACCAGCAGAGGCTTTCGATTATGATACATTATTCAAATCTTTTAATTTACCTTTTTTTGATTTTGTTACCTTCTTTTGATTTTGCAGATACAGAAGAAAGAATGGCAACTCAGATGCTACTCGATGAAGATGAGGCATTTCTGCATCGTCCACAGTTCAATGAAAAACAAACTCCCGTGTCATGTAATGTTGAACCTCATGCTGTTTCAAGTGGTGATGATTTTATCAATCCATTTCACACTCAACACAATTAAGAAGAAATCTCTCCAAATATTGGAGAAGACTTAGCGGTTTGTCTTGTCCAAACCACCAGAATCTACAAGGATCATCCCCTGGAGAATGTGATCGGTAGTCCTTCCGATGGAGTGCGAACAAGAAGGAGCTTGGAAGAAAACACATGTGTATATGCAAACATTAAAGATACTGGTATTATGAATGAATGCTTGTATGCTTGCTTCATCAGTCAAATTGAACCAAAGAACTATCAGATGGCTTTAAAGGATAGCTTGTGGGCTGAAGCCATGCAGGAAGAATTGGCTCAGTTTAGCAAAATGGAAGTATGGCGTTTGGTTGAAAAGCCACGAGATGTGAATGCAATCGGTACGAAGTGGGTATTCAAATGCAAGAGAGATGAGAAAGGGGTAATCGTCCGGAACAAGGCAAGGTTAGTAGTCAAAGGATTTAATCAACAAGAAGGGATCGACTACAATGAGGTGTTTGCTCCTGTGGCAAGTCTAGAAGCAATTCGACTGTTTTTGGCCTTTGCTGCACACAAAGATATGAAAGTGTTTCAGCTGGATGTTAAAAGTGCTTTTCTAAATGGCAAGGTCGATGAAGTGGTGTATGTCGAGCAACCTCCGGGATTTTCTGATCCAGACTTTCCAGATCACATGTACAAGCTCAGTAAAGCATTATATGGCTTACATCAAGCTCCACGAGCATGGTACGCAACATTATCTGACTATTCGCTGGAAAATGGGTTTGTGAGAGGAAAGATCGACAATACGTTATTTGTCAAGTGGAGAGGGAAAGAATTTCTTCTCGTTCAGGTCTATGTGGACGATATCATCTTCGGAGCCTCAAAGATTTCTATGTGTCAGGAGTTTGAAGCGGTCATGATGAAAAGGTTTGAGATGAGCGCTATGGGTGAACTAACCTTCTTTTTGGGCTTACAGGTAGATCAAAAGAAGGATGGCATGTTCATTCATCAAACTAAATATGTTCACAATGTGCTTAAACGTTTTAAGATGGAAGAAAGCACCCCGTTTGATACTCCGATTTGTATCAACCACAAACTAGGTGCTGACTCCGACAGTGATGAAGATGTGGACCCCACTCAGTATCGAGCAATTATAGGTTCTTTGATGTATTTAACTGCTTCCAGACCTGACATCATGTTTTCAGGCAAACCCAAAGGAGTCGCACATGAAAGGAGTGAAGAGGATTTTGCGGTATCTTAAAGGGAAGCCTAAACTGGGTCTCTGGTATCCAAAAGGAGGAGAACTGGATCTGGTAGCATACACAGACTCAGATTATGGAGGATGCAACCAGAACAGGAAGTCAACTACTGGTGGCTGTCAATTTCTAGGAGAAAGATTGGTGTCGTGGCAATGCAAGAAGCAGACTTCTGTAGCCATATCCACCTGTGAAGCAGAATACATGGCTGCATCAAACTGCTGCTCCCAGGTTTTATAGATACAACAACAAATGCGAGATTATGGTCTGAATTTCACTCAAACTCCTATTTGCATTGATAACACTGCTGCTATCTCAGTAACTAACAATCCCGTGAAACACAGTAAAACAAAACATATTGACATTCGTCATCATTTCATACGGGATTGTGCTGAGAAGAAACTAATCTTGCTTGAAAAAGTTGATTCACTGGATAATTTTTCCGATCTTTTTACAAAAGATTTTGACCGGTCCCGTTATCAAAACCTTATTGAGCTTAATGGGATTATCAATCCCGAGTAACCATGTTTTCCTTTTGTGTTTAAAAAAAATCACTATTGCTGAGAATTATGTCAGTTGCTCAAGGTTGAAGGACATATTCTTGAATATGTTTGGTCCTTGTATCTACGTGTAGATTCAAGGATAGCCATTAACCTAATAACTGAAAGCCACTGGGGCGGTTATGATGAGTTTTTATTCCCTCGCTGAAAATTATGTCGGTTACACTCAGTTGGCGGGACAAATATTTGTATGTGTTTGGTCCTGCTAATCTACTGGATTTTCGGGATAGCCATTAACCCAAAGACTTAGAAGTGATCGGGGCGTCTGAATATAAAATTTCTTTTAGGGAAATGATATACTTTTTCAGTCTATAGCTTCTCTTGAAGCTTCAAAATTGATGTTAAATTGAAAATTGATCCAACCTATGGAAAATGATAGATGAACTGATTTTGTGTGCCTAACGGGTGAAGTTATTAGGCTTAAAAGACTTTAGAACAGTCATTGGTTGGTACGGTAGCTTTCCATGGTGCGTAAAAGTTAATGTGATATAAATTAAATCTGCTCGATTTACTGTGGAGAGTCACTTTAAAATGTGCATGTCTCCACATATATCTCTCCGAATAATAGGCAGAAAAGTGATTACCCAGTCATACACGAGCCCGTTAGTGTCTTGATCCCCGCGTAGATTGTGTTATCCTTCTACAGTGATCCAGATTCGGGACTTGCAGATATTTGTTATAGTTTCTTAAAAAAAAAGAAAGAAAAACCACCAACTGAGGCTTGTGCAAGATGTAAGGATTATGAAGCCGACTCAAATGTACAATGTTTAAATCAGACACTACAGGTCGAAGTCAACTCGGGGTGATCTGGGGAAAGCCAAATACGCCTTGAGAATAGATAGGAGGCATCACAATTCCTTAAGTGATGTCTATCTAAATTTTGAGCCTAATTGGACCTAATTCGTATCACTGAAGCAATGAGAATCATGCTAAGTTTTATACCTGCCTTCAACCTGTTTCTCTATGTCATAATAATGTTGAACATGGACCCTTGTGATAGCCTCTTAATCAGTATGATTCCATGTTCGGATTTTTTCTTAAACATGCTGGGTTCTCTACAGACTGAAATTTGATCCCATCAATGTTATTTTACTTATGTTTATTTTATATTATTATACGTCTGTCTTATGTGAATAACATAGAGTCTAGGGTTACTCGTTTTTGGTCTTTTCTTTCTCTCAAAATTAACTTCGCTTGAGTGGCGATGTTACCAAACTGGCGAAGTTATCATAACTTCGCCACTGGGCTTTTTAAGAAAGTATAAAAGGCAATTATGGTCCACGTCTGGTCAAACTGAACACAACACACCCACTGAACCCTCGGCGAACTTGTCTCTGGATCAACTCTCTTATAATCCGCTTCGTGACTACCACGAAGGTACCTTGATGTCTATTGATTCATAATTAACTGGTTGTGTGATTAACCAATTCCACAATGTAGGTTTTTTAATCGGGTCAATTGGGTTATTCCTTTTTGTCAATCATACTCTATATTTATGGTTGCATTGGTGGTGTCTAGATCTCCAAGACCTCAATCGGACATCCTTATACCTATTGTCCATCTCTGATTGTCCGTCATTGCTACTGATTTTGATCTTGGTTCAGGCAGTGTGCGTGCAGCGAAGTTGTGCTTTTGGCGAAGTTATTACAACATCGCTAATTGGTCACAACTTCGCCATCACCAACTTCGCTATCTTTCTGTTTGGCGAAGTTACATACTGTCTAGGCAGTCAGCTAACTTAACTTGTTTGCCTTTCAGGTATGGCTGCTGTAGCAGGTGCGGGTGGTACAGGTGGTGATGAAGGAGATGGGGATAAGAGAAAATTCTTTCCGGGTCACAACATGTACGTGACATTGGACCCAGATGCTCGTGGAGTAGAAGATTACTCGGAGGTCATCACTTTTCTCACACGATCAAGGATTTTTCATGCTATCACTACAACTCTTCCAATCTCTTTACCAAATATAGAAGACTTTTGGAACACAGTTGAATATGATTGTCGAGTGGAACCTCCAGTGATGCGTGCTACAGGCAATCGCCATGTAGTACAGTTTTTTGCAAATCAGATACAGGAGGCTTTACAGTTTGGAGATGAAATTACTCAATACCCCACTGAGTTTTCAGCCTCTTTTAGGAATGGGGCATTTCTTCGTATGGGATACTCTGGTCCATTGGAAGACTCACAATGCCGAAAGGGATTTCTATTGGATCAATGGCGTTTCTTGATGCATGTGTTGATTGTTTGCATGTTCGGCTGCAAAGCAGGAACTGATGGTATGGGTGCGACAATACAATCTGCCATGACTGCGCTGACATATAATAAAACATTTAGCTTCAGTCAATTGGTATTCTACGAAATTGATCGTTAGCGGAGGGCTGCTGTCAGGGAGCGGTTCTTAATGTATCCGAGATTTTTACAGATGATTCTTAATCATGTTGCTCCTAATCTGCCACAACGTCGTCCTATCTCTTTTGTGGAATGTATAAACAAGAGAATTTTTGCTCAATGTCGATCATCGAGCGCACAAAGTAATCCTGAACGTCGTCCGCGACACACTGCTTTATTTGGGTGCCTTGTAAATCCTAACTTCGTTACTCCATCAGAGGATGAATTTGCTGATCCTGCACCGGCACAAGCTGATATCCCACAACCACCTCCCGTGGTTCATGTTGCTCTAGTTCTTGTTGATCCTGTTCAAGATGCTCCCTTACTGGATGATCCTGCAATAGATCATGTTATCTCTGCAGCAGAGGGGATAGATCTTGATGTTGCTTTGGGGGTGCAAGGTATTTTTGGTACTTCCCCTGAAGTTCGGGTTTCCTCAGTCGCAGTGTTAGGCGTACCATCTTCTTTGATTGTCGGTTCAGTTGGTCAATCACGACCTTCAAGAAAGGATTCAGAGGAAACTTTATCTAATTCTTCCAATGATGAAGCTGCTGAAGCCCAGAGAGTTTTGGTTACACAAGAGCGGATTCAAGGAAAACGGAAGAAAGATTCGGATGATAGTGAGTCGGATTATGAACAGGAGTTGTATGCCTTGGTCCGAAGATCAAAGAGGGCTAGAGCTGGTGAAAGCTCGAGTGTTGTTCAATTTGCCCCTCCACAGTTATCTGGTATGTCTATAGTACCTCCCTCTTTATCCGAACCATTCACAGTGACATCTAGCGGTCAAACGGTGGCTTTGTTAGCACCATCTTGTGTTCCATCTACGGTTGTGATGTCTATGCCTGCGATTGTGTATCTACCACAATGTACTATTGCACCGTCTGAGGTTGTGTCTATGTTTGTTGAATCTACGGTGATGGTGACTACTAGGTCCACTGTTTCAATTCCTACTCCGGTCACTAGTCCACCATCATCAGAAACTCAGTGACACTGGGTATCCCTTCGCCGTATGCACAAGAAATTTCTCACATGTCATTTGCTTTTGATGCTTCATTGTCAGATTCAGAGCGGATAGTGGCTCTAGAACGTGTCGTGGCTGAGCAGTCAAGAATTAATCTCATTCAGACACAAGCTATTCAACGGCTAGTGGCTGAGAACCAAATTCAGTCATCTCTTCTTATTGAGATTGGTAAACTTTTTGATACGCTTAAACAGTTCTTAGCATCTCAAGGGGAGACCAGTTGCAAAGGGGATGAGTTGAGAACCAAGAGGAGAGAGGACAAAAATGATGATCCCAATGCTTCGAAAGATGCAGGTGGTGAGCTGCCAAGAACTGAACAAACTCTTGGAGCTTCCACATCTCAGGGGGAGTCTACTGGTCCATCTGGCAGTGCAAGTGGTGAGACGGTTGTGGTGGATGATGAAGCTACTGATCCATCTGGCAGTACAAGTGGTGAAACTGTTGTGGTGGATGATGAGGAAGATATGGATGAAGATGTGTTGCCTCTTAGTGAGATTGAAAAGCTTGGTGAACAGATTGAGATTGACAGTGGCCTAGAGGAAGGTGAGATACCTAATGATAGTATTGAACATGATATCCCAAGTCAAGAATGTGTGGGTCAAAATGATAATGTGTCGGGTGATTCTGAGTGGGAGGAACAGCCACGGTGGAAAGAAGAATATGCTCATTGGTTTAACAAAACAAAGAAGCCAGTGGTACCAACGATGTTCAAAAAGAGTTATAATATTAAAGGGTATGCTGAATCGAAAAAGGGTATTATCTGTTGGTTATATGATGATCAGCTAAAAGTATTTTTGGTGAAAAGATATGATGGGATTCAGTATTTTGCTAAGAAGTTGAGATCATTCAATACGTTACCTGAGTGTGAGGTGAAGGACTTGGCTCGTTTAAGGTTGATTAATAGGAGTGGGGACAACTTTGCTAGTTGGGTTGGTAAAATAGTGTAGAGTGAAGTTGTTAAGGAGAAAAAGTTTGAGTTGTTCAAGCCTCAAAAGGGGAAGTTGGTTGAAGATACAGATTGAGGAATGCGGGCTGATGGCAAGCCCTGGATGGTGATGAAGTACAAATCGATTAGATGTATGAAAGAGGTTCCAGTGAAGACTATGCCTCAAGATGTGTTGAAAGATCTTAAATGGTGGTATGTTGATTGCCAAACTGCTGAAGCCGTGATGGAAGATCAAGATGAACAGGAGATCTTAAGGGTGTATGATCCTATGCACTTGGTTAATTTGTCTCAAGCTGATTTGCAGGTACTCAACGAAAAGAAGATTTTTTATATTCCTGCTTGGAAAGATGAAGCGAAGAAATATCAAAGGGTGGTCTTAGTTTGTGTGAGACAAGGTGTACATGCTTGAAGATGGAAGGTACGGCTTTTTGGATTACATGACGAGACGAAGATGCAAGAGAAATGAAGCTACTGCCAAGGGGGAGCCTGTTGGTGCATTGTGCCAATAGTTCATTTGTCTCGAGTTTATCGTGTCTGTAATCATTACGATGTTTGTTTGTCGTGATAAACTAGTTAGTTTTGTTTTTGGTTTTGGCGAACTTAGCTTCTGGCGAAGTTAGGGACAACTTCGCCTAGGGTGTTAGGCGAAGTTGTCGTAGTATAATAACCTAACTTCCGCCGTCAGTTTGCAAGGTTTTGAGGGTTGTTCGTTTTGTAAGGTGTAGCAGGTTCTTGGTGCTACGTGTCTTCACATCTAATAGAAAAGTAACATTTGTCTTACGTGTTCCTTTACGTGTCTCTCGTCTAAACACTCGTATCGTATACGTAGGGGATTCCGCACCCTCGTGTTACGAGATAATCCTGTGTTGATCCGGCCGGGAACCTACAATCGATGACCATCCACCACCATATCAAATCGAGACTTTAAAACAGGGTGTAGTATCGTAATATGTAAATATCTCATTTTGCAGCTTGTGATGTTAACATGAAGTTATATCATGGTAGTTATCCACTTGTTCCGTTTGTAAGTTATCCACTTTAAGCCACCTCGTTGCCATCATTCTTCCATTTGTAAGTTAGATTTATTATATATATTTTCATTTAGAAATAGGTTACTAGATTATAGTTACACTTTAAAGACGTTTAATTTCTGTTGCAGGTCAAAGATGTGTATTGAAGATGGATCATCATTGTGTGTGGGTGGTGAACTGTGTTGGTGCACGAAATCACCACGGTGGGTGGTGGTGATGGATGGTGGTGGCGGACGGTGGTGGTGGGTGGTGATCGATGTTAGTGGCGGACAATGGGTGGGTGGTGGGGGGAGGGTGGTGGTGGATGGTGGCGGTAGTGGTGGTGGTAGAAGGCAAACGGTGGGTGGTGATGGCAGTGGTAGAATCTCTTCTGTCAAGACGTTATTTCAAAATCTCTTTTTCCTAGAATTTGAAAATATGGACGGAAAATGTAGGAAATATAAAAAAATAGTCTCTCAAGACGGTTTTTTGAGAAAAAAAGTTTTGTGAAAATCTGAACTTTTACTCCAAGATTTCAAAATAATTTGGACTTTCCCTTCATTATTTTTCCAAATCTGGTCTCCTCCCTAACTTTCTTTAAAAATTTGGCCTGCTACCCCTATATTATTATCCTTTCCCAATGTGCCTGGAAAGTCCAAATTTTTAAAAAATTTTGAGGAAAAAAGGGGTTATTTTGAGGATTCTCTCTCTAAAAGGGACTATTTTGAGAATTTTCCCTAAAACTATTATTCAATGATTGAGTTGGGTGGTTGGATTAAGGCTGACAGTCATGATAGTGAGGAGAATTCCAATAGACGACGTTATGGTACCCATGATGTCTGCCACGTGGGGGGTTCCAAGACTCGGATGTTTCATGAAAGGTTAGAAAAAGAGGCTTCAAATAAGTAGAGGTGCACAACACCGGTTTAATCAACCTATGGTAAAATTTGTTAGAGAAAATGATTTTCAAATTAGAGTCAAACTTATTTTTAAGTCTAAGGAATGAAAGAGAGAAATTTAAAAAATATTCGCTATTCATTTATCAATATGAAAATTGACTTAAATAGGAAAACCAATATGTCGTGGATGGATTTATGACAAGATCTCTTGATAATAGTCACAAGTTGTGTTAGATCATTGCATGATATAGACATCATAAAAATAAATTTATAATGTATGTATATTTTATCATCTTACTATGATCTTATCTTGGGAAAGCCAATATATGTATATCTCTTGATAATAGACACAAGTTGTGTAACACTCTAACCCGGATGGGTTGACGTGTCATAATATGCCTGATTAAACAATTAAACGCTTATTACGTATCGAACGAACAAATAACCGAACGGGTCTGGTTATGACCCAGATATCCTGGGGTGCCATCTATAAGTGATATACGTTTAATATAAGCTAACAAATTGGTATTATGACCTTTGTATGATAGCAAATCAGTTAAGCGAAAACATACTCGTTTAACTACCCGTTATGAATTTAAACGCGAAAGAGAGTTACAAAACAAGCATTGTATCATCTGTTAAGCCGAAAAAGATTTAAAAGACACTTAGTGGGAATATTTCAAGCAATTCGTGAAAATATTTTCAATTTTATAAACAAATACTATGTTTTTTTAAATTTACAATAAATTGGCCGAAAAACACTCGTTTTCACACTGTTTGTCGTACCCGATATATTTTTCGCGCCAAAAACCGAACCCGAAATAAATTTGGATTCGTCATTTCAAGTTCGGGCACGTAAATCGAGAAAAGTGGGCCAAATAGGCCCAAAAAGGAGGCCCATTTATTCCTGGCCGCCAAAGGGATCCCCCCATCCTTAAGTTCCTTTTTTTATATAATATACTACTAAGATATTTTGGCTCAACATCTTACAACTTCTGGATAAATAATCTGTTTTTCATCAGCTCATCAAGAAAACTTAAGGTAATTCTCTTATTTTGATCATTAATACATAGATTAAACATGTTTAAATTCATATAAACATAGTATGATTACCAAAAACCATTTTTAACCACGCAAAAATCCTAAAAATTGTTCAAAAACATGGTTTGATCATACACATGGTTAGAAACCTAGTTTGATAGTTTTTTTGGCCATAAACACGGATTAAAGGGTTTAAACGACGTTTTTACGGCTCAAAAGTTCGGTTTAACACCCTAGCAGAAACCCTAAGTTCCAAGGCTGCCATATTGATGAAACATTCTTGTTTTATGATATAGGACCTGTACCTAGCTTACATAGAAGCACACGAACCCGGAAACTTGATTAAGAGGGCAAAAACGGACAAAAAGCGCAAAGGTAATGCCGAATTGCTCGATTACAGGCTGTTTAGAATTCGATTGTGATGTGCATATTGTTAGGTTATAAAATTTTTCAGGAACATCAGGGACCATATGAGTGAGTCCGTGTCCAAATTTGGTAATTTTTCGACCATCCGAGAATATTTGGCGAATTTATTACCGAATTTGGGCGTTTATTTGGGAAAAATACTTAAAATGCTTGAAAAATTATGAAATTTTGTGAGGAACTCATATTTGGTTTAATATGATCACATATGAAATTTGGGATCATTTGTAAAACTCTAGGTATGTTTTATGGCAAGGTTGTTAGCTTCTAAAAATTTTACAGGTTGTTTTGAGAAGTATTTTGATCACTCGAGAATTTTGTCGGATTTTCCGGAAATCGTTTGGTATAAACGGACAATTTTCGAGCTAAATATAGCATATAAAATGATCTTTTTATAAATTAATAATTCAGTAAATAATTCCAGAAATATTTTTATAAAAGTCTACATAGTTCAATTGATAAGAAGCTAATTTTTCATAATTTAATGATTAACGGATAATTAATTGTGCCAATTTAAAAATTAAACAAATTCAAATCGAATAAAAACCGACAAGTTCGAGATTAACGAACCCATTAGAATGTCATAACATCAAGAGTAATCAAAAATCATATTTTTTGGTTAATTAAGTCAAAAATCATATTTTTTCTCAGCCATCACTGATGTCGTCAACTTATGGCTAGGGGGTCTGTGCCCCAAGGTGCTCGCTGAGTTTATTGCTTCGGCCCCCCTTACCCCTTTATTAAAGCCGGATAATGGAATTCGGCCCATTGCTGTGGGGGCTATCTGGCGTAGGTTGGTTTCTAAAGTGGCTATGAAGATGGTTGGGAAGGAAATGACTCAGTATTTAGGGGACTTTCAGTTTGGGGTGGGGACCCCTAATGGGGCAGAGGCGGTGCTTCACAGCGCGAACCGGTTTCTTAACTCCTTTCACGCGGACGGCTCTTTAGCTATGCTTACCGTGGACTTCTCCAACGCCTTCAATATGGTCGACCGCACAGCTCTTCTCCGAGAGGTTCATCATCATTGCCCGTCTATCTATCTATGGGTCCAGTTCCTTTATGCCCAGCCGGCTAGGTTGTACGTTGATGATAACTGTATAGGGGCTACTACTGGGGTTCAGCAGGGAGACCCCCTTGGGCCCCTCCTCTTTGCCTTAGCATTACACCCTCTTGTTCTCCGGGTACAAAATGACTGTAACCTCCCATTTCATGCTTGGTACTTGGATGATGGGACTATTATTGGTGGTGCCAACGAAGTCGCTAAAGCCCTAGACATTATCAAATCGGAAGGGCCATCATTGGGGCTGCAACTTAATATTAAGAAAACCGAGGTTTTTTGGCCATCGTGTAACGGGGTGAAAGTCAAAGATGGGCTCTTCCCTAGTGGGATTGGTAGACCAGAGAGAGGGGTAAAGCTCCTTGGAGGGGCTGTTAGTCGAGATCCCTACTTTATTAAGGAGTTGGCGAGGCGGAGAGCATCTCGTGCGGTTGATCTTATGAATCTCTTGCCTTACCTTAGGGATCCCCAGAGCGAACTCCTCCTGCTTAGGTCTTGCATGGGGGTTGCTAAGTTGCTTTTTGGGTTACGAACCTGCCACCCCCATATGATGGATGATGCGGTATCCTGTTTTGATAAGGGGCTACGAGAAGCCATCGAAGACATAGTTGTATGTGGAGGCCCGTTCTTTGGTGATCTTCAGTGGCGACTTGCATCTTTACCGATGCGCTTAGGGGGTTTAGGCCTTCTTTCGGCTCATGATGTCGGGGTTTACGCTTTTGTAGCGTCGAGGGCTCAGTCTTGGAAGCTACAGAATCACATCTTAAGGAACAGCGGAGTTGTCGACCTGGACCCAGACTACGTGCAGGCCCTGGAACGCCTAAATGGCGCTCTCCCAGACTTTGACATTGGCGGTTTCTCTAATATGGACACCGCCCCACCAAAGCCTCAAAAAACTTTGGCGAATGCCCTTTTTGGAAAAATCGCTCAGAGCCTGGGAGAAGTTTTTGGATTGTCCCCCCGACAGAAGGCGGTTTTTGAATGCTTACAAGGTCCTCATGCCCAAGATTTTCTGACCGTTATCCCGATTGATGGCTTGGGCCAAAGCATGTCTGCGGTCGAGTATAGGGCCATTCTTAAGTACCGTTTGATGGTCCCAATGTACCCCGAAGACGAAACATGTCCGATCTGCCGTAAGGCCTGCCTGGATAAATTCGGAGAGCATGCGGTTCATTGTAAGGAGATGCCTGGGTTCAAATACCGACATGATTGGGTGCGGGACGTTCTTTGGGACATCTTAAGGCGAGCTGGGATATCAGCTAAAAAGGAAGCCCCCGTAAACTTCCTTACAGACCCCACGGAAGGGAGATCCACTCTACGACCGGCAGATTTGCTCGTCTTTGGTTGGGCCGGGGGAAAACACGCTTGTGTTGACCTCACAGGGGTATCTCCCTTAGCTGGTTTGAGGGATAATGGGTTTGTAGCCGGGCAAGCAATAAAAAGGGCTGAAACGAAGAAGGTGGAGAAACATGCTAAAGTCTGCGAAGAGAACCAACATGTTTTTGTCCCTCTGGCTTTTGATACATTTGGCTCCTTGGCACCGGAAGCTATCCGTTTTCTAACCAGGGTCCAAAAGGTTGTGCATAGCAATGTGTCGACTCCAAAGGGGCAGGGGTATGTCTTTAGCAGGTTAGGGTTTGCAATTCAGAAAGGGGTGGCGGCGCAGCTTGTTGCCCGCCTACCTGCTATATTGATGTAATATCTATGTTTCATCAGTAGAAATAAAATCTTTATATTAAAAAAAAAAAAAAAAAAAATTAAGTAAAAACGAACTTTTTATGAGAAATTTGGACAAGTTGGGTAAATTGTGCGTGTTTTTTTCAAACCTAACTGAATAAACAGAAATGAGTCTTGTAGCGAATCCAGACCCCTAATTTGTGATATTTCTCTATAATTTAATCATTTTATCAACCAACACGTTTACCCAACCTTACTTCCTCATATCTGTTTTCTAAATGCATAAACGATCAACTTGGCCCAGCTGGTGAAAGAGGGAAACTGAGCCAAGTTCGATTTTAAATATTAGACATTGAACAACATCACAATCTAAGACTACTGAGACTTTCTGGGTGTAACAGTTATACCAGACTAGCCTATACATCCCAGTTTAGTATGACGATTATAATAATATTAAAATATTAATATTATTATAATACTGACTATAGGAACTAGTGATAACGAATCGAACAAACCTCGAGCTGACGCGGTGCTGATTATCTACTAAATCGTGAGTTTCATGACCCCATTTTCTGAACTGTTTTACAAACGTTTGGGGTGAAAAGCATGTTTGATTATATCTATACACATATCTGAAACATATGATGATGTGAATTATCTAAGTACTAACACATAAAAGTCCCCATTAACATAGTGATTAACTTCGAGCCAGTGGCTTGTGAATAGTACTATTGGTTTGACAAACCCAAACAGAATCGGCCTGGTTTCCGTGCCACACATAACGCCGTTTGCACATGACCATACTTATACAAACAAGCTATGTAGTGCTAGACGTAGCTACTTGGTGCATGTTGTGGGCGGAATGTCACACCCCGACTTAGGGCCTAGGTGCGACACCTGTTAGGTGGTATCTGTTTTGAAAACATATCAGAGTTGCGGGTTATTAGCGGAAGTCTTTAAAATATAATAATCATTTATAAAATGTCGGGTTAGAATACCCATTTGAATATTTATATAAAATATCAGCGGAAGTCTTTTCAGATAAAATATTATATTGAAAACTCAAGAGTTGAATACCCGTTTTGATATTTCAAATACATGTCATTTCAAAATATAATTGTTTATAATATTTTGAATAAAATATCTGAGCCATCAGATCACTTCTAATGATTATGTCTCCAATCTTCTATCAGTCTTGCCTGTCAATTCTATACTTTGCAGTATCCCTGAAATGTGGGGGAAAAATACGTCAGCACAAAGCTGGTGAATCGTTGACTCAATAAAACAGTTTATAACAATCGTTAAATACAAACATAGTTTTCTGTTTCACAAACTCAGCAGGAATGCCTGTCCATTCACGGGATTTGTACCACTGCCCTACACACACAATTCAAAGGTTCCCCGAGTACATAGCCCATGTTCGGAGACAACTTTCCTCTAGGCTATGTGACCCTGTTGGAGAACCGGTTATGACTGACTTGGTTTTGTATGCCAATTATTAGTTATGTTTGGATCCAGACACATGTATTCGGTCTGAGTTGCTTTTTATTATCTATTTTGTATTATAACGATTTTAGAGACACGTAATCTCATGCAAACATTTATCAGACTCTTTGCAATAAACAATCTGTTTATTACAAGAGTAAAATCAGTTTAGAAGGTTTAACGTATTCACCTGGTGTTGTCAGTTCGGTGACGTTTGAAAACCTTTCCTGTCAGTATGCTGTTAACCTATATTTGTAATAGGTTTGTATAAATTTATTTTTGATTAATCAGCAGACCTTAGGTCTGATCAGCAGACGTTACGTCTGATTCAGTTCAGCAGACTATTGGTTTGATCAGCAGACTTTAAGTCTGATTTAACTCAGCAGACCTCAAGTCTGGTTTTACATAGCTTTAACCTTGACAAATAATTTGGACTTTCAGTCCTTTTGTTATTTATCAGTTAGATGCCAGGTTTCTTCTTCATGAAGAAACATCTATACCAGGTTTCTTATTCCAGAAGCAACATTACTTTATCCATAATCGTTGTATGAGAATGCTTACGTTTCTTAATCATGAAGAAACAATAATTTGTCTATAACCTTTGCTTATGAAAAGTTATATTATGCTTATCAGTAATCAAGGTTTGGGCTATACCCCCGACTATGGTATAAGCCATAATAATAAAATAATAACTTAATCAGAACCCCTACCTCGCACTGGTATTTAGAGTTAAATGCCTATGACTGATTGAGCGGCACTCATACTTTATATCGCGTACTAGATCTTAAACTGTCAGAGCTTCGGTGCTTGGCACGTTCCACGAGATCGGCACGCAAACCGAGACTAGTGTGTGTGAGAAAGTGTGTGAAAATGTGTGTTGGAGGTGTGAGATGGGAATGCCGATAACCCCCCCCCCCCTTTTATAGCTGAATTTGGGTACCATCGCGTAGCGCGATGGTCCCTTTTCTTAGGACATCGCGTAGCGCGACGCCGCAATTGTTGAGATGCTGCCACGTATTGACACGTGGCACCGGTTGCTTATGGGGTCATCGCGTAGCGCGATGGCCTTTGATCCCTGGTCATCGCACAGCACGGTGCCCCCTTTTTTCTGATTTCTGGGCAAGAGCATCGCGTAGCGCGATGATGTTGTTCCTGAGCTCATCGCGTAGCGCGATGGGTCTTGAAATCAAGTTTTTCACTTTTGGTCCCTCGTCTTTGATAACTTGTCACTTCTTGGTCATATTTCCATTTTCCAAAAATACTAAAGCGCCCTTATGCGGCTCGCGGCGATGCGAGAGCGCGAAGTGCAAAGTGCGCCATCAAAACGCCACATTACGCCCATCGTACGAGTCCGAGTCCGAGTCCGTGCGCGTCGGGTGCTTCGCACCCTCCGCTAGGACTATGGAGAGTGATTAGCCATATTAAAACATTATTATGGAAACTTGCTTCCTTATAAATAGCTTCCATTTATTTCCTTGTTTCCATGTGCGATGAAAGTTATATTCCTTATTTATACTCATATGGAATGCTTCCATTTTCTTCCATCTTTCCATGTTGGATGGAATTTTCTATTTCCTTTATATGAAACGTTTATTTTTCTTATCTTATTTTTCCCATGACTTATCTTGGGAATATGTTTAATCCTTCAACTTTCAAAATTGACATCTTTAGCCCAAAATAATTATGGGTTTTTCCGAGGTGTTACACGGAAGGGGGGCCAGAGTGGTTGATTGAGCATTGGAAATGGAGGCACGCAGCACGAACAGTCAAGGCTTCACTGTAGCTTAGCATAATTACATAACTTACATACACACTTATAATCATACAAACATGTGTTTACATGTGATTACACATAACTGTTTTCTTGAAACTCGTGAAACTCACCAACTCCTATAGTTGACCCCTTTTAAACTGCTTTTTCGGTTTACCAAAGTTGGGAATAATTTGATGGTGTGCTACATGTCGTGGAACGTGATCGATGCTATGTGAATAGATACAAGTAGGGATGGGCAAATTCGGTACTGGTACCGGTTGGTACCGGTACCGGTACCGAAATCGGTACCGATTTGGTACCGTCGGTACTAAATTGGTACCAAAGTTTTGAGTTTCGGTATCGGGACCGGGATCGGTACCGATATTTCCCGATTTTTTTACCTTTGGTACCGTTACCGTCCCGGTACCGGTACCGAACCGAGGATTTTCGTACTGGTACCGGTACCAAAAATTTGTGATTTTCGGGACCGGGACCGGTATGGTCCCGATCTCATCCCTAGATACAAGTTACTAGTAAGGAGTGGGATAGTTAATATATATAATTTTGTTTGTATCACCTAGACTGTAAACAAAGATAGATTGATGTAATATAATGTAAATTAGTTTGTATTGTTTCTTTATAAACAATATGGTTGATACCAGAGGTGTCTATTACATTCGCTTTTACGCTTCCGCATTTGCTAGTCGGGGTGTGACATGTACGGAGGTATACAAAGACAAAATACATAATTCCATTACTTCATTAGAGTCAAAGGTACAGACTACTGATAGATCATATACTAAGTCCAAAATACATATTATTCACATAACATAAGCTTAACAAGCATCTTCAAATTATTCCTAAGTGTTAGGCTTCTCCCTTGATCCCGCCCAAAGTATCATGTGAACCTGGAGTGTAAAAGGTATACGGAATGAGCCGAATGCCCAGTACAGAATATTAAGGCTCAAAAGCAAGTAATAATTAACTGAATACAATATCACAATATATAATAACATATAACTGATTAAAATCATATAACTGAAATAACTGAAACATATCATACGGATGTACCCATAAGCATAACTGAATCTGATAAGATGTGACAACATACAGGGGGCCACTCCTGTATGTCAATCACCCGAAATGGCGTAAGTTGGCATACCCACAACCATTCCCTGAATCTGAAACTGAAACTAGGATATATTCATACACCTCCTAGTAGATATGTATCGCACCTGTACTTAAGAGACGCCATGAACTGATCTCTTCATCACGAAAGGAACCCATAGCATCGATGCCACAATGTTATGCCCGTGGGACACTCCACAGGAAGCGAGCGCTTAGGTTAACAGAGTACAAATAATCTGAGTTATACAATAAAAATTCATATCTTAACAAATCATGGAACATGCGATAATGAGTACAATAAAATAATAGATATATCACATACTAAAAGACAATTAACAAATCATAAACAATAGAGCGGACGACCAAATGAATCGAGGTGTCAAAGGCGTTAGGAGTTCCAAAGGCATATGATATCAACGGGGTTTATAACAATCGAATATGATAACAATAAAGAAGGTTAGAATCCGTACCTTAACTGACATCCACAATCTTGTCAAACTTGTTTCTTTTAGGGGTTGTAATGACCTACAAGCTGTGATTTGTGTTTGAAGAGATTAATACTTTTATCTTTGGATGTCATATGCTCACGTGTATATTAAATTGTAAATTTTAATGAATATGTATGATTATTTATGAGAAATTAAACGGATTCGAACTTTGTTAAGAAATTTATTCTGTTTTTTATTTGTTTTATGGTTTTAGGCAGGCAAACCAATTATAATTTTAGTAGTTTATAATCTACGTATTTATTTGATGTTGGGTTGTAGTAACTAAGAGAAATGACATGTTATTAAAATGGGATAATAAGTTCTAGTATAAATAAAGCGTATAACCTTCTTACTTTTCTCTAGTGTATGTTTCTTTCAATTTCATATTGTGATAACGTCACTAAAGTTAGGCTAATATACATATTTAAAATCGTAAATGACTTTTCTTATTACTAACTATAATTTAGTTACGGTTATCATTTCACTGTATGCAAACATACCGTATTTATTTTATGCATATGTATATATATGTTTTGTTCACTAAGAGTTTCAAGCAAAAGTGAAAATATATAAATATAATATATACACTTTTAGATGAGATAATTTTAAAAACAAAACAAAAGTTGGATTGAACTAGGGACCCGAATCCGACACCATAATAAGATATTAATTTGAGATGGGTTGGATTCGCGAAGTGCTACTAGCAGTGGCGGAGCTACAGCTTCCCCACCGGGTTCGTCCAAACCCGGTCTTTTTTGGTTTTATATATAACCTATAATATCGAATTAACGAGCGAACCCATACTTTTTCGACAAACGAACCTAGTTGAAAAAGTGAAAGAAGTAGAAAAAAACAAATGCACTTGTGTTTAGGAATTTGCAGGTGATGTGAATGAGTTATGTAGGTGATGTGAGAAAGAAAAAGAAAGACATGTGCTATCATTCCAGAATTTATGGTTAAGTGTGTTTAGGCTTTTGGGTCATTACCCAGCCCAACATTATACTTTTAAATTTTAACCTTACTTGTATATCCTCTATTCCACTTTGATTATTTAATTTAATCTAGTGAGTGAACTATAACTTCAAGAATATTTTAGATTCTTTAAATTGAACTTTTATTTACGATACAAGTGAAATCTATAAAATTAATTGTGAACATGGTTAAAACCTTTTCGTTTAGCCACTGATTATATTAATGTTAGTTCATTATGTTAGAGTAACATTACTTCTATTTGGTAAGGTCTCTTGAATTCAAAATTCTAAAATCTAAGATATACTTTTGACCCCACAACTTAAATGTTTAAGTTATACCGTTGCGTTCATTCATCTTTCTTTATTTTGATTTTCAAATAATCAAATCCAATACGAGCAAAAAGCAATGTTGAAAGTCGTGATTGAAAATGTAAAGAAACGTTTTTTAAACATGAAAACGCGTATGAAACAATTATTACACATAATAACTTTTTTTAATTTAAAATGTCTTTATATTGTATTTAATGTTGACGATTCTCTTTTGTTATGATAGTGATATTACATTCTATTTATCCGACCTGACCCGACTCATCCGGGCTTGAAAACTTTGACACCGTAGAAAATTCAAACATCGAAAAATCTCGAACCTATAAGAAAAAATTTATGGCTCCGTCACTAGCTACCAGTTTTCCAGGAAGTATGATTTTATGTTTCTAACCAAGTGAATAGATTAATTATTTAATATGTGGCGGTTGTTCAACCCTTTTCGCATTTTAAGTTAAGAGATTTAACACTCACCTTTTTTTTAAGAACCATTTTCCAAAACCAAACGCCCATCCAAATCAAACTGTATTTAAAGTAGATAATACTGTTGGTACAATGGTATATGAAATGTTTTTTTTTTCTTTTACATATATGGAGGGGTTGCGGACTACCTGCGGAAGTCGTCGGTGTTTGGTGGTGGTGGCTGATAGAGCAGTGATGAACGGCGGCCGTTTACATCGGAAAATCTGCCACGTTGGTTAGTGGTTTGAGCAGTACCTCTGGTGGTCAGCTGAGGCGTTACGCGGTGGGGATAATGAGTGGTGATGTCAGCTTTTGATTTAGAGTATGGAAAAAGGGTTCGTCGGAGATGACAACTAAGTCGTCGGAAAATATAATAGTTCACGAAATGAGGCAGGTGCTTTTGATGTGGGGTGAGATGAGGTCGGTTTTTATAGCCGAACGTTGAGGAGTTCAAATATCTTCAATAGTTTTTACAACATTATAAAATTATTGAAGTATGGTTTTGGTCTTCATCACTTACATTTTCTTGTGGTTTGTAGGTTTGAAAGTAGGTCTGCAAATGTTGCAGAGTTTCAGTTAGGAAGTTTGAAATGTGATCTTCCGTAAATCGTTTAAAAAAATAAGCATGAATGGAAAGGAAGGGTTGGATAAGAGCATGCATAAATATTACAGAGGTTTTTCATGAAAGATAGAAGAAGAATGTTGATTTTTCTTTTATTTTTCAAAGTATGACCCATGAGATTATTATTAAGTGTAGTTCATTCTTTGCTTCTTTCTTTTATGCCATACTTTACGTATGAAGTGGGTTTTGGTATTTTCCAATCAAAAAGGGTCTCTTTGTATTATTATTATTATTATTATTAAAGATAAATATCAAAGCTTGGTGTCCAAAGTTTTTTTAAGAAATTTTTTTGACGTTTTAAGTAAATTATTTCCTTAAGCTAACATTATATACTTTTGCCATGATGGTTAAAGGTGATATGGTAAAGTCTTTAATGAACCCACTGCGTGTGATCGAGTCCCTCGTAAAACATATGTTTCATTTTTTCCAAGTTTTCTCCCCGTGAGTTATTAGGTGGATTGGTGGTACGTGTTTTATGTTATATTAATTAGTTTTTTTTTTGGTTTTTTTTATTTTTTGTTTTACTTTTTTTCTCTTTTTGTTTTAAATATTTTTGTTTTAGTTTAAATATTTTTTTTAGATATGTTACTTGGATGAAATGATTTTTTAGGTTTAGTTTTGGTGTGTGGCGAACCTAAATTAAGAAAAATATGTTATTTTGTTGGATTTGAGTGCAGACGAATTTATTTTTTGGATTAGTTCTGGTGTTGTAACGCGATGCTGACCGAATTTGTGTCAACTCACAACCGCAACGCGCGAGTTTTACCGACCGACTACAAGTCGTTTTAAATATATTTTTTATTACAAGTTATATGAGTGTCAATAGTATAATGTTTGTCTACTTTTTTTAGGTTTATTGTCATTATCGTTATGAACCTAACTTATGTCTACCGAATTTGCCTCATTGCGCCGCCGAACGCGGTGGGCTGTATCTAGTTGTTGTTATTATTATTATTATTATTATTATTATATCCCACCGATGTGGATGTGAAAACATTGTTGATGTTATCATGTTATGCCAATTTATATTTTCTTTTATATAGCTATTATTATTGATTGCAAAATATACGCACGCGCGTACACATATATATATATATATATATATATAAAAGGGAGATTTTAAATGAGAATCACTTTGAGTTTTAAAAACTCGAAAGAATTCAACGAAACAAATTTTTTTTTGAATTATTTTTACACATACGTAATATATGTAAGTTATATATACGTAAAAAAATTACAGAATTTTTTACGCACAGAGTCGACTCATACATATGTGTAACGGACGTTTAAATTTGTGTAATCACTTACATCTTTATTCTCTCTCATACTTTAATTTTTAATTACATTTAATGTCAACCACGTAATCTAATCTTTTTAATTAAATGTGTGGTCAATAATGAAGTTCTTAAGTTCTTAAAACTTAACAAGGTTCTCAAAATATACTTCCCCTATATATATATATATATATATATATATATATAGGAAAGATTTTAAAGAGAACCTATTTGAGTTTTAAGAACTCGAAAGAACTCAGTGTAACGATTTTTTTTTCGAATTTTTTTTACACATGCGTAATATATGTAGGTTACATACACGTAAAAAAATTACAGAATTTTTTACGCACCGAGTCGACTTTTTTAACATGTGTAACGGACGTAAAAGTCAGTGTAATCACTTACATCTTTATTATCTCTCATACTTTGAGTTTTTTTTTTCCAGATTTAATCTCAACCACATATTCCAATCTATTTAATTAAATGTGTGGCCTATAATGGAACTCTTAAGTTATTAAAACTCACCATGGTTTTCAAAAGATCCCTCCCCTATATATATATATATATATATATATATATATATATATAGCTTTTAGCCCCCATTTTACGGGGATTTATTTAGGCTTTTGTTTTTAATCGTCTTGCATTTGTAGTGATTTGTTTTATTTTCCAACGGAGTTTGCTTTGATTTAATTGTATAAATTAGTTTGTTAGAGCATTTTCTCATCCAACCCCTCATATTATGTGAGGGGTGTTTTTATAATTTAGAGAGTGATTTAGGGTGCTGTGAGCGAAGTGTTTTATAATTTAGAGAGTGATTTAGGTCATATCTCTCTTTAATTTGGATTTACTTTACAAAGGTTATAGGGTTACGATTCACGAAAGCCAAAGGCAACAACTTGGATAGTAAATGGGTCACCTCTCTTTTTTATTTTGAGTTTACTTTTCAAAATCTCCTTTTATTATATTAAACGGAAATATTGAATGAAGATTTGGAATGATTGGATCTGTTGTATCTCATACACCACTTTAAAATACCCTAGGCCGGATAAAAATTAGAGTCAAAATTATTCTATAAATAGGGATATAAATGGAAAAAATAAAAAGGATTTGTAGCATAAAAATTCCCTTAAAAATTACTATAAAAAATAATAACTCAAAATATAAAAAGAAAGTGACAAAAAAAAGACTAAAATGTTTCACCTGTCTTAGAGCATTCTCCCATCCCCCATTCCTATTTCTATAATTACAATAAATACTACTACATTTTTCTCTCATTTTCAATTAAATAATACTTTTTTATGCCTTTATTATTACAATTTTCTTTTTTCTCTACTCACAACCAATTCAACAAATATTAAAAAATAAATAAGGGCAAACAAAGTTTCCCCAAATTTACAAAAAAATCACTACCTTTATCCAAACAGTTTTCAAATGACTTGATTTTTGTTAATTGAAAATTCAAACACCTGAATTGAAACATTGTTTCGTCGTTTGAATAACCGTTTCGAGATAAGTTTTACATCAGTCGAATCATATCGTTCTTCCGATCAAAAGCCCTAAAACATCATTTGAAATTCAGGAAAAAAACATAACGGCGTTAAGTGTTTTTTAACGGAGGTCCATTGAGACAAAAATAGTTGAAAGTTGAGACCAATTGTAGTGATTTTTAAAGTTGGGATTATTATCAACCAATACACAAAAGTTGGGATTATTTATTTCCAATTTACCTTGTTAAAAATGTTTAAAATAACTAGGGACCCAAGTTACTCAATCTATTATTAAGCATACCATATAGACCTTTCGTGTAATTAACGTTTTTTAAGTAATAAATTTAAATTCCTCGAAACTAATATTTCGTATAATTAACTCTTTTTTAAGTAATAAATTTAAATTCCTCAAAACTAATCAAGTTCAAACAATCCAAGTGACAAAATTAAATAGCAATATTATTTCCACGAAAGCCCCATGGAGCAACTTGGATTTACATAGGCCCTATCTATTTATTTTTGTTTTACTTTTAAAAGTCATGATGTCAAGAAAACCGCATGCAACAACTTGGATTGTAAATGAGTCCTATCTCTCTTTGATTTTGGGTTTACTATTCAAAATCATTTAGAGTTTCCTTATAATACACACGATGGAACAGATGAATGATGTAATGAGTTTTGGAATGTGTTAAGTTATATATTCTTTCGTTTCTAATTTCTAAAATTATATATGGAGAGAGCATGGTTTAAATAAAAATACATAGTTTTCTAAGAATAATAAAAGTATAAAATTTGAAGTTAAGAAATTATGTGAGACTATGGGGTGTTTGGGATTTATTATTTTGACCACCTCGTGACTTTCAACTCTTTGAAATGTTAAATGATGTTTGGGAATCCGTACGGTAGTTTTTTCTCAAAATGGGTGGTGGGAAAAAAATATTAACCAAACTAGGTTTTTTATATTTTTTACTTATCAAAAATGAATTGAACAATACCTTTTATGAGTTAACAATATTTTTTATATCTCATGAAACTAAGATATAATAACCGAACAAAAGGATCCAATTACAATAGAGATGTGGGTAAATGTGCAACAAGCTGCATCGTCACCCTCTTTTGAATGGCAAAACCCATCCTACTGAAAACAAAGTTATAGCTCTTTTTCTGAAACATAATAGCTTTGGAGGCAAGAGAACCAAATGTATCAAAAACCTTATTACAAAGCTGCCACATCTCTGGCCGGCCTACATTTCACCATTGTGCTTTCGGCTGGCCATCATCAACGTGCATCACCACCATCTCCATCTTCATCGTTTTCCAGTTCAAAAGACCGTCTGACAATAGGCAGAAAGTTGAAAACTGAAAGGGAGAGATGGTGATTGTGTAATTCAGATAGCTAGTAGGTTGACAGGCGGTTTAGGTGGTTTTTCGGCAATGGTTTCCAATCTCGGTTCATGTGGTTTAGATATCGGTTTTGATATGTTTTTCCCTGGCCATGCGATGGGTTTTAGATCTTGGTTTGTTGTGAAAATCAATCATATATGTTACAAAGGATTTTTATCATCTATGTTTGTCTAAATTGCCTTGAAACTACCCACAATACTCGAGTAAGAATACTCATGAGTTTGATTATTTTTTTAACAGTGTTTGATAAGTATATAATACTTGACTCCAATTCATATGAAGCGTAAGACGTTAAGAGTTTAAATGTGTGTATACTTTATACACATGACTCTGACGTGTCGCACTCTAACTATTTAAATGTAGGGTAGACTATAAAATGTGAGTTTGACCTTTTTTTAACAGTGAACTATCCACAATACAAGAGTAAGTATTCTTTAGACACGAGATGCAAGTATATCTTTTTCATCTATTTTTCCTAAATTACATAGAAAATAGAAAAAAAAAACGTTCCAAATATAATCAAGTAGGCATAATAGATTGGCCTATAACCCTATACAGTACTCGAATAACATTTTGTTTGTTTCTTCTACTTTCAAACTAAAAAATATATCCATATTTGAAAAGAAAATAAAAATATATTGTTTAAGAATAATTTAAAAGATGTCTAATAAAGGTGCATAGCTCACGAGTCATATAATCTGATTCCGGTTGTATGATCTAAACCAATCCGACATTCCATAGTGACATATTCAGGAATTTTTTTTAAAGAGTTTACTATTTTTAGAAGCTTCAATTTCAAATTGATTATAAAATTATTCAGGTCGATTCAAGTCGGGTAAGGGTGGCCCAACCATCAACCATTTTAGGGGCCTAAAGCAACCTAAAATCTGAGGCATTTGACAAAATACATATTTTATCCTAGCACATGCAGAATTAGCTAATAGGATTTTATGTGGAATGTAATTTTAGTTATTACGGGTCCGTCTAAAAATGGTCATTGATTTAGATCATGATGTGTAAAGACGGGTCTACCACAAAATTTTCAAGATTAACATAATAGTTACAAAATATTCATTTGAATGTGGTATGCAACAATCGGTTAAAGCTCAAAACCAACAATGCGAGAAAGTTCGAAACGGGTCAAAATTAAAAAAAGATCTATTAGTTGCATATATATGTGAACATTGATCAAATTAATGGGTCAAAATTCAAGCATTGAAAACTAATTAATAACTTATGCAACCAAAGAAATCTAACATATATACAATCATACACTAGCAAGTGAGCACTAAAGATGCTAAATTGTATGCGGAATCAAACTTGTATGCGGCAGGGGTGCATAAGGGTCTTGTTAAAGGTTATGCAAATTGCAAAGATGGGGTGACTTTGGAGGCTAACGAGCTATATAACCCAAAGGCCAAGGAGGAGCTCAAAAAGGCCGTGCGTGAGTGGAAAACGTGCAATACCCATATGTGGCAGCTTTGTCGCAGTGCACGAAGTGTAGAATGGATGACTTGAAAGCATTGGAGCCGGTGGGAATAAGAATGACGTCGAAAAGCCGGTGGGAATAAGAAATGACGTCGAAAAGCCGGTGGGAATGAAAGTCGAAGTCGACGAGAAGGGAAATTAGTTTATGCAGTTTGAATTCGTTTTATATGTACTTTTGCATTTGGTACTTTCACATATTACTTTTGTGTTGATCAGTTTGTTGGATGGCTTTGTGTGTAAACAATGGGATTGGTAACTTTGAGTCAAAATGTCAAACTGGACTATTTAATTCAAGAAGATGAAAGTTAAAAGTCTTCTTTTGACTATTGATATTTGAGAAAATTACTGTTTGCGTCCCTGTGGTTTGAGGGTGAGGACATATTGAGTCCCTCGAAAAAAATGAACTTGTTGAGTCCCTAAGGTTTAAAAAATGAACTGTATGAGTCCCTGCAGTTATACTTCCGTCCATGGAAAAGCTGAAATTACCAATGTGCCCTTTCATAAGATTCTTATGAGTCCCTGTGGTTTATGGTGTGCTTCGTTTTAGTCCCTCGTTATAAATTTCCATCTAAAATATTTTTTTTAACAAAACTAGTAGAACCGAACTACTTCTTTAACAAAACTAATCGGGCCGAACTAGTTCTTTAACAAAAACTAATCGAAGCGAACTTACTTTTTTAACAAAACTAATCGTACCGAACCAATTTTTTTTTAACAAAACTAATCGAACCGAACTACATTTTTTAACAAAACTAATCGAACCAAACAACTTTTTTAACAAAACTATATTAACTGAACTACTACAACAAACTAATTCGGCGGAACTAGTTTTTTAACAAAAAATAATCGAAACGAACTACTTTTTCTACAAAACTAATCGAAACGAACTTAAATTTTTTTTTAACAAAACTAATCGAACCGAACTATTTCTTTAATAAAACTAAACGGGCCGTATTAGTTTTCTAACAAAAAACTAATCAACCCGAACTACTTTTTTAACAAAACTAATGCAACCGAACTATTTTTTTAACGAAATTAATAGAACCGAACTACTTCTTTAACAAATTAATCGGGCCGAACTAGTTTTTTAACAAAACTAATTGAGCCAAACTACTTTTTAACAAAACTATATGAACCGAACTACTACTTCAACAAACTAATCGGGCTGAACTAGTTGTTTAACAAAAACTAATCGAAACGAACTACTTTTCTACAAAACTAATCGAACCGAACTTACTTTTTTTTAACAAAACTAATCGAACCGAACTTACTTTTTTTTAACAAAACTAATCAAACCGAACTACTTTTTTAACAAAACTAATACAAGTGAACTATTTTTTTAACGAAATTAATAGAACCGAACTACTTCTTTAACAAATTAATCAGACCGAACTAGTTTTTTTTAACAAAACTAATTGAGCCAAACTATTTTTTTAACAAAACTATATGAATCGAACTTCTACTTCAACAAACTAATCGGGCCGAACTAGTTATTTAACAAAAACTAATCGAACCAAATTACTTTACTACTTCAACAAACTAATCGGGCCGAACTTGTTATTTAACAAAAACTAATCAAACCGAACTACTTTTTTAACAAAACTAATTGAACCAAACAAATTTTCAACAAAACTAATCGAACCGAACTTACTTTCTTTTTAACAGCACTAATCAAACCGGACTACTTTTTTTTAACAAACCTAATCAAACCGATCTACTTCTTTAACAAAACTAAACAGGCCATACTAGTCTTTTAACAAAAAACTAATCAAACCGAACTACTTTTTCAACAAAATTAAAAGAACCAAACTACTTCTTTACCAAACTAATCGGGCCGAACAAGTTCTTTAACAAAAAACCAATCGAACCGAACTACTTTTTTACCAAAACTAATCAAACTGGCCTACTTTTTTAACAAAACTAATCAAACCGTTGCGTCGGAATCAGGTGGGTTCGCCGGAGATGTCGCCGGAAAAGCAAGGTTTATCATAAAACGTTTCAGTTGCCGGAATCTTCGTTTGTCTCGCTATCTAGCAACAGTACTTCCACCATAACCCACCATAATCGACATACCATGATAAAAATCCTAGCTCATGTGCCGCCGCCACCGTGCACCTGTCAGTGTTTTAAAAACCGGTTCAAACCGACCCGTTGAACCGGTTAAACCGAGTTTCGCACAGCAGGCCTGTATTTTAAGCCTGTATTTTTGGCCGGTTTGTTAGAACATCGTACCGGCGGTTTTTTTTCTAAAATACCGGTTTTTACCGGCAACCCGGTTTTATGTCCAAGAATTTTTTGATATTTGCGGCCCATATTTTATCAAAATTACGTTTAACCCAACAATTAATATTCAAATGTGTAAACTTTATGACTGTTTTTTTAAAATTGAGTGCTTCAGTATTATTTTTTTAATATGGGTTAACTTTTGGATTATTTTTTGTTATGAAATTATTTACTTTTAGGTTATTTTGGAGTTAAAGTTGTATTTATAGAAAATTATAAGGTAAACTGTTCAGCCGGTTGAACCTCCCGGTATAACCCGGTTCAACCGGTTGTATTTAGCCCAATCCGGTACGTGTTAAAAACCAGTTTTTAAAAAATTGGCACCTGTGGCTCTATTGTCGTCGCCGCCGTGCTGCCGAGGTGCCATCAGAAAGACTCGCCGGAGAACACCCTCACCCTTCCAGCAACCGTATCAATAGATATAACTTAGAGTGTGGAGAATGCGGAGTGAAATTAGGATCTCAAACGTTCAAATTGAGACGTGATGTTGAATCAAAGTGTGGATTTAGTTGATTTGAGCATCGAATTTAAGATTTAAGTCCTGAAATTGGAATTTGAGGATGAATGGTGAGTTAGGGTTTGAAGTTTTGATTGTACTTGATTTAGGTGGTGACTGATGAACGATGTTTTTTGTTTTTTTTACTGCTGTGAAAATACAAGTTTGTCCCTCATTTTAACGGGGTTGTTAACAGAAGTTTAGTGCCAGGGACTCATACAGTTCATTTTTTAAACCATAGGGACTCAACAAGTTCATTTTTTTCGAATGTGTCCCCGCCCTCAAATCACATGGACGCAAACAATAATTTTCTCTTGATATTTTGATAGGGTACAATCCCAATCTTTAAACATATATAATATCTTTTTCATGGAAAAGTACTTTCTAGGATAGTAGAAAACCCCAATAAAATGTGAGGTATAGACCCATATACACCATGAAGATACTTGTCGGTTATAACAAAGCAAATAATATTGGTTTGAATAAAATGAGTTCAAGATGTTTTAAAAAACAATTTGGTTTGGGTTAAAACATATATGGGTAAAAATGGAGTCGGGTTGAAGTGTGTTGGATTACTAAAAAAGCACCAAAAATAACGGTGGTCCAAACGACTAAAGGATGCTTCAATTCCGATGTTTAAACTTTTAATTAACAAAAATCAAGCTACTTGAAGCACCGGTTTGAGATAAGTTTTACATCAATCGACTCGTATCCCCATTCCGATCAAAAGCCCTAAAATATCAATTTGAATATTGGAAAAAACTTAACGTCGTTATATTTTTTTAATGGAGGTCCAATGAAAACGAATAGTGTGCAAGTTGGGATCGGTGACAGCTACTTTCTAAGTTGGGATTATTATCAGCCAACTGCATTAAGTTGGGATTATTAAATAACTTAACGTCGTCGTTAATATTTTTTTATAATGGTTGTGAGTAAATGTGAGAGAAAAGGTAATGATAAAGATATAGAAAAGTATTATTTAATTAAAAGGAAAGAGAAAATATAGTGATTGTTAATGTAATTTTAGATTTAGAGACAGTGAAAAGAATGTTAATGCTCTTATTCTCACAACCCCACCCTATAATTTACAAATTTCCCCTCATATAATTTAGATGATGGGTTGAAAATGCTCTTAATGTAAATAATGACTTATGGCAAATTAAAGGCAAACTGGAAATAAAACAATCCCACATTTTCTGTATTGGCCGATAATAATCCCACCTTTAAAAATCACTACCAACGGTCCAACCTTTCAACTATTTTTGTCTCAATGGTCCTCCGTTAAAAAACATTTAACGTCGTTACATTTTTTTCCGAGTTTCAAACCGATGTTTTAGGGCTTTTGATCAGAAGAATGATACAGGTCAACGGATGTAAAACTTATCTCGAAACGATGCATCAAATGGATTGATTTTTTGTTAATTGGAAATTCAAACACTCAAATTGAAACACCGTTTCGTCGTTTGGATCACCGTTCCAAGATAAGTTTTACATCAGTTGACTCGTATCCTTCATCCGATCAAAAGCCCTAAAATATCGATTTGAAACTCGGAAAAAAATGTAATGGCATTAAGTGTTTTTTTAATGGAGGACCATTGAGACAAAATAGTTAAAAGTTTGGACCGTTGGTAGTGATTTTTAAAGATGGGTTTATTATCGGCCAATACACAAAAGATGAGATTATTTATCTCCAATTAAATAACCTTGTAAAGTTTTACTAAATTTTCCTTTCATATATTTCATGTAACTAAGATTTATATTCATAGACTATTAATTTGTATAATGATGAAATGTGATATCTTATAGCATTCCCAGCCCATCTCTACCATATATCCATATATAACATATAATTACACTAAAAATTACTGCATTTTCTCTTTCCTGTTCAATTCAATAATACTTTTTATGCATTTGCTATTATATTTCTCTTTTCTCCACTCACAACCACTTTCAGAAAATATTAAAAATTTATATGATATCTATAGTGAAACCCCAAATATAACTTTCCCATATAACATTTTCTCTCTCCTCTACTCATAATCACTCATAACCATACCATATAATTTGCAAATCGCCTCACATATTTATAAGGAAAGGATTAAGAATGCTCTTAGGCCCTATCATGACATGATGAACATTATACTCTACATGCATATAGCAATCATGATGATACGTACAAAAAAGGATTTGTTTGCAATTTCTAGATAATCTGTACGAGAATTCTCATCCCTTCTTCTATCTTCGAATCCAAAATTACACTAAAACACGCTACATTTTCTCTTTTCTTTTCAACTAAATAATATTTTTTCATACTTTTATCATTACCTTTTATCTCTCATTTACTCACAACCACTTTTCACAAATATTAAAAAATTATAGGGGGTGAACAGTCATTTTTCAAATTTACAGAAAAATCACTACATGTCTTTTTTCTCCACTCACAACATCCTAAACTACTCTCTATATTATAAAAACTAGTTTTAGAACCTGTGTCACGCCTAGCGCCTTCATGTTTTACCTTACCCATTAATGCAAAGCATAAGGCATAATTAAAAACATATGACCATGTATTAATTTTTTTCTATTTAGTAAAAAAATTACAAATAAAAGAGCTCACCCGCGGCCAATGCCACTGTGGCGTTAAAGTTTGTAAAAGTTTGAAAACAAAAGAAGTTCATTATGAGTCCATTGAAACATTGATTTTCATTTGAATGTCTAATATGCAATTGCATAATAAATCAAAAGAAAAGACTTAATATTCTCAATTAAAATTTTGTGTGTGTGTAACGCGGATTAGAGAAGAGTTTGTAAAAACAATTCGGATTTTGTTATATTTAATTAATATTTGGTTGATCAGCTAGTAGTGTCACAAATACATTATATTCATTTTTTTGTGATTTAAATATGTTTTTTACATATGAAAAGATCTTTTTAATTAGAATATATATATGTGTGTGTGTGCGTGCCTATCTTTGTTGTTATGTTACAAAATATAGATATTTAAAAAAGCTAAAGATATCAAGGAAATTGATTTATTTTTTAAATGAAAACGTAATCTAAGAAATCGTATATTATTATTATTTTTTATATATTTTTATATTATTATGTATGAGATTATCATATATTAGAAATTAAAATTGAAATTGGTTAAATATTTCAATTCCATTTTTAGTTTTATATTTTCTCATCTAAATTACAATAAAAATTATTTATTTTATTAGGATATGTCCAATTTTAGAATATATAATCTTTATTTATATGGAAAGTTCTTAAAATGCCTATAAAAAGATATTAAGAATTTGAGCGGGAAAAATTAGTCAAGAATTCTTGAATATGTGACTGCCATGTCATCCTCGTTATTTTCTTTTATTAGTATAGATAGATATCATTCGGTTAATATGGTAGACAGGATGTGAATGCTCTAAATTAATATATTGATAGTTAGCCTATTCATTACATGGCTGAGCTGGCGGTGTTTTACCATCAAATACGTGTCGCAACTATGGAAGGGTGACAAGAGGGCATCCAACAAATATTTAACGGTGCGGTAAGGTGAAATGCATGGATTGGCTTGTCTGAAGACTTTGTTCAAGGTATATCTTTTGTATTTATATACACTAGATGGGTGCCCGCGTGATGCCATAGGATATGCGCTCAAACACGACATTTGACGCACAACCATTTTAGAATTGAGAGAGATATCGAGATAGAGCCAGTACGCGCCTAACCAAACAACAAGACGTGCGTAACCCAACAATAATATGTGTGTAACGTGACATCGAACGCGTAACCAGTGTCGATAAACGCGAGACACAAGGATTGCATTCAATGCGTAACTGGTCCCAACCCGGCCCGAACCAAATTAACTTTTTTTGTATCACGTGTTTTGACCTTAACCACTACAAAACAACTTGAGTGAGCTCCTTCTAAGCTACTGGTCCTTTCTGTAACATCTCAACCGAAACGGAATATGTCACGTTGATACATTGATAGCTCATAAGCTCATGACACTAATTATTTATTAAATTCATTATATAATCCAAGATGTTACACAAAAACAAATTAATCAAAACAATTCAATATTCTATCCTTAGGGTCTACTAGATGTCTTCATAACTTGGCAAATCTTCACACAAAATACGTGTAGCATATATAAAAATAAAATGGCTAACTGAAAAATTAGTGAGAATTACACAAGTTGTATATATATTTTATAAGGCAAAAATCATACAACTCACGTGCATCGTAGATCAATCACAAGTATAAATGAATATGAAACAAACGTAAATGAGGATCCATTCTATTCGGATAAATCAAAATAATAGGATAGTATATGATCATACTAAATGAAGCTAGTGAGGATAATGAGACCAATTAGCAATTAAACACATAAAAACATAATTATCTGAGACATAAACAATCAACAAGTAACGAATCACAGGAGAACACGAGGGAGAGTATTTGAAATTTGAGATATGAATAAACATAGTTCGTTTGAATAGATGTATACATGCTACCCTTAAAATATGTAAATACGAAAAAACGGGTGTTTAAACTCATCAATATGATAACACTTGCGTGATTCTGTTTATGATTTTATTGAAGGGGTGTTAATAAGAGAAGTTGAATATGTATTTATTATATTTTTTAATTTATAACCGTTCAATGTTCATGAGACTGTTTGATCCATTTCTATGCACGACACCTCATTCCCGTGCAAGCTTTCAAATGATACTAAAAAACCAAGATCCCGTTATACTTTTATTATTTTTTTTTTCTAAACAACAATTCACACACTCGTTTACTTTCTACTTCTAAACTAACCCCCCCCCCCCCACCTCTCCCAAAAAAAAAAAAAAACTGTTCTTTCTCCACCAAATTTACCACTACTCCTTTCATTTGCTAATTCCCACCAATCAAGCATGGAGACTTACTTAAAACCATCGGCCCATATTATTTATTTACTCTTAAACGATCAAACCATTTTACATTTCTTGGTGACTCAGTTTTTCTGTCTTGTTATTTGCATCTTCCTTAAAACCATCGGCCCATATTATTTATTTACTTTCATCAGCTTCAACATACGAATCTTGGAACCATGGATTCCTCAACATCACCTTCCAAGGTCAGTTTTTAATCCTAAATTCAGATCATAACATTAATGTTTTCATGTTTATATATATTTTGTGTGAACTTATGTTTATTGGTATGCATGTAACGTTTGAAGTTTTTGTATGCATATTATATATATGATCATGTTTTTGTAGTTGATTCATTTTACTTATTTGAATTTATCTTTTAAGATAAAGTTTGAATCTTGTGGTCAAACTAGGATTCTTGTTGTAGGCAATTTTTTTGACATAATTCAACATAGGCTTCTTGTTTCCGCCCGTGGCTGTTAGGATCACGCACGGACAGTATACAAAAGCAATAATATGGCACATGTTTCGGGGATTTAACGTGGTTCGGTCTACGGGTGGCAACTTGGTATTATTTATTTAAGTGATAATTGATTACACGTACACGAGATTACAATGTTAATTGTTAATTACTAATATAAACTGGCCGACAAACGAGCTTGGGCTGGCTGCCCCAACCCGTCGTCGCCCCTTTTGCTTCTTGCAATCGTAGATACCCAACAATGAGTGCATCCTACTTTTATTAATGATACTAAGTTCTAACCTGTCAGTCATTTGACCAAAAAGTCAACTTCAAGTAAATATAAGATTATGCAGGCTTACAATCCTTTATATCATTATATGTTGGGTGCAATTGGGGAAAATAAATAAATATAACCCGGGTTCTTGTTTATGCATTTTAATATATGCACTTCTTTTCTTTTAAGATAACATGTTCATAATTCAGACAAACAAGTCTCCATATCCAAAACCAGCATAGTACTAGTGTTGGTTTTTAAAGATTAAATCTTTTTTTAATAACATTTGATGCACAATTCACACTAATAACCTTGTTTTCCTCTTTGCATAAGTTTAAGCCTTTACTTATGAATCCCAGTGGTAACTTGTTTGAGAAAAAAAAGTCAAACCACATCTCTAGTTTCCAAGTCTTAGTCAAATTTAGTGCATTCAGTGATACTAATTTCTAGGTATATTATGTAGCAAAATTTTTCCAGATTTTTACAACATTTGTCCTCTTTTTGCATGATTACTAATTCTATCTTATGTTTGCAGCAAAGTCAAGTGCAAAAAACCGACTCAGATGGGCCCTACCGTCTTCTTTAATGCTCAGGTAAGGGAAACAAATGGGGAGTTATGCAAGAGCTTGATAAGGGTGTGGAACCTAATGTAGGAGATTATGCTAAAAGAACCGCACTTCATTTAGCTGCTTGTGAAGGTTGTACCGAAATTGTTCTTTTACTTCTTGAGAAAGGGGCGGATGTTAACTCTACTGACTGATGGGGTCGGACCGTAAGTGTTACTCTTTTAACAAGATCCTGAAATTGTAAATTTAGGTGGTGTTTCAATGTGCATTATTGTTATTGTTGTTGCTGAGGGTGGTTTTGATTATTATTTGCAGCCGCTTTTGGATGCACTTGGAGCAGGCCATTTGGAAATTTGCGAAATCCTTAAGGCGCATGGAGGAATTGATCTGGTACCTTATTTTCCCTTTATTGAAAACGAGTCAATGAAAATGTCTAGTCAAACCTATTGTTTACCAGATGCAAAATGGACCATGACTTTTGCTTTGATAAAAGTTATGAATGGATAGTTTGGAACACTGTAAATTACCATTTTAGCCTTTCGAATGATTTGATTTTATATGAAAAATGTTAATGAAACATAGTGATATAAGTTTAATAATATTATCACAACATCAAATGTAATCTTAATATTTGTAGTTCAAGAGTATATGTTTGACCTCAAAAGTCAAACTGTATCTTTCTACAGATTGTAGCTGACTCTCAGACTCCATGTTACTGGATTCATTACACTGAAGTTCAATTGAAAGAAGCAGTTCTTATTGGCGAAGTAAATACTTCATCTAAATCGTTAAAAATACTATATTTTGAAATTAGTTTTATGTTAAAAACTTGCTAATGTCAGCAGGGTGCATATGGTGAAGTTTATAAAGTAAAATGGCGTGGTACAGAAGTTGCTGCAAAGACAATCCGGTCTTCAATTGCATCAAATGAGAAAGTGAGGTTAGCTTCGACCAACTAAAGTCAAACCTAATAGTCTGTTTGACTCTCATAAAGTCAAACATGAACTCATTGGTATTCATTTGGTCATCTGACCTTCTGTTTTATAATATGTTTACAGAAAGGCGTTTTTGAAGGAACTTGCGTTATGGCAAAAGTTGTGTCACCCGAACATAGTGCAATTTCTTGGTGTTTTGAAAGACTCGGACCGGCTTATTTTCTTAACGGAATATCTAAAAAATGTGGGTATTTTTACTTTTGGGTTCATTGATTTAGCGTTTTACTTAAAAAAATGTGGGATTTTTTTAGGGAAGTTTGTATGATATTCTAAAAGAGAAAGGAAGAATTGATCCATTGACTGCTGTTTCTTATGCTTTGGATATTGCAAGGTATGTCATTTCTCACTTCTATTTGTTGTTAACCTCATTTAAGATTGTACACTATGAAAAAATAATTGTACCAAATGCAATATTAAGATTTGAACATTCATTGTGGTTTTATCTTCATCCAAATTCATCCCAAAGAGTACAGTTTGACTTTTATGAGGTCAAACATATTGTTTTTTCTAACCCAAATTTGATGTGGAATTTCTTTTCAAACTTAACACCAAAAAGTTTTGAAATTTTTAGCTTTTATCAATTTCATTTTTAGCATCTACATTTTCTTGAAAAGTTGAAGAATCCGATTAAATTTTTGAATTTTCACACATGAAAATCGATTTTGTATGATACAGGGGTATATGAATTATCTTCATCAGTTGCAGAAACTGAGGTCGAACTCTTTTACTATTATTAAGTACTTTATAATATTATAAAAACAGGAATTAAGGCGGTTTCCGACCCTGCAATCGGCTCTCGCTGATGCTGCAGGTAAAGCATTGGAAAAGTTTTGTGACGAGAGTAAAAGGAGTCTTCATATCTGACTGTCGATTTCTTCCAAAAGATTCCATATGAAGTCGACAAAACGGGGACTACTCCACCTGGTGACCGCATAAACCCACCTGGTCCAGACCCGTTAGTTGAACGATATGCAGAAGCACATTTAAGGACCGGGTCAAACATGTCATCTTATATTGGTATGGTATCGATACGCTCATGTGCATGATTCCCAAAGTGGTTGTTTATTGTCAAGTTAAAGAGGCTAAGCAAAATCTATTAAGTTACTTCTACACGCAAATAGGAAAGAGGGAGGTAATTATAGTCAAAGTCAATCAAACTTGTAATGTTTGACTAATGAAAGTCAAACTTATTCTTATGTGTAAAACTTTATAAGAAAACATTATTAAGTTCAAACGAAAAAGAAAACATAGTGTTCCGTGCATCTATCCAAAACATATATCAACTTACAAGAAGATTCATTAATACTAATGTTCAACAGAAAAGTGTTAAAAGTCGTGGACCTGTTGTCTCTTGGCATACGAGCAAGTACTTTCATTTCTGAGGACCGTCCGGCGTCCACTGTTTCTTTGCATTGGCCTACCTAATAGATCCTAGAACAGAAAAGAAAAAATAGACTGACAAAATCAGTGATTATAGCAAAGAATTTTGCAGGTTAAGATTATCTTAAAATCAATAATCTCAAGATCATTTAAGTTATTCATCCAGTTATTTTTTTAGTTTAGTTAGGATAAGAGAAACAAATATCTTGCAAGAAATGTTTAAACATGCGCTAGCCAGAAATAAGTATAATATAATGTTTGAAATTAGATTAAATTCAAAGAAAATCACATTAGTTTGACTTTCCATGATGGTCAAACTGTGTTCGTAAGTTTAAATAGAACAGAAATTTTATGTATAAAAGAAGCTTTGAGCATAGAAGCAAGCGATCTGTGATTAGTTTAGCAAAATTAGATCATCTGAGCTAATTAAAAAATTATGAGATCAGCGACATTAGAAGCACAGGTAGCATGTTACACATTCAGATCGATTGCATAATATTTACAAACCTGCACCTTGCACCAGTTAAAAAATCGATCCAAAACTGAAAAACTGAAAATACCAAAACTGAAATAACCGAACCGAGGCAAAATCCATCGCCCGATTTGGTTTTGGTTTTGGTTTTGCGTGAAAGTAAAAGCGAAAAAACAGAACCGAACCGATTCACCGAACCAAACTAATAGATTTTTTATTTTTCTTTTAAAAGTTAAGTTTTTTTATAATAGTTTAATATATAGTTAACCCAAATATATAATAATCATAATTATTTTTAACTAACAAAAGAACTTAAGGCCCAAATTCATTATTTTTGGCTAAGCCGAGAAAACTAAATCAATAACCGAAACCAGTTTGGTTTGCTTTTAGTCCAAAACTGAACCAACCCATGCACACGCTTCTACTACCCAATTTGCTAATTTCAGTACAAAATGACTGTCAAAAAAGTTTTGTTAAATAATGTTCACACTTCACACTAGCTGGCTTTATTTGTATTTTATCCATTTACATTAAATTAAGGCAACTAAAATAAGGCAAGTGAAAGTTAGCTGAGAGAGAGAGAGAGAGATGACCTTCGTCAGATTTATCATCTTTCAATTCAGATTAGTGGATTTTCAGACCTTTAATCAAAGAAATGCTTTGTGGAAGATGAGTTATGCCGGTACCACTAATATCTAACCACTGTAAACATCCTAAATTACCCAGTTCGTCAGCCAATTTCTCAAGCCTCTTACAATCTTTAAGATCCAACTCTCTGAGACGTTTCAACTTACAGATGCTGCTTGGAATTTCTCTTAAATTAGAGCAATTATATAGATTCAGTACCTCCAACGACTCTAATTCACCAACATCCTCAGGTAATTTCTCAAGCCTTCGACAAAATGTAAGAATTAGGGTTTTCAGACGTTTCAACTTACAGATGCTGCTTGGAATTTCTCTTAAATTATAGCAACCAAATAGATCCAATACCTCCAACGACTCTAATTCACCAACATCCTCAGGTAATTTCTCAAGCCTTCGACAAAATGTAAGAATTAGGGTTTTCAGACGTTTCAACTTACAGATGCTGCTTGGAATTTCTCTTAAATTAGAGCAACCAAATAGATCCAATACCTCCAACGACTCTAATTCACCAACATCCTCAGGTAATTTCTCAAGACTACGACAATCCCAAAGAATTAGGGTTTTCAGACGTTTCAACATACAAATGCTATTAGGGAGATGTTTAACATTTGTTCCTTTTAAATTTAGGTATTCTAAGCATTCCAATTGCCCAAGCTCCTCTGGCAATTCCTCTATACCAGTGTCTCGAAGGTAAAGAGTTGTCAAATGTTGTAGACTACAAATGCTTCCGGGAAGACTCTTAAGTGTATAGCAACTCATGAGACGTAGAGAGACAAGGTTATGAAGATTTCCAATTGATGAGGGTATTTCTGATATATTGGGGTGAAATGAAAGATCCAGCACTTGCAAACTATTGCTGGAGTGCCCTGTGACTATACAACCCGGGAATTCCCTCAGACGTAATCCACCCATATTTAGAACCTCAAGTGATTCCAACTCCTTGATAAAAGATACAGACTTCAATCTGCTGCAGCGGTCTAAGTTTAAGTAGACAAGGCTTTTTAGGCATCCCCCGTCCACGTCAACTTTTACCAAATCATAACAACATTGAAGATTTAACCTCTCGAGTTTGGGAGTCAGCCCAAGGTCAAGGCTCCTCACCTCTGATTCACTCAAGTCAAGGAATTTGAGCTTCTTCATAACCTATCACAAGATGAAAAGAGAACAAAATAAGGTAAATGTAAGTTGTTAGCTAATAGATATACCATTAAATAACAACCAATCAACCATATTACCTTTCCTCCTTCCCAAAGCTGTACGATATTGCTTCTACGCATTTCAAGTGCAACAAGATTATTTGCTTCAAACGTTTTGGGTAAACACCAGTGGGGGTACCTAAACCAATACAGATATCGTAACGAATTTGGAAAGTGTAGGCGAGCTTCGTCAATCTTCACACAGCCATTAAAACCGTTTGTGAACACTCCCCTGTCCACAATTAGGCATCTAAGTTTCTTCATGTTTCCAAGACCTTCCAAATAAATACTAGGAGTGTTTTCAAGATCTATACATCTTACTGCTTCGTTACCCTATAATTCAAGAATGACCGTAAAAGCTATGTTATAACTAATGAAAAAATTGTGAGTATTTCATCTCCATCTTACAAATAGATTTGACTCTTACCGTGCTATCAGACAAGACATGTTCGATTTCTTTCTGAACCCATAATCGATTATGTTTGTTGGGCTCTTCTGGATGCTCACGACGTACAATATTCATGCCCATTTCTACTAAGTGGTCATGCATGGTTATAGTAGTTGAACCACTAAAAGTGTTTTCTGAAATTGTTATTAGAGATTTTTGCTCAAGAACTCTTAAACCGCTTCTAGCATAAAATCCGGAGCTTTCAAGCATTCTTATTGCATCGTCTTTCTCCCAACCTCGAAGGAAGCACGCCACATCCAGGAATATTTCCTTGTAATCTTCCTCAAGATTTTCATAACTTAGCTCCAATATTTTAAGAGTTTCCTTCAACGGAATTGTTTTGAGTCTCTCTAGTGCATCTGCCCATTCACTAGCATCTTTACCACACAAATCTGAACCCAGAACTTTGATTGTTAAAGGAAGACCAGAAGCGTAACTTAAGACTTTTTGTGAATGCTTTTCGAACTCTTTAGGTGGTTTATCTTTCCTGAATGCATGCCTATTGAAGAGGCAAATTGCTTCCTCATTCGTTAAAAGATTGACATCACGTATCCATTCCACTTTGTGTGCTTCAAGCACCTGCCCATCTCTAGTTGTGATTATAATTCTGCTTCTTGGCCCGAACCAAGAAGTATCACCAACTAACATCTCAAGCTGGTCTTTATGATTCACATCATCGAGAACAACAAGAACTTTTTTTCCACGCAACATCTTTTTCATCAACCTTTTTCCTTCATGAACACCGCTTACAGTAATGTCTTTATTCTTTAATACATCTCTAAGCACTTGTTCTTGCAACTTCTCCAAACCTGACCGTGAGGCTTTTTCCCTCACATTCTCAACAAAGCTTTGGCCTTCAAAGTTAAATGCTATTTTATCAAAAATAGCTCGAGCCAAAGTGGTCTTCCCGGCACCTCCCATGCCCTTGATCCCTATCATGCGTACATCATTTAAACCAATTTCTAAACACGAATCAAGATCTTGCATCCTTTGTTCAATGCCTACTAAGCTTGCATCAATGTTTATATCAATGGGACGTAGCTTGGGTGAAACCTCCACAGTAATTAATTTTATGACTTTAGCTTCATGCCTGTAAATCATAGAAGGGATTCAATTAACTTGCACAAGAAGCCGCATGAATGATATTTTTTAGGTCTATAATGCACTAATTGTAATGCAAGTGTCATATCTCATGTTTTACTGTTCTTATTTCAACATGACTAACTTTTACTTTTATAATTTGACAGTAGGTACGTCAGATATTGAAGGATTACCCATCAGCGGTCTTTCTCAAATCCCAACCAGACAAATTGGCTGCATCTTTAAGAGCCTCTCTCCACTCTCCAACTTCTGACTCATTCTTGTTCGTATGTATGGCAAAGGCTTCTCCGACCGATCCGGTTTGTTTTCGGACTTCAGAGGGATCCACATCGTAGAAAACGGGGAAAGCAATACGCCCATTCGTCTTATGACACTCCATGATCTTCAGTAGCTCGTTTAAGCACCATGATGAAGATGCGTAGCGTTTGGAAAATACAATAATGTAGACTCTCGAGTCCTCAATGGCTTGTAAGAGCTCATCGTTGATCCTTTTTCCTTTCTCGAGTCTCTCGTCATCTTTGAACGTGAAAATACCCAATTGATCAAAGGCAGCATAAAGATGATCAACAAAGGTCTTGCGGGTGTCTTCGCCACGAAAACTCAGAAACACATCGTACTTGTTGTTAGCAGATGAACTTGAAGAAGCCATTAAAGGTGTGCTTGGGATGAGATACTGAAATATCAAGTCTCTTTGATTTTTGAGAAAGAAATGATAACCAGATGATTGCAAAGAAAGGAGGATATATTGAATTATTGATCGCAAGATGTGAACCACAAGAGCTGTTAAAGTCAATAAAATTATGTATTATTATTACAATATTTAATTATCATAAATAAGATTGTTTTAGGAAGTGTTGAAACTTTTATGAGGTCAAACATATTGTTTTTTCTAACCCAAATTTGATGTGGAATTTCTTTTCAAACTTAACACCAAAAAGTTTTGAAATTTTTAGCTTTTATCAATTTCATTTTTAGCATCTATATTTTCTTGAAAAGTTGAAGAATCCGCTTAAATTTTTGAATTTTCACACATGAAAATCGATTTTGTATGATACAGGGGTATATGAATTATCTTCATCAGTTGCAGAAACTGAGGTCGAACTCTTTTACTATTATTAAGTACTTTATAATATTATAAAAACAGGAATTAAGGCGGTTTCCGACCCTGCAATCGGCTCTCGCTGATGCTGCAGGTAAAGCATTGGAAAAGTTTTGTGACGAGAGTAAAAGGAGTCTTCATATCTGACTGTCGATTTCTTCCAAAAGATTCCATATGAAGTCGACAAAACGGGGACTACTCCACCTGGTGACCGCATAAACCCACCTGGTCCAGACCCGTTAGTTGAACGATATGCAGAAGCACATTTAAGGACCGGGTCAAACATGTCATCTTATATTGGTATGGTATCGATACGCTCATGTGCATGATTCCCAAAGTGGTTGTTTATTGTCAAGTTAAAGAGGCTAAGCAAAATCTATTAAGTTACTTCTACACGCAAATAGGAAAGAGGGAGGTAATTATAGTCAAAGTCAATCAAACTTGTAATGTTTGACTAATGAAAGTCAAACTTATTCTTATGTGTAAAACTTTATAAGAAAACATTATTAAGTTCAAACGAAAAAGAAAACATAGTGTTCCGTGCATCTATCCAAAACATATATCAACTTACAAGAAGATTCATTAATACTAATGTTCAACAGAAAAGTGTTAAAAGTCGTGGACCTGTTGTCTCTTGGCATACGAGCAAGTACTTTCATTTCTGAGGACCGTCCGGCGTCCACTGTTTCTTTGCATTGGCCTACCTAATAGATCCTAGAACAGAAAAGAAAAAATAGACTGACAAAATCAGTGATTATAGCAAAGAATTTTGCAGGTTAAGATTATCTTAAAATCAATAATCTCAAGATCATTTAAGTTATTCATCCAGTTATTTTTTTAGTTTAGTTAGGATAAGAGAAACAAATATCTTGCAAGAAATGTTTAAACATGCGCTAGCCAGAAATAAGTATAATATAATGTTTGAAATTAGATTAAATTCAAAGAAAATCACATTAGTTTGACTTTCCATGATGGTCAAACTGTGTTCGTAAGTTTAAATAGAACAGAAATTTTATGTATAAAAGAAGCTTTGAGCATAGAAGCAAGCGATCTGTGATTAGTTTAGCAAAATTAGATCATCTGAGCTAATTAAAAAATTATGAGATCAGCGACATTAGAAGCACAGGTAGCATGTTACACATTCAGATCGATTGCATAATATTTACAAACCTGCACCTTGCACCAGTTAAAAAATCGATCCAAAACTGAAAAACTGAAAATACCAAAACTGAAATAACCGAACCGAGGCAAAATCCATCGCCCGATTTGGTTTTGGTTTTGGTTTTGCGTGAAAGTAAAAGCGAAAAAACAGAACCGAACCGATTCACCGAACCAAACTAATAGATTTTTTATTTTTCTTTTAAAAGTTAAGTTTTTTTATAATAGTTTAATATATAGTTAACCCAAATATATAATAATCATAATTATTTTTAACTAACAAAAGAACTTAAGGCCCAAATTCATTATTTTTGGCTAAGCCGAGAAAACTAAATCAATAACCGAAACCAGTTTGGTTTGCTTTTAGTCCAAAACTGAACCAACCCATGCACACGCTTCTACTACCCAATTTGCTAATTTCAGTACAAAATGACTGTCAAAAAAGTTTTGTTAAATAATGTTCACACTTCACACTAGCTGGCTTTATTTGTATTTTATCCATTTACATTAAATTAAGGCAACTAAAATAAGGCAAGTGAAAGTTAGCTGAGAGAGAGAGAGAGATGACTTTCGTCAGATTTATCATCTTTCAATTTAGATTTGTGGATTTTCAGACCTTTAATCAAAGAAATGCTTTGTGGAAGATGAGTTATGCCGGTACCACTAATATCCAACACCCTGAGACGTTTCAACTTACAGATGCTGCTTGGAATTTCTCTTAAATTAGAGCACCTATATAGATTCAGTTCCTCCAACGACTCTAATTCACCAACATCTTCAGGTAATTTCTCAAGCCTTCGACAAAATGTAAGAATTAGGGTTTTCAGACGTTTCAACATACAAATGCTATTAGGGAGATGTTTAACATTTGTATCTTTTAAATTTAGGTATTCTAAACATTCCAATTGGCCAAGTTCCTCTGGCAATTCCTCTATGCCACTGAAATGAAGGTCAAGAGTTGTCAAATGTTGTAGACTACAAATGCTTCCGGGAAGACTCTTAAGTGTATAGCAACCAATGAGACGTAGAGAGACAAGGTTATGAAGATTTCCAATTGATGAGGGTATTTATGATATATTGCGGTTAAATGAAAGATCCAGCACTTGCAAACTATTGCTGTGGTGCCCTGTGACTATACAACCCGGGAATTCCATCAGACCTAATCCACATATATTTAAAACCTCAAGTGATTCCAACTCCTCGATAAAAGATACAGACTTCAAACTGCTGCAGCCGTCTAAGTTTAAGTAGACAAGGCTTTTTAGGCATCCCCCGTCCACGTCAACTTTTACCAAATCCCAACAATCTTTAAGATTTAACCTCTCGAGTTTGGGAGTCAGCCCAAGGTCAAGGCTCCTCACCTCTGATTCACTCAAGTCAAGGAATTTGAGCTTCTTCATAACCTATCACAAGATTTTGTTGTGATAAACACATTTTATTGTGATAGATATACATATATATTTATAACATTATAGAACTACCAATCAACCATCTTACCTTTCCCCGGCATTCCCAAAGTTGTTTGATTTTGCTGTTAGACATATCAACTGCAACAAGATTATTTGCTTCAAACGTTTTGGGTAAACACCAGTGGGGGTAGTTGTACCAAAACAAATATCGTAACGAATTTGGAAAGTGTAGGCGAGCTTCGTCAATCTTCACATAGCCATTAAAACCATTTGTGAACACTCCCCTGTCCACAATTAGGCATCTAAGTTTCTTCATGTTTCCAAGACCTTCCAAATAAATACTAGGAGTGTTTTCAAGATCTATACATCTTACTGCTTCGTTACCCTATAATTCAAGAATGACCGTAAAAGCTATGTTATAACTAATGAAAAAATTGTGAGTATTTCATCTCCATCTTACAAATAGATTTGACTCTTACCGTGTTATCAGACAAGACATGTTCGATTTCTTTCTGAACCCATAATCGATTATGTTTGTTGGGCTCTTCTGGATGCTCACGACGTACAATATTCATGCCCATTTCTACTAAGTGGTCATGCATGGTTATAGTAGTTGAACCACTAAAAGTTTTTTCTGAAATTGTTATTAGAGATTTTTGCTCAAGAACTCTTAAACCGCTTCTAGCATAAAATCCGGAGCTTTCAAGCATTCTTATTGCATCGTCTTTCTTCCAACCTCGAAGGAAGCACGCCACATCCAGGAATATTTCCTTGTAATCTTCCTCAAGATTTTCATAACTTAGCTCCAATATTTTAAGAGTTTCCTTCAACGGAATTGTTTTGAGTCTCTCTAGTGCATCTGCCCATTCACTAGCATCTTTACCACACAAATCTGAACCCAGAACTTTGATTGTTAAAGGAAGACCAGAAGCATAACTTAAGACTTTTTGTGAAAGCTTTTCGAACTCTTTAGTTGGTTTATCTTTCCCAAATGCATGCCTATTGAAGAGGCAAATTGCTTCCTTGTTCGTTAAAAGATTGATATCACGTATCCATTTCACTTTGTGTGCTTCAAGCACCTGCCTATCTCTAGTTGTGATTATAATTCTGCTTCCTGGCCCGAACCAAGAAGTATCACCAACTAACATCTCAAGCTGCTCTCTATGATTTACATCATCGAGAACGACAAGAACTTTTTTGCCACGCAACATCTTTTTCATCAACCTTTCCCCTTCATGAACACCACTTAAACTAATGCCTTTATTCTTTAATACATCCCTAAGCACTTGTTCTTGCAACTTTTTCAAACCGGACCGCAAAGCATTTTCCCTCACATCCTCAACAAAACTTTGACCTTCGAAGTTAAATGCTATTTTATCAAAACTAGCTCGAGCCAAAGTGGTCTTCCCGGCACCTCCCATGCCCTTGATCCCTATCATGCGTACATCATTTGAACCAATTTCTAAACACGAATCAAGATCTTGCATCCTTTGTTCAATGCCTACTAAGCTTTCATCAAAGTTCATATCAATGGGACGTAACTCGAGTGAAACCTTCTCAATAATTAATTTTATGACTTTAGCTTCGTGCCTGCAGATAATTTTTTTTTTAATTATTAGATTGGTTAATAACCCACACAATCAATCATTTTTCAGGTCGGTGTAATTCAGAATGTATAAGTGTAACGTATTTCATGTTTCAGCTACGGGTGTATAGTATTTGAATTGGACTCGAGGAACTCAAAATTCGATTCCAGTAACATTCGAATTTGAAGGTTCGAATTTGGTTCCCAGTCATTCGAACTCGATTCGGTTCAAATTTGATTTGGTAATCGAGATTCGAAACAAAAACCAATTTATGATTTTAAATTCGAATCAAATTTCGAATTTAATCTATACATTTTTCTATTATAAATATTCATATTAATAAAGAGATAAATTACAAAAGTTTTTATACATCTAAATATTAAAAATTAGAAGTTCCTCATTCTGGCTATTAAGTCATATGTTACTGAATGCTACCACTTTAAATAAATCATTTAAAGTTTTTATAACTTTAAATGATTTATTTGTTTTATAAACTTGTACTTTTTGTTGTTTAAAACACAAGTTTATAGTCGTTTTGAAATTGGAATTAAAAGAAACGATTTTGTGACTTAATTCGAATCGAATCTATTCGAATTCGATTGGGATTCAAACTAAATCGAACTTCGAACTAGCCATTTTGAATTAGAAACGAACTGACTTTGTTGAAGCTATTTCGAATTTGAATACAACTTTAAAATTCAAAATTCGACGAAATTCGAATAATTTGAACACCCTAGTTTTAGTTAGACTCAAGTGTACTTTATTATTTTCCTATAAAACAATAAAGGAATTACCCATCAGCAATGTTCTTCAAATCCCATCCAGACAAATTTGCTGCTGCTTCAAGAGCCTCTCTCCATTTTCTAACCTCTGATTTATTATTATTATCTTTATGTTTGGCAAAGGCCTCACCGACTGATCCGGTTTGTTTACGGACATCAGAGGGATCCACATCGTAGAACACTGGGAAAGCAATACGCCCATTCGTCTTATGACACTCCATGATCTTCAGTAGCTCGTTTAAGCACCATGATGAAGATGCGTAGCTTTTGGAAAATACAATAATGTAGACTCTCGAGTCCTCAATGGCTTGTAAGAGCTCATCGTTGATCCTTTTTCCTTTCTCGAGTCTCTCGTCATCTTTGAACGTGAAAATACCCCATTGATCAAGGGCAGCATAAAGATGATCAACAAAGGTCCTGCGGGTGTCTTCGCCACTAAAACTCAGAAACACATCGTACTTGTTGTTAGCAGATGAACTTGAAGAAGCCATTAAAGGTGTGCTTGGGATGAGATACTGAATTATCAAGTCTCTTTGATTTTTGAGAAAGAAATGATCACCAGCTGATTGCAAAGAAAGTAGGATATATTGAATTATTGATTGCAAGATGTGAACCACAGACAAGAGCTGTTAAAGTCAATAAAATTATGTATTATTACAATATTTAATTATCATAAATGAAGAAACGTGGATCTACTCACTGGTAGCAGATCTACTTTCCTCGGGTGTGATTATACTATTTCACCGATGGTTCTTCTTGATCTGTGTTCTTCCACCTACAAAATGAACAGCGCCGTTACTTACCCCTCAGAAAGGGACAGAGGGGTCCTCTTTGGGGTAACCCTCCGGCGTGAGAATAAGTATATGTAGGAGAAGATGATAATGTGAGAGTAAGGGAATTTGGAAAGTATTGCTTGAAATGCTGAATACTGTATGTTACTCTGTATGATTGTGTGATTGAATATGCTTCAATGTGAATCAATGTGTCTGTAACTGTGTACGTTATGATGTATTTATAGTGCTAGGGTTTCCACTGATTGAGCTGAGACCAGATTAGGGTTTTGTTGGCCTCCTCCAATCGATTTGCGCCACGTGTCCTCGGAGACACCTGGTGCTTTTTCATTGGTTATAATCACGTGGTAACCCATGAGTCATGCTGAGCTGTCCATCTTTCATTTAGCAGCTGTCAACATCAGCATATCCTTATTCCTTAAAAAGATGCCTTCTGGAAGGTTGTCTGACGTGCACAATCAAGGTTGCCCTAATCCTGATTTGGATAAGGACGAGGTTGATTATGTGCACGTGTGATATGCGCCCATCCTGAGGATGCGCGAGGTCTTCTCTTTATTCTCACGCGCAGATATTTCATGCGCAGATGTGATACGCACAAGCATGTAATACGCGTCACGCGCGGATGCCCCACGCGCATGGGTGGGCATGTATAATGCGCGAGCATGTGATATGCGCCGCGCGCGGATGCGCCACGCACGATGTGATATGCATAAGCATATATGATGCGTGAGCATGTGATACGCGCGAGCATATGTGATGCATGAGCACATGTGATGCGTGAGCATATGTGATGCTTGAGCATATGTGATATGTGCAAGCATGTGATGCTTGAGCATAAGTTTTGGCTTTGTACCTTGATAATATCTTTGACTTCTAATGTCTTGTATATATCTTGTGGTGTTGAGGCGGGTACATACCTCTTCAAGCCCCCCCAGTCTAATGTGTGTCTTATCTCGCGCGAGCGCGGTAAGATAGATATTAGACTTACTGATTTGGTCTTTTAATGGGGTTTTGTCGTTTTCTTGGTTGTTTCCATCGTTGCGCGAAGTTCTATCCATTTGGTTTAAACGAAAGGTCCAAACACGTGGTTAGTTGGTGGTGACGTGCGCCGTAAACGTGTCAGACGTTTCGTGTGCTCGAGGTGCTACAGTTGCCTTTCATGTCCCCTCGCACAGCTGTCTTGAACACGTGTCGCGCTCGCATTGGTTTGCACCTGCGAGTGGGGGCGCGTCTCTGCTCCGTGGCAGGTCCGTTACGTTTTCATGTCCCCTCAAACAGTGTCAAGGACACGTGCCGCGACCACGTTGGCTTACTGCTGCGAGTGGGGGCGCGTGAAATCCGATCAGTTGCCAAATTTCTCTCTCCTGGGCCTATAAAAGCAGGCCCTTAAGAAATTTTCTATCTTCATCTTCATTGTTGCAAATTTTCGAATTTCTGCCTTTAATATTCTGATTTGAGTGTATTCATCGTTTTGAATCCTCGATTATCTGCTGCTGCAGTTGTATGTCTGATAGTTCAGACTCCTCTAACCCCTCCATCACCTCTATTGCCTCCCGAAGACGCCGTGTGAAATCTGTGGTGATGTCGACATTGAAGCAGAAAGGCAAGGGGAAGAGGGTTGTTGAGACCACATCGGAGGAAGTAGGGAAGACCAAGGCCCCGAAAAGGTGGAATGAAATCCCCTGCAAATTGAGGCAGGCCGATCTCGACAGCCTCATCTCGTCACAGGGTTTTCCCGCCCTGTTTGGCTGCATGTTGCCTGGGGCCGGGCAAACGGCGGCGGACCCACCTGCCGGCTATATTTCTCTGTACACCCATTTTTTCACCCACTGCAACCTTCGTCTTCCGATGACAAGGTTTGTAGGCGCGGTGTTACGTTTTTTCGGGATTCATATATCCCAAGTCCATCCGTTTGGACTTGTGCGCATGACTCATTTCGAGTTCATGTGCAAATCACAGCGTGAGGAGCCCACCCCTCGGCGCTTTCAATTTTTTTACAAGCCCAAGATCCAAGATTCTTGGATCTCCTTTATTCCTCGCAGTCAGAAGGTTAAGTGCAGCACCGTATCATTCAAGAGCCTTCATGACTGGTCTGAGAGGTTCTTCTACATCAGGGCTGGTGTAATCCCCATCCGCATGACGATGCGCGCGATCGATTCTGCGCCCGCGGATGCGGATGTTATTAAGAACCCAACCGGCGCCTGGGTTAAGAAACTGTCCGCAGAACCATCTCCCGCCAAGAAAATTCGCGAGGAGGCGCTGGTGGGGGTCGGCATGAGTAGGCTGTGTGCCGACAGCGCGCTTGAGCCCGTTATCCAAGTCGACGGGTTGTGTAAGTTTATTTCATTGCTTTATTTCTTTTTCTGCGCGAACATAATTCTTTTGCTGATATCACTTGACTTGTTTTTGCGCAGTCACCAAGGATTATATCCACGCCGCTTATGATGATCAAGTGGAGGGTGGCTCCATCGCGCTTGGCGCTGGGGAGGTTGGTTTCCCAGATCGCTTCGATGACATGTTCATCCCAGTGGATCTGGAATTTGACTTTGATAGTGACGCGCCTGGTAAGCCTTCGCACTTATGCTTATTCCTTTAGAATACCAAAGTTTATTAACAGTTCTGTTGCTTGTATTTGCAGATGCGCTCGAAAACTACGAGCTGGAGCTCGCGGAAGAGGAGGAGGAGGAAGAGGAGGCGCCCCTACTAAAGCGCAAAGCTAAGGGGAAATCTGGCGCAGGGGGCAGTAAGAAACAGAAGAAAGATGACACCCCTGTCGCTCATCCCCATGCTCAAACGAAGGGACCTAAGGGAACCCAGGTGTTTACCACCAAGGTTTCTTTAGCTTCCCTGCCTGTGAAAGTGGGCAGACCTCCTGTCCACTTGAGGTATGGTGGCGTCACCTCCTCCGTTCGCGCGGCTGAAGAGAGAAGCAGTGCCGCGCCTGCGACAGGTATACTTTGCTTATCTTCATCTGATTGAATTATTATTAAACCTTTGCTCCTTTGAATGTTTGCAGGACCGGCGACGGTCGCAGATCAGCCGCAGGCGCCACAAGGTGCTGAGGCTGCGCCGGGGTCTGCTTCGAAGTCCCCTGTTCTACCCTCTGAAAAGGGTAGAATGAACTTTATGGCGATGTTCGCCGCGCGAACAGAATTGCGCCAAGGTATGTTTTGCACATTTGTCTTCTGAATTTTTTCTTTTGGATCCAGTCATAAACCAATTTTCCTTGTTGATTTGTTCATAGGAGTTGTATCTGGCGTACAAGTTGCTGGTGACACTCCTGGCGCCGTTGCCGGCGCCGCTGGTTCTGCTCCTGCTCCTGCTAGTGCTGAGTCTCCCCTTATTGGGATTAAAAAGGAGCAGGAAGCCGTATTGCGCGCCGAAATGGCGACGCCGAGACCTCCCTCGCCTCCTCCTACACGCAGCCCTCCCCGCGAAACTGGTTTGGAGCCCTCCAGGTCGCAGGAGAAGAGGCCTATTGAAGAAGATGAGGAGGATGAGGAGGATGAGGCTGAGGACTCCTTGGGAGACCGCGCCAGCCCTGCGATGCCACAAGACTTCGCAGCGCAGACTTCAGGTGGGGCTGGCGCTGACTTTTCTGCTTCATCCCCGCAGGTATGTTTTAATTTGTTGCTCCGCTGCGCGTACCTCCATATAAGTATGTTTTATGACTTAGAACATTTCTTGTGTTTTGCAGGGAGGTGACCACGTTTACCGCCCGAGATGGAATATTAATGAAGACAGTTCCTTTCAATCCATGGGCGTATGCGAGGACTTCTGGGCTCATGCCGTGCCTCCTACTGAAAGGAGGTATCAGGAGGAGCGCACCCGCGCGGACTTGCTGAATGACCATATTTTCGCTGGGTCGGCTTTCTTTGCTGCCTCCCAGGAGCTTTGTCGTGATTATATTAAAGTACGCGATGCTCTTGTGGAAGCCCAGCGAGAGGCTAAGGTGGCCGCCTGGAACTTTTCTGATGCTCGCGCACGAGCTGAGAAACTCCAGGCGGAGCTCAGCGAAAACCGAGCAAGTGCCAACACCGCCTTTATTAAGCGCGGGCATGAGCTCCAAGCTGCGCGGGAGAAGCAGCAGGTGGCGGAGGCCGAAGTTGCCAAGTACGCGCGGAGAGTGCGTGTCTTGGAACAGCAGGCGGAGGCGCGTGACCAAGCCATCGTCCAGAGTATCACTGAGAAATCATCACTGAAGAGCGAGGTTGCGCGCCTGAAGAAGGAGTTGGCGGCCGCGCAGGCCGATAGAGATGAGGCCTTGGCGACGGCAGCGTCCAGCCAGGAAGCACTTGATGCTGCGCAGGCGAAGAAAGAAAAAATTTTAGCGGCAGCAGCGTCTGATAAAGAGGAGCTAAAAAAGACCAAGGAAACTATTGAGTTATTAAACTCCCAGGTTCCTGCCCTCGAGACGTCTGTTGCTGGCCTCGCGCAGGATCGCCAATGGCTGGTGTCACAGGGCATGACTCGTTGCGCTTTGGCGATGAAATATTCCGCCGAGTTTCAGGCCCTTGTGATGGACTGCAATGCTGCCGCGCGCTTGGTGGGTCGAGCTGAAGGGTTTACGGATGGGTATGAATATGGCATGTTGAAGAAGAACCCATCCGAGTACCCTTACAAGAGCGACGCGGCCTGCGCGGACATGGCCGCGGTGGGGGAGAAGTATATGAATACTCCCATCCCCATCCTTATGCAGGTACCTCGACCTTAATGAGTTTTTCTTAATTAATTTTCCAAGTGTTTTGTACTCAATACTTTTCTAATGATTTGCAGATAGCTGCGCTTGCTGACCAGCCCGACCTCGGCGCGCTAAAGAAGTTGCTCGATGAATGCGAGAGGGCTGGTGGCGATGATGGTGGCGCGGGGGATGTTGCCCCTGCCAGCGGCTTTGGCGCGGCGAAAGAATCTGCTCCTGACACCGTCGTGATAGAAGACTCCATTGAGGAGGAAGAACTTGACTATGGTCAGTTCGGAGATGAGGAGCGGGCCGCGCCAGATGCTGAGGGAGATGATGAGGGTGATGAAGCGGCTGACTTCGACGTGGAGACTTGAGAAGCCCTTCATCAAATTTTATATATATATATATATATATATATATTTTTTTTTATACTTGTAATTTGTAACTCATCGTACTTGTAAATTTCAATTGTATGGAATGAAACTTGTTTTCTCTTTTTCACATCTTGCGCATTTCCATTCATCTCTTCATGTTTGCTTGTATAGATATAAGATATGCTTGCACGTTAAAATAAGAACAAGGTTGTAAGGAAATTATTCACTTAACCATAGTCCTATTTTGTAAGTGGTTTCGCAGTATCTTGTTTATGCTGACATGCGCGATATCTTTTCTCAATTCCTTTTTTGCGCGTCGTTGTCGCGCGGTTTTTATATGGAAGTATGAGTTTTAGCCATTACATGTCAGCATGTGTTACTCAGATATCCACTATGATTCCGCGCGCGACCTCGACCTGAGACCTTAACAACTATGATATGGCATGTACTTTGCCTTAGTTGTGTTTAAGGATTTTTATGATCAGGCTGCGCGGGATGTAAGATGGATGTTTGTGAGTGTTTTGAGCTAAGGCTCTTGGTTTTGGGCTAAGGCCCTGACGTTTTTAGAGTTAAGACTCATTAACGTGTTTGAGCTAAGGCTCGTAGGTTTGGGCTAAGGCCCTGACGTTTTAGAGTTAAGACTCGTTAACGCGTTTGAGCTAAGGCTCGCGCATGTATGTTTTACTTCGTTTTATTTTGTTTTGAAGTCAATATAGTGTTGTCATATTGCTCCAAATTAATAAAGGAAGTGTGAAACATGTATGCAAAGGTAATAGAACAAATATTGAAAGATAGCGCGAATCATCATTCATGATGGCTTAAAAGCCTTGATTACATATTTGAACTTTTACATGAAGCATTTTCTAAGCTGTGCCGCGTTCCACGCGCGCGGTATCTTTTTTCCATTCAAATCTTTTAAAGTGTACGCGCCTTTCCCCAAATCTTCTGAAATTTGATAAGGTCCCTCCCAATTGGGGGACATTTTTCCTGGGGGTATCGCGCGGCTAGCTTCATTGTTTCGAAGGACAAAATCATTTTTCTTGAAGTGGCATTCTTTAACGCGCTGATTATAATATTTTTCCAGCTTTTTCTTGTATTTGGCTTCATTGATGATAGCCGCTTCTCTGCGTCCTTCAAGCAAGTTGAGGTCCAATCTTCTTTCGCGCTCGTTATCAGTCTTGCTCATCATGAGTACCCTATGGGATGGGCATCCAATTTCTGCTGGGATCATAGCCTCTGTCCCATAGGTTAGGCTGAACGGGGATTCGCCATTGCTAGTTTTGCTTAATGTCCTGTGCGCCCACAGGACATTAGGTAACTCTTCGACCCAAGAATGGGATTCTCCCTCCAACCTTTTCTTCAGCCCATTTAACAAACTTTGATTCGCGCGCTCCACTTGGCCATTCCCTTGAGGGTGGTAGACCGAAGTGAAGATTTGGTTGATGTGCAATTCTTTGAGCCAGCTGGATATCTTCCTGTCAGTGAATTGTTTGCCATTGTCGCTCACAATTTCCATAGGAAGGCCAAAACGGCAAATGATGTGGCTCCAGATAAATTGCTTCATCGCCTCAGCTGTGATTTTTGCTAGTGGCTTGGCCTCAACCCATTTTGTGAAATAGTCTATCACCACTACCAAAAATTTCACTCGCCCTTGCGCTTGCGGCAGGGGCCCCACAATATCAATGGCCCATTTGTGGAAAGGCCATGCAGAGGTCACCGGAATCAAGTTGTTCTTTGGCCGCATGGTGTTTGGCGCGTAGCTCTGACATGCCTTGCATTTTTGTATTTCTTTTAGCGCATCCAAGTACATGCCTGGCCAATAGTAGCCTGAGCTCATTGCCTTGGCAACCACCATGCGCGGGCCAGCGTGTATTCCGCAGATTCCTTCATGAATCTCCCTAATCACATAGCTTGCTTCTTCAGCATCCAGGCATTTCATGAGCGGTCCAAGGTAAGAGCGTCGATATAATGTACCATCAAGTAGTTCATAGTTCTGCGCCTTGTGTCTTATCTTTCTCGCCTGTGCGCGATCGTCCGGTAACTTCCCCTCCTTCAGGAATTCCATTATTGGAGTTATCCAGGATGAAGGGGTTGTATGAATTACAAGGACAGATTGCGTTTGCACTGACGGGTTGCTCATCACTTCCACCCTGACATCTTTGCCAAAGTGATCAAAATTAGTTGAAGCCATCTTACTCAACGCGTCAGCAGACTTATTTTCGCTGCGCGAGATGTGTATGATTCTGAAGAAGTCAAACTGCTCAACGAGCTTTTTTGCCTGCTCTAGATATAGAGGCATTGTGTTCTCCTTGGCGTCATAAAGGCCGTTGACCTGAGCAGCTACCAAGTAAGAATCAACATGGGCCTCTAGCCTTTTAACTCCAAACTTGCGCGCAATGCGCAGACCAGCCAGCAGGGCTTCATACTCAGCCTCATTGTTGGTACTCTTGAAGTCCAATCTAATAGCATAAGTATATTCATGATTATCAGGGTCCACCAGTTTGAGGCCTGCGCCGGACCCTTCGCTGTTGGAGGCTCCATCAGTGAATAGCCTCCAAACATCTTCTTCATCATTTGCTCGCGGAGGGTCTACCTCGCGCTGAGCTTCTTCAATCTTTCCCTCTAGGATTTCCGTGATGAAATCCGCTAAAACTTGACCCTTTATTGCTGGACGGGGCTTATAGGTGATCGTGTGTTCACATAATTCCAGCACCCACTTTGTCAGCCTTCCGGAGAGCGCGGGGCGTCGCAAGACTTGCTGGATGTTGTAACCAGTCAAAACTTCAATAGGATGACCATTGAAGTATCTATGGAGCTTGCGCGACGCGTGTGTTAGTGACAAAGCTAACTTTTCCATGATGGAATAGCGCGTCTCAGGGTCTGTCAGCACCCGACTCACATAGTATATTGGCGTTTGGATCCCCTTGCGATCCACCAATAATACTCGCCGATGGCGCGGTCTCCAGCTGACAGGTACAATGTAAGGGTTTCGCCAGGAAGTGGAGCTGTTAGCGCGGGCAGCTTTATGAGACATTCTTTTATCTCACTGAAAGCTTGCTCAGCCTCAGACGTCCACTTGAATTGGCTCTTCTTCAAGCAGTTCCTCAAAGTGTTAACGAATGGAGTAGATTTGCTGGCGTGGTTCGCTAGGAACCTGTTGATTGACACCAATCTACCATTCAGCTTCTGAACCTCTTTCATGGTGGATGGTGAAGGCATGTCAAGGATGGCTTCCACATTTTCAGGGTTCACCTTGAAACCATCCTTAGTGACCATCATACCAAGAAATTTCCCCTCTTCCACGCCGAAAGTACATTTGCTCGGGTTGAGCTTCATGTTAACTTCCGTTAGGCGCTGAAGAGTTTCCTCGATGTCTTTGAGCATTTGTCTCTCCTCCCTGCTCTTGATCACCAAATCATCAACGTAGACTTCTAGATTTCTTCCGATTTGTTCACTGAAAACCGAATCCATAAGTCTCTGATAGGTGGCGCCCGCATTCTTTAAACCAAAGGGCATTTTTGTGTAACAAAAAACACCCTTGTCGGTTCTGAAGGCAGTCTTGTCTTCGTCCTGTGGTGCCATTTGAATCTGGTGATAGCCTTTGTAGGCATCCAGGAAACATTTGAGCTTGAATGGCGCCACGGAGTCCACCTTTGCGTCGATGTTTGGGAGGGGGTAACAGTCTTTCGGACATGCTTTGTTGAGGTCCTTGAAGTCAATACACATCCTCCATGACCCGTTGCTTTTCTTTACCATCACAGGATTGGCTACCCACGTCTGGTATCGGATCGGGCGGATGATGTTTGCGCGCAACAGGTCCTCCACTTGCTCATTCATGGCCTTCGCCTTTTCATCCCCCATGATTCTCTTTTTCTGAGCAATTGGCTCCACCGACTTGAACGTGTTAAGAGAATGTTGCGCCAAGTCTCGCGGGACCCCCGTCATATCGGAGTGTTGCCACGCGAAAACCGACGTGTATTTTGTGAGCAACCTTTTCATTCTCAATCTCGTTTCGTCTGAAATGGTAGCGCCAATTGTGACCGTTTGCTCTGGGAATTTTGGGTTTAAAATCCACTTTTCTGGCGCATTGTCCGCCATTGGAAGTTTCATTCTCCCTTCCCGCGGCGTACTTGTCACTGCGCACAAATGATCGCGGTAAACAAATGTTACGCCTGTTGGTGTAGGGAACCCCAATGCACCGTGCGCTGGCGACGGTACAGCATTAAATTGGGCAATCGTTCCCCTACCCAGGATCATATTGTGGCATGACGTGGTGGGCAAGACCAAGAAGTTGACAACTTCGGCTCGCTTGTGCTCATCATCCCCCATAGTTAGTTCAAACTGAATCTGGCCTAGGGGATGGATGATTTCATTTGAAACACCACAGATTGGTGCGTTCACAATTTCGAGCCGCGCTTGGTCTGCCGGGTCTAACTTTCTGAAACATTGCTCATACATAATGTCAGATTCGCTTCCAGTGTCCACCAGGACCTTTGACACTTCGTAATGAGCAATGTGTGTGGTGATGACGAGAGGACTGCTTATTGAAGGGCCTCCCCTGATTCTTGGGAAGATGACTTGCTGCTCGCGCCAATCTCCGTGGATTTGCGCGCTTCTCTTTTTTGACGTCTGCCCTTGTCGTCCCCCCTCAGCCACACAGATTCTTTTGTATTTCTTGCTGGCAGAGGCTCCTTTCAGTTGCTCATCTTCTATTCTTTGGTTTTTCACCAAGTGAGCCAGCCTGCCTGATTTTACATCCTTCTCGATCGCATCCTTTAAATGATGGCATGCGTCGGTGTTGTGGCCCGGGGACCTGTGAAATTCACAATATTTGCCACTGTTTTGCGGTCCCTTGTAGTGTAGTTGCTTGGGGGGCTTGAATTGAACATTCTCAGTACTTAACACCTGTGAAGGTGTTTTAGTGAGGGGAGTCCATATTCTTGGCAGAGGTCTGCTAGGATCTCTGCCGCCCTCCCTCTTGTCACCCTCCCCGCGATTACGAACATCTTTTTGGGGCTGGGGTGAGCTTGGTTGCGCTTGCTTTTCTGCGGAAGAAAAACTTGTTGGCTGCAACCTGGACCATACAGAGTTCTGTTTGGCCCTCTTCTCTTTGCTGCGCGGTGATTCAGCCTGATGCGCTCTTTCTCTTGCCCTATCTTGGGCAATCTGTTTTTCATTTCTCGCGAAAACTCGCGATGCCTCCATTAAGTTGGCCCACGTGGTGGGCATGCCATCTTTGCTTACGAGAGCTCGTCGTAATTGATCACTGCGCGCGCCTTGTATAAAGGCCACGCGCAGGAGTTGCTCGGTTATACCTCCGATTGCCAGAGACTCCTGATTGAACCGAGTGATGTAATCTTCAATCGTTTCATCATTCCTGCGTACGCAGTGCATGATGTCATCAGGATCGCGCGTGTGCCTGCGCTGCTGTACGAAGTGGGCTTGGAACTTTTCTAATAGTTCCTCGAACCCATCAATTTGCCCAGTCGGCAAGCTCTCGAACCATACCCGCGCCGCGCCCGTTAGGCAGCGAGCAAACATATGACACCATGTTGGCATCGTCCAGCTCTCTAGGTTTCCCGTGTTGTAAAAACCTTGCAAGAAATCGTCTGGATCTGTCGTGCCGTCATATTTACCCAAACCACTTGGCATCTTGGTCTTGTGCTGGATGGGAGCCTGCGCGATGCGCGCAGTGAACTTTGAGTGTTTCACCAAGATGGCTGGTCTGTAGGGTGTGGTTACGTCCACTTGCCCTCTGACTGGTGGGCTGTACGGCATGTGCAGATCCAGATCGGCTCTGGCTCCAGGCGCCATGTTCACAGGCGCGCGGAGCTGTGAGCCTCCTGCATGAGTATCCCGCGTCTTCCTCATGCTATGCACTTCTTCATCACTGAACTCAGTGTGTGCAGTGTGAACAGAATGTCCTTCTTCCGGCGCGCGCGGCCTTTTTGTAGTCTGCTTATCAAACGCTTGCCTTTGTGTTTGGTCGGCTAGCTTCTTCTGTTTGACCATTTCATTGTACTTTTCCATCAGACGCCGCTGCTCGTTTATGAGCCATTCATTCGGATCATTTGTTTCTTCTTCTGGACCCATTGGTCCTTTCAGTTTCGCGCCAGCCATATTTTGTAACGTGAGATCGTCTGGAGGAGTTTCAGTCTGGCCGTGAGGGGTTGTGACGAAGGGACGGTTGCTGGTGGTACGCGTAGAATCACGCGGAACCCTCAGAACCTGCTGTCCGTCGTTAACACCCTCACGTTCAATATCCTCCAGAGCTTGATCAACGTTACGAACACCAGAAACCATGGTGATTGATTTTTTTTATGTAGATCTGATGAGATCTGATTGCCGATGTAACAGTGGATGGCGCCAATGAAGAAACGTGGATCTACTCACTGGTAGCAGATCTACTTTCCTCGGGTGTGATTATACTATTTCACCGATGGTTCTTCTTGATCTGTGTTCTTCCACCTACAAAATGAACAGCGCCGTTACTTACCCCTCAGAAAGGGACAGAGGGGTCCTCTTTGGGGTAACCCTCCGGCGTGAGAATAAGTATATGTAGGAGAAGATGATAATGTGAGAGTAAGGGAATTTGGAAAGTATTGCTTGAAATGCTGAATACTGTATGTTACTCTGTATGATTGTGTGATTGAATATGCTTCAATGTGAATCAATGTGTCTGTAACTGTGTACGTTATGATGTATTTATAGTGCTAGGGTTTCCACTGATTGAGCTGAGACCAGATTAGGGTTTTGTTGGCCTCCTCCAATCGATTTGCGCCACGTGTCCTCGGAGACACCTGTTGCTTTTTCATTGGTTATAATCACGTGGTAACCCATGAGTCATGCTGAGCTGTCCACCTTTCATTTAGCAGCTGTCAACATCAGCATATCCTTATTCCTTAAAAAGATGCCTTCTGGAAGGTTGTCTGACGTGCACAATCAAGGTTGCCCTAATCCTGATTTGGATAAGGACGAGGTTGATTATGTGCACGTGTGATATGCGCCCATCCTGAGGATGCGCGAGGTCTTCTCTTTATTCTCACGCGCAGATATTTCATGCGCAGATGTGATACGCACAAGCATGTAATACGCGTCACGCGCGGATGCCCCACGCGCATGGGTGGGCATGTATAATGCGCGAGCATGTGATATGCGCCGCGCGCGGATGCGCCACGCACGATGTGATATGCATAAGCATATATGATGCGTGAGCATGTGATACGCGCGAGCATATGTGATGCATGAGCACATGTGATGCGTGAGCATATGTGATGCTTGAGCATATGTGATATGTGCAAGCATGTGATGCTTGAGCATAAGTTTTGGCTTTGTACCTTGATAATATCTTTGACTTCTAATGTCTTGTATATATCTTGTGGTGTTGAGGCGGGTACACACCTCTTCAATAAATAAGATTGTTTTAGGAAGTGTTGAAACTTTCAAATCTGAGTAAAACGACTCAAATAAAAAAAATCAATATTGCTACGTTGTGGGGCCAAATTTCATTTTTAAATGTTAATAATAATAACAAAAGCAACAAAGAAATTTCTACAACGCCACATGCACAACTTGAATCCTAAATTGGCCATCTCTCTCTTTAATTTGGATTTACTTTACAAAGGTTATGATTCACGAAAGGCAACAACTTGGATAGTAAATGGGTCACCTCTCTTTTTTATTTTGAGTTTACTTTTCAAAGTCTCCTTTAATCATATTAAACAGAAATATTGAATGAAGATTTGGAATGATTGGATCCGTTGTATCTCATACACCACTTTAAAATACCCTAGGCCGGATAAAAATCAGAGTCAAATTATTCTATAAATAGGGATATAAATGAAAAAAATAAAAAGGATTTGTAGCATAAAAAATTCCCTTAAAAATTAATAAAAATAATAATAACTCAAAATAAAAAAAGAAAGCAGCAAAAAAAAAGACCGAAATGTTTCACCAGTCTTAGAGCATTCTCATCCAACCACTCATTTTATGTGAGGTGTGTTTTTATAATTTAAAGAGTGATTCAGGGTGTTGTGAGTGAAGAGTTTTTAAATTTTAGAAAAAGTAGTGATTTTTCTGTATATTTGAAAAGTTACTGCTCATCCCCTATAATTTTTTAATATATTTTGAAAGTGGTTGTGAGTGAAGGAAAGAGAAAATGTAATGATAAAAGATATAAAAAGTATTATTTAATTGAAATAGAGAGAGAAAATAAAGTGAGTTTTAGTGTAATTTTTTATTTGAAAATAGGAAGTGGAATGAGAATGCTCTTACGTCCATTATATTTTTTTTAATGTTTAAACTCTTTCAATTGAGATGGTTAAGTTTACAGTGGAGCGAGTCTTAGTCGAATAATGAACACCGCTAATGGTATATAGTCCCAATTTCCTCCAATTAAATTTTGGTAATGTGAAATGTCATTTTGTTTTACGTAAAATTTGTTTAAACTATAAAATTTATTGTTTGACAGGCGTGTTTGTGTGCTAATCCTTTTAAATTTTAAAAAAAATATACCAGATTTATAATATATATATCGACAGATACTAATATTTTTTCAATCAGCTTCTTAAAGGTAACCAAGGTATCCATTGTTTTCATGAATTGAATCGTCGCTCATGCAATTGGTATCTTGTAATTATTTTACTTGTTTAATTGTTGAGTTTATGTTTCCTTTTTTTCAAACAATATTATCCATAAATTTTAAATGATCTATGGTCTTGCCTTGGTTGCCCATCGTAAGTGTTATGCTAGGGATGGGCAAATTCGGTACCGGTACCGAAATAGGTACCGATTTGGTATCGAATCAGCACCAAAGTTTTGAGTTTCGGGATAGGTACGGTACCGGTATTTCCCGAAATTTTACCTTCAATACCGGTACCATACGGGTACCAAGAATTTTGTGTTTAATGTGTGTTTATGCATGGCGTAACAGGCCCAAGGGCTGTGCAGCCCGTGCAATTACACAGGGCCCAAAAATCTGAGGGCCCAAATAAGAAAACTGAAGTTCGATATAGATATGGTTAAATAAAACGCAAATGCACATGAAATATTGTTGTCAGTTAGCTCATTTGGTTGGCTGTTTTATTTGTGAGTTTTTTGATTCAGGGATTCAGGTTCGACTCTTCCTTTTCGTTGCGTCTTCCAACTTTTTTTTGTTTGTTTCTGGACTACATGATGCACAACCCCAAATTTTCTTTTGTTTGTCTCTGGACTACATGATGCACAACCCCAAATTTTCTTTTTCTTTTTTTTTGATTACATAGTTGAATTCTTTCTTTATATTCAAGATTTTATTAAATTTTTATATATAATTTTTATAACCAGAATACTATAATTATTAAATTTAAAACCCAACTAAAACTTGTAAAATAAAAGCCTATTTAGTCTCAACTAATTTAAAGAATAAAATATATTTGTCTATTAACCCAAATATACTAGTTAAGGGTCATTTTCTTTGAGCTTATTTAAAAATAATTTTATACTTAGGGGTTTATTTTTTATACTCGTACGGGGTTTGTGCGAGCATTTGAATTCTTAGAGACGGCCCTGATGGTGTTTGTATGTAGAAGTCATTGTATGTGTAGGTTTTTGTTTTCGTGAACAACTTTTAGGTTGTAGCTTTTATAGTTTGTTTGGTAATTAGTGGTGCTTAGGAAGTTAATCTCGGTCTCTTTTTTAAATATTGTCGGTTAAGGTATTTTGAAGGCTTAAAGCGAAGGAATCATGAAACCATCCAATGTGGTTATCGGTCTGGTTTCGAAGTTAGTTTTGTTATTAACTTTCGGTCGGTCGGTTTCAAAAATATCAAACCGTATACGGTTTTCAAATTTTCAAACCATAAAAAATCAAACCAGACCGCAAGCTTTGAACATATGTTAATTTAGAAAAAAATTATTTATAACATATATTGAACCCACAATCTGCTTGGTTAATTGCAATTTAATGGCCTGCAACTCGAATAGTTTGATTTTCAAAATTCTGTACCTTTTAGCTTTGGACAGTAACTTCGTAAAACAAATTTTTTTCAGTTAAACGTTGTAGGAAATGGGTCACAATATTATTTAAAAATAGTAAACTAAAATAAGTATAACGATACTCTCGCTATACAAGAGAAATACCAGAGTACAATACCGTGTACAAAACCAACAAGCAATAAATGTAAAGTGCAATATTTGTTAATATAAAGATTCATGTCGATTTCTTTGATGAGAACTTTAACAGAAACTTTTTGACTCGAGTCTTCCACCCGTTGGGTATCTTCACATTCGTCTTAGTTTTCCTTGGTGTGGTTAACTCCATTGATTGCAACAAAAGATGAACAAAACAATATATATATATATATATATATATATATATATTTTTTATATATATATATATATATATATATATATATTAAGTGTGGTTGAGGCACGCATTCTAGACGTTTCCCTTAAAACAGATTTCGGGTCTTTACTAAAGAGTCCTATTGAACTTAGATCTTGGGATCTCCAGTCAACTAAGTTAGGTTTCCTTTATATACCCTTTTTCATGGGCTTTAGTCTCATTCCACAACATGATCTTTACAAAACCCTCAGGTTGTTGGATCAATAACATTATCATTGACTTTGTCTAGTCACTCCAGATAACTTGCGTAGTTGAGATTAGTTGTCATGATGTGCTCTTTACTTATAAGTTAATTTTGCCTATTGTCAACTTTCCAAGACTATAACCTCAGTGGCCACCTGAATCTGGTTATAATAGTTGTCTTTATAAGATCACTTATCATTAAGGTAAACACATCTCCATTATGTACTATGACCTTTTTGTCCTTCACTTAGTCGTGTGTTTGCAATGGTAGATTGTTTTACAATAATCCTCATTGCTAAGCCTTCCAAGTTAAAATGCAAGACACCACCACATTTAAGTGTTATTGAAAAAACATTATCCAACTTGCAAATGGGGGTAAGTAAAGATTCTCTCTTTCTTCACACGCTTGAGAAGTCACCTTAATTACCATTTGTACGTACCGCTAAGGGGGGTTTCTTCTTAAATGGCTTCCCCCACATTTCTTGCATTTAGATTTTGTTCGTATAACTTCACTAAGGACAAACTTGACACTCATGATTTGAACAAGATAACGTCATTGTATCAACGAGTTCATCAAAGCTTGCTCATAGAGCAATACATGCCTTAGTGTAAGCTTCCACCACTTACTAAACTTTAATCTAAATTGGTCATAAAAGTTTGTTAACAAACCATCATAAATCCACTATCTTGGACAAACCCAAAATATTGAGATATCCTTTAAATTCTCATAAGTTATGTCATTTCCTTAGATTGGATGAAAACCTTCTTTACATTTGTCTATACACAAATTATTTCTTGTGTATGTTTTGAATGTTTCAAGTTAATTAGTCTTCGCAAAGCATCGTAATTAATAAGTACTAGTCTAGCATGCTTTAGACTACAATACTCTAGCATGTGAATAGAAGATGCATCATTCTGATCCTTCATAGCTTTAAGAGATAACACATTATCTCTTCCAAACATTCATTTATCAATTTAGACAAAATAATCACATTTCATTTTACCTAAGCCTCGTCTTTTGGAATGCCTTTAAACAATACTTAGTTCATCCATTAAGGTCATAACTCGGTTGCCTTTAACCTTTAAGTCTTCAACGTAAGTCTTTAATCCAAGTTGCTTTGATGAATACATTCATCACAAATATGATGAATAATAACAATATAAATCACTAACATTTGAATATTGAGTCATTTAGATTGACTTTCAACAATGTAGCATTCTTAATTGCCTAAAGTGATGTGAACATTTCTATTGTTGTTTCAATGTAACTATTTATTGGAAAACCTTTCCAAAATTGAAGACAAATCCTTCAAATAGTTCCAACAACATTTATGGCAATATAATCATTTACAAGTCCATCGCTAACTATTGTAAGTCTCATATAATAGATCTCACAAGATATATAAACTCATTTACAAGAATAGCACATAATTCTTTCATATGTTATAATTATTGAGAACACACAATTGTGCATTTCTATTTTGATGCTCTCAACATTAAATGGCATATCTCGTTCTTGTGTATTTTTTATCTCAGTACACTCATCACGTTTTCTCATGAAACTTGTGATGTTTTTATGCATTTGATGTCTCGTCCTAGCTTTTAGTCAATGCAACAACTCATAAGTTATTTCTTATGCAAAATTCCTTTTGCACCATCCATTTTAAATTATTATTATTTTTTTTTAACATTAATTTTTTGTTAAAAAAATTTGTAAAATAATTTTGTGTCACAATAAATATTGTTGTATTTGGTTGTAAAACTACAAGTGTTATCCGAAGATATTGAACAGAAACTAATAATACAACCGAAACTACAACATAAAACGTAAAACACTTTTTAATAATAAATATTCAAATGGATAAATAGAAGACGTCTAGACATCAAATCTCAAAGTGTTATTATTATCTTCAACACTTTCATCATCCGACCGAAATCATTTCAATGATATCATTTTATGCTTTGTATTGAGGTACTCCCTCAAATAGAACTCCATGCACACATATCCTCATGTCCTCTTTTCAATTTTAAAATTATATTCTTGAACAAATATGTTCAAAATAACATCAAGTTGTTACAATTACTACATTTAAATGGCAAAGCTTGAACAATCTATCTTGTTCACAAAACACGAAGTTGTTTTCCACCATCAAGTACCCTTGATAACGTTATCTTAGTTCAACATACACCACTTTTAGCAAGAGTAGCAAACCATTTTTGAATTTTCTAAAATATGCAAAACTTTGTTTAAAATCATTTTAAAACACTTTCTTACTTTTGCAATATATTATATTAATAATAACTAGGGTTTATAAAAACAAAGTCAAGACCTAAAACATCAAACAATTTATATGGTTTAGGTTTAAGACCCTTGCACTAAAATGGTTTCCAGCACATATGTAAAAAAAAATGTTATAACGCACATTATAAAACTGTACGTTTACATATAACGTTTTCCAAGGATAGAATCTATAAAAGAAATCATTTCTACTTGTTTCTAACGCATACGCTAGAAAATTAAATGTTTACATAAAAAATTTCCTTTCAATATGGTTTATAAAATAAACAATTTCTAACAAACATGTTAGAACTTAAACAATTATAATGCGTACATTGTAGGAACAAGTATTTATACATGAAAATTGAGACAAAAACCTTTAAACCGTTGGTTTTTCTTGTGTATAACCCAAAAGTCACACAATTAACACACAGTTAATGCGTGAATTATTAATGACTTAATGAGAGGAATATGAACAGACACACGTGGAATCTTTTATGCATTATTTCATCAAAATACACATGCACGTCTCACTACACTATTTTCTAACACGCCCGTTAGAACATTACCGTTTACACAAAAAGTTTTAAACACATATGTTTATATATATATATATATATATATATATATATATATATAATAAATCGTATCTTACACGCATGTTAGATATTTAAACATATGTTGTATACCAATACACCCGGTCAAACCCACAAGTTAGAAAAATAACCGATGATGTGTGTCTAATAACCCTATAAAAATGACCCTCACAACTAAGCTTTAAATATAAAACGAAAATCCTAAAACCACACACAACCGGCAAGTGTACCGATCGCAAGTAGTATAGACCTAGGAAGTCCGAGTATCGAACACGTGGACACGTAAGACGCTAACGATTAATAACCCCAGACAAGACCTACCTTAGAATAATAATTAATTGATTTTTGATTCTTACTTACTTAACTGGACTAAATAGACTGACTGAGAAAACTTACCAAAAATAGAAAACTTAACGACAAACTAACTGAGTTGACTTCGGATGGAGAAAAACGTCTACCTAGGTCTGAATCAAATTGTAGGCCTAACAAGCTAATGGATTGAATGATATCTTGACACCGGTCCCTAAATATGACACGACTAAGGATCGCTCAGGCTCACTGGATTACCTCTCGGTCTCACTCAACAAGCCTAAACTACTCAAAATCGGCTAAAACGACCAAACCGGGAAACAATTGCTAACGTGTTCTAATGAAGGATCACCTCTCGTTCTCACCAACACTCGACCCTAATGGTAATGAATACTACACAACCAAGGATAGAAGAACAATTCAACTTAAACTAAAATAGATCAACTAGTCGCTCGAAACACCTAAACCTGACAAGAAACAAACTCGCTTTCGCGCAATCCTTATTCTAGCATGCAAAGGCAAAGAGACAACCCTAACTTCTTATCACCTCTCGGTCTCAAAGAAGGTGTTTAACCGATGTACTTAATCCAATAATCATGCAACAAAACCCTACGGTGGTACCTACCGCAAACAAACCCTAAACACAAAGTCTAGAATCAAACAATGCACCGATCAATCAATACAAAACTAATCAATCAACACACGGGGTTTATGCAATAATTCACCAATATTTCCAGCCACTAAACACAACCTATTTCATGTCTAAATCAAACTTTACAATAGCAATTCAAGTCTATCAATCAAACAATCCAACAAGCTCATCAAACACTAACAATTAACATCATTCCTAGGTAGAACTAACAAGTTTAGCCTATAATAATATTTGGACAACCATTAATACTAATCAAGAACATCATTAAACTCATCTCAAACATCTTAACAATCATCCAATGATCAACAAATATCATAAACAAACAATCTCTCAATCAATTGCAAAACAAATCAACAATTAAACAAGAAAATCAAAGTGTATGAACAATGAAAAAGATGTAAGTATATGGATGTTTCCCGGCGGCTCCTTGGCTGTAAAAACTGATGGTAAATGATCTCGAGGCTTGATTCTTGTGTCTTCTTCCCTCCCTAGCCGTCACATGATCAAACCTGAGCCGCTACAAAGTTTTTTCTCTCCTTTTCCCCTGCTGTGATTTCCGATCGGAACCTGTTAGGTAGCCTAGGGTTTTTATTTTTTTTATATATTATAATATAATGTAGCTTGGGCTTGTCCATGATGCATACGGGCCGGGCCTTGAGCTTTGTCTTGAATTTGTATGCGTAAAAGGCTCGTAGAATGCTCGAAAAACTCGGTTTCTCTTCCTTTTTCACCCAAAACCTACAATATGAATAAACTTACGTAAAACCTATATAAAATGAGTTAAAACACATAAAATACAATATATTACGTAGATAAAAGGTGCGGAAAATACGTGTGTTTTACAACACATCAACTGATTACAAAATTGGTTTTAAACGAATGTTTTTTTTAATCACCGTTTCTAACACGATTTTTAGAAAACAGACGATTACAATAATAATTTTAAAATGAACGGTTTACTAAGAATCATTTCTAACACAGTTGTTAGACATAAAACCTCAATGGTTATCCAAAAATCGTTTCGATTACAAAAATCATTTCTAAACCAAACGGTCGAATCAAACATTTCGTTATGTAACACAACATTTTTGGATATAAGATTGTACTCCAATCTTTAAAATATCTAAAAACCAATATTGTACTACAAATAATATTTCCCAAAATTATTTCTAAAGTTTCATGAAAAATATCTTTTTATCAATTCTTTGGTGAACCCAAAATCCTTATAAATAAGGTTTTAAGATTGTAACAACAATCTCACGAAATCTGTTTTAAGATTGTAGGAAATGGGTCACAATATTATTTAAAAATAGTAAACTAAAATAAGTAAAACGATACTCTCGTTATACAAGAGAAATACCACAGTACAATACCGTGTACAAAACCAACAAGCAATAAATGTAAAGTGCAATATTTGTTAATATGAAGATTCATGTCGATTTCTTTGACGAGAACTTTAACAGAAACTTTTTGACTCGAGTCTTCCACCCGTTGGATATCTTCACATTCATCTTTGTTTTCCTTGGTGTGGTTAACTCCATTGACTGCAACAAAAGATGAACAAAACAATATATATATATATATATATATATATATATATATATATATTAAGTGTGGTTGAGGCACGCATTCTATACGTTTCCCTTAAAACAGATTTTGGGTCTCTAATAAAGAGTTCGTCTGTCTCCCAGGGTACAACAACCGGAACAGTGTGTGTACTGCCAGAGATGGCACTCGCACCCGTAATTGCATTAGATTAAGAGGTGTTGTTGAAAAGAAATATGGAAGAATAAGAGGCTGGCATCGGAAGACTCAAGGCATTTAAGTTTAATGTTTTGTTTATTTGGAAAGACAAAATGATGTTTTAAGACAAGACGTGTTTTTGTTATGAAATGTTTTATGAAAGCTTTTATATTCCGCGAATGTTTTAATTAACTCTGATATTTAAAACTGCGTTTATGAGTAAATCCAACACGAAAGTTGGGCTACCGGTAACGGGGCCTTACATAAGAATTCTATTTCTCTAATCTAAATGAGACACAAAAGAACTCTTGTATATAGAGCCATGCATGGATGAAGAGTCTCTTATTAATTAGAGACTTAATATTAGACATTAAACATCTAATAAAGTAACATAAATACTCTAGTTAAGAGACATATTCAATTCATCACTTAAAGAGTCACATATAATAAAACCACCAAATATCCATTTACCATATTTTCCAACATATGTTTCAATATAACAAAAATGTTCATCCCATGCAAATTGACATGTATTTTTGTATTACTTTACGCTATGTTTTATTTTAGGTATATTTTATATTTTATTATATGTATAGGTATATTTTAAAATACTTATCAAAATTTTATAGGTATATTTTATAGTTATTCACCTTCATTCATTTATTTTACAGAACAATATATAGTTCTTCACTCTATCACTCAAGTTCTTCTATAGGTTCTACATTATTTATTCGTTTGTGGATCTTCAATATTCAAGGTAACACTTTTATTAATATTTTTTTAAATTTAATTTAAACTATTTGTTATGTAAGTTACATACATAATATTTGTTTAGATCTAGACCATTTATTTTATACCCGTCATGATATTATTCTTTTAGAGATTAACTTTAGATTGTTCTTATCGATACTGTTTTTTGATTGTTATATCTCATTACGAAATATATAACAATCAAAAGTGAAATGTTGTCTGATAATTTTAAAGAATCAACTTGATAAAACATATGCATATGAGATATAGAACAATAAAAAAATGGGTTAGAATCAACCACATTGGGCTAATTTAGTTTTATTTATCCACATAATATATAATACGTCAATTCACATCTGGTTCTATTTGTTTATTGATTTTAGATGGATCATAACTGTTGGATGTATGGAAATAGATATACTGACCCAAGGTTTGCGATTGGCATGGTAAGTTTTCTTAAGGCTGCTCAAGAGGATCGTGCTAAAAAAGGAAACGAAACCATTTCGTGTCCTTCGTATGGAATGCAAAACTTTTACTGAATTCAAGGATATAAAACAGATAGAGTATCATTTGTTGAGAAATGGATTTATGTTTAATTATACTTGTTGGTCAAAACACGGGGAGTCACTTGCCAGTAGTAGCACAACTTCGATAAATTTAGATGATAATTATATTGAAGAGAACAATGCTCAGCACATTAGTGATGACAGTGATAAATTAAATGAGCGCAATGATATTGTAAACGAGGGGAATGATAATTTAAATTACATGTGCAATGATTTGGAAACTAATACTTGCGACAATGAACAAGAAAAACTACGACATATCTTTGCCGATGCGGAAAAGCCGTTATATGCTGGCTGCAAAAAAACTTCTAAGCTTAGCGTTGTCTTAAGACTATTTAACTTAAAGACAAACTATAGTTGGAGTGATAAGAGTTTTACATGCATGTTAGAGTTATTACATGACATGCTCCCCAAAGACAACGAGTTACCTATATCCATATACCAAGCTAAGAATGTGCCTAATGGAATTAGAGGTTGAAAGAATACACGCATGTCCTAATGATTTCATGTTGTATAGAAATCAATTTGAAAAGGCTCACTCGTGTATTACATGTGGGGAATCAAGGTACAAGCGTCAAAATGAAAATGATGAAAATAATATGATGATGATGATGTGACGAAAAACGGGCCACCAGCTAAAGTATTGTGGCATTTCCCCGTTATACCAAGACTAAAGCGTTTATTTGCTAATCCTAAAGAATCAAAGTTGTTGCGTTGGCATTCTGATGAGCGTAAAGGTGATGGAAAGTTAAGGTATGTGGCAGATTCACCTTAGTGGATTTTGATTATGATTATCCCGATTTCGGTAACGAGGTTAGAAATATACGTTTTGGTCTTAGTTCAGATGGTATCAATCCTTTCAGAAATAGGAGTAATTGTCATAGTACTTGGCCGGTTCTTCTGTCCATCTACAACCTTCCTCCATGGCTATGCATGAAAAGAAAATACATAATGTTGTCATTGTTACTTCAGGGTCCTAAACAACTTGGTAATGACAGTTTATTTGTCTCCTTTGATAGATGACCTTAAAACCTTAGGGGACCAGGTGTAGATATGTATGATGCTTATGAAAAGGCAAACTTTAAGTTGCGAGCCATGATTTTTTGCACTATAAGTGTCTCCTTTGATAGATGATTTTTTGCACTATAAGCTTGTCTAGACGATTAAAAAATTGCAAAAAAACTATGTATATGGGACATCGACGATTTCTTCCGCGAAATCACCGTTATCGAACACTTACAAAAGAGTTTGATGGAAATGTCTAGCTCGAAAGGGCTAGGAAAGGTTTTGATACGTATAAGAAAGTAGAAACTATGAATACCATTCTGGGAAAAGAACTCGTACCGAGAAAGTAGGCAATTGGAAAAAGAATTCAATATTTTGGGATTTACCTTATTGGAAAAGTTTGGAAGTTCGACATTGCCTGGATGTTATGCATATTGGGAAAAATGTATATGAAAGTTTGATAGGTTTATTGTTAGACATTCCTGGAAAAACTAAAGATGGGATTAAAGTCCGTAAAGACATGGAAGATATGGGAATACGTGAAGAGCTTTCCCCTGTTGAGGGAGCCAAGAGTATTTTTCTTCCACCCGCATGTCGTACCATGTCAAAAGAAGAGAAAAGAAAGTTTTGCCAGTGTTTGTATGATATTAAAGTTCAATCTAGTTATTCAGCAAACATTAAAAGGTTTGTATCGATAAAAGATCATAAATTGATTGGTATGAAGTCTCATGATTGTCATGTTTTGATGACACATATGATTCACATATCGCAATTCGTGGATTGTTACCTAAGGAAGTTCGACACACAATCATTGAATTTTGTTTGTTTTTCAACATGATTCACTCAAAGGTTGTTGATCCCAAAGACTTAGATAGGCTGGAGAAAGGTATTTATATTACCCTTTGTGAACTAGAGATGTACTTTCCACCATCCTTTTTTCATATAATGGTTCATCTAGTATCTCATATAGTAAAAGAGATAAAGTCATGTGGTCTTGTATTTCTACAATACATGTACCCCTTTGAAAGATACATGGGTTTGCTAAAAGGTTATGTGAGAAACCGTAATCTACCATAGGGTAGAATTGTTTAAGGGTATACTTCCGAAGAGGCAACTGAGTTCTGCAAAGGTATTTATATCACGACATTTATAATAAAATCTTTTTGTTAATTATAAATATATATCATTAAAATACTTGATTTAGTTATAGGTTATATGGAAGGTGATACGAGTTAAATTATATATAAATATATAAATATTTCCTATACTTTTGGATACTTTTGAACCAAATTTTTATTGAATATTATTAATATTTGGTTCATATGTGAGTTCAAATGATTTCAAGTGTCAATGAGCTAAATAAAGTATTTTTACTATACTTGAGATTGACGAATAAAACTCTAAACAAGTTTTATTAAAACGATTTACATCAATAAAAGGTTTAGTATAACAATAAAAAAAATAAAGATACAATAATTCATGTGGAGTGTTGATTTGAGCCGACAAATTTGAATTTGTTTATTATTGTTATTTTCATTTCACTCAACTTTGATTTATCATAGGTTGGGCCGGTTAATTGCAACTCTAAATTTGGGGTTTAAGTCAAGTACTGTGGATTTAATAGATGGTGGGCTCATAACTATGTCGACGGAAGCCTTTTACAAAGAGTAAAATGAAAAAAAAAAACCCTACACAAGAATAGATATATATATATATATTTGGAGGAAGGAGGACCCACGGTGGGGAGAGAGAGCCGCAAAGGGAGGCAGAAGACAAAAAGAATAACTTTCTTTTGGAGCAGCACATCAATTTCTTGTGAAGAAGATTATTATATTCTTATGAAAGCATTGGTTGTGAAGGCAGCAACATTATTATTATTATTATTATTATTATTATTATTATTATTATTATTATTATTATCTTCTGAGGTCACGCAAGAGGTCACAAGAGTTGGCTACTGGTTTGAAAATAGGACATAAAAAGAAAGGCTAAAGGTAGCAAGAAACTTAATAATATTTTGTTTTGCGATGAACCGTAATACTTATTATATTTTTGTGTCGTTGGTTATGATTATCGGCTAAATCTCTTGAACTATATAGGTTGAGATGAATATTGATTTTATTTGACGGCTTATTTGGTTTTGACTTGTTACACGACATGATTATTATTGAAAAGCTTTATATAATTTGATCTTGGATGTTTTTTATATAATTATTGCTTGTGATTCCGCGTATTGCCTTGATTGGTTGATTTTGTGTCATTCGGTTAGGGTTCTACGTTTAGGTCATAAACTTAGTTTTTTGATCTGTTTGTGGTTAGCGCGGCCATAGGAATCCTTTATGCAATTAATTATTAAAATTCAATAGGTTCACCTTTCTTGAGAGCGAGAGGCAATAGAGAGTCGGTTTGTCTCGTTTCTTTATTCGGCTAGGTTAGAATTGCGCGAGAGCGAGTTTTGGTCTTGTCCGATTTAGATTTGCGTGTGAATAGGTATCTTAGATCAAGTTAGATTTTGTTACCCCTTTATCCCTAGAGTTGCTAGTACCAATTTTTAGCGGGTTTTGTGTCGTTGAGTCCGAGAGGAGATACGTCATTAGGTTACCTTAGTAATTTTTATCCCGGTAGGTTAATTCAATCTTCTTAGATTCGTGAAAGTGAGTTGGTGAGACCTAGAGGTGATCTAGTGAACTTTAGTGAGCCTTACTTGATTTATTATTTTTAAGATCCCGGTGTCATGTGATTAGTTAATTCTGTTAGCCGTTGAACTGTCAATAGGATTCTTGCCTAGGTAGTCGTTTCCCCATATTCGTTAAAAGTTCGTTAGTGTTGTTAAGTTTTCCCGTTAGTTTTGTTAAATTAAGTAAGTTAAATTAGTTTAAATTAATTAAAATAAAATAATAAAAAAATAATAATCAAATATTGTTATTAGGCAGTACTTAGTTAGGTTTTATTATCTGAGCCACCTCACGTGTCCTTGAGTTCGATACCCGGACTTCGTTTCTCTTTGCTACACGCGACCGGCACACTTGCCGATTGTGTGAGCTAGGTTAGGTTGTTTGGTTTTTTTAAAGCTTAGTTGCGAATCATTTTAATAATTATATATATTTTCGCACACCAAGTTTTTGGCGCCGTTGTCGGGGACACGGTTTGAGGCGATTAGAGAACGACCCGAGTTGGGAACTTGCCTGCTTATTTTTGTTTAATAGTTTAGATTAATTAGTTTCATTTTGTTTATTTTTGTTTAGTCTGGGGCTCTACGTGCTACATGAAAAAAAAAATTATTTGCCCTTTATTTGAGCTTACACCTGCTTATCTCATTAGTGCATGCCACACACACGTTCACAGGGACCGTCCCAGTTAAAACCTTTTTCCGAACCCGAACGTGAGTTTCATAGGCGATTTAAGGCACCTCCAGCAACAAAAGAGATGGGCGACGCAGTTCCACCAATGAGGAGGACAGTTGCAGACCGGGCCCGTCCGATCAATGCTGGCGCGAGATCCAGCATCATTCCACCAGAAATCGCGGTAAACACGAACTGGCAGATTCCATCTAATATTCTGAACACTATTTCACATTCTGCACAATTTCACGGGTTGATCCACGAAAACCTGCATTCTCATCTCACTCGCATTGCTCGTATTTGCAACACATTCAATCTCACCGGCGTTTCTGAAGATGCTATCAAACTTCGCGTCTTTCCATTCTCACTCGTTGATCAGGCTAGTATGCGGCTTGAATCCCTAGAGACGGCTAATCACGTAACCACGGGTTGTTGGGTCGCGGCGGAGGTTTGGGAACATATTAGCCTTTGGTGTAATATCCCTCCCATTTATGGGTTCTTGGTGCGGGATCTGTTAGATCTCCATAAGACAAGTAAGCTTAGAGTCATCGAGAAAGAGGCTCTTCATGGGATCATTATCATTGCTTGTTGGAGGATCTGGAAAGCGAGAAATGAAAAAGTGTTTTGTTGGAAAAGAAGTAAAGATTGAAGAGATTATAGGGGACATTAAGGCCCTTGGTTTTTTTTGGTTCAAAAATAGGTCTAAATATAGATCGGTAGATTGGGTAAATTGGTGTAACTTTAACCTCATGTAATTTTTGTTTCGGTGTTTGAGCCGCTCTCCGGGCTGTGGAGTTAGCGGGTGGGTGTGCTTGGCGTTTGTTTGGTTGTTGGTTGTTTATAAAAGTTCACTGTTCGAAAAAAAAGTACATTAATTATTAACCTTCTTACAATAAATAAAATTAAAATCCAAATATACTTATATATATAAAAAATAAAAACGAATAATGTAAAACAACCCCCGTAATACGGAGGATAAAATCTAGTATATATATATATATATATATATATATATATATATAGAAGCAGGATTAAATACATTTTATTCTTAACATGAAAATGGTGAGAACCAATTTGCTGTTATTATTATGTTTATTTTTACTAGTGTTTGCTGTTATATTTTGTTTGTAGTAGCTAATTTTCGATTATGAGACGTTATAAGTGTTTGCTTATTTATATTTTGTTGTTATTATTAGATTTCTTCTTTTGCTGATATAAGTATTTGTTGGTATTTGCTGTTATTATTTTGTTCTTGATTTTGATTCTTTTGTTGTAATTTTTAGGTTTTTTTCTTTGTTATTATAAATAATTGTTTATGTAGATTGATATTGTAGTTGATATTGTTTCTTACGTTCTCGTTTTCTTATAAATTGGTATTATTTCCTACGTTCTCATGTTAAGACTAAAATGCACATGAACCTTCCCTTATATATATATATATATATATATATTAGAAACACACCTGCAGGTGCGCCAAACATTCAACCGTCATTTACAGGTGTGGATAAAATTTGCAACATAATTTTCATGATTTTCGTTGTTTGCTAAAATCTTTATATTGTTTAAAAAATACTGTAGGAACACCTGATACATCATCTACAGGTGCTATTGTAAAGTTGGTAGATGCACCGGTCCAGGAAAATGCACCAGCCCTGTGAAAGGTTTCACAACGTTGACTTTGGCTTTCCAGTCAGGTTTAGTAATCGAGTTTGATTAAGTTAGGCGTTGTTTACTTAGTCTTCGAGTCAGGTCTTGTAATCGAAAACGGTTGAAAACGACACCAGCTTAAATAAAAAAGGAAAAACCAAACTCATAGCTATAACAAGAATTAAATGCAATGATACAGTGTAGATCTAATTGCTATATGCATCTTGGTAAATATCATACCTGCAAACTTTTAGTTAAAATTAGTTTTTATAAATAAAGTTAAATGGTATTATCTAAGTTAACGGCTCATCCATATTCATTATAAATGAAATTTATAGTATTATTTAACAATTCTATTTGTGTAAATAATAAACATATTTATTGTAACATCTCGGATTTTTCAAACCGGTATTCGTCTACATAAAACCGATTTGGAAACTTATTTGGATCCTTATTAATTATATCAAGTATTTGAAAGTATTTAAAGATTAGTATTTTCATTTTATACCCTTTACCTTTTTCTAAGTTGTTTATGTTTTGATTTAACTTAAAAAAATAATCAAGAAATATCATTATTAGATAGTTTAGGGACCATATTTGACCAAAAATCAAAATCTCCTTTTTGTGCCTCGGAGCCCTGCGAGGTGGCAGCCCCCCTTGGGTGGCCACGCGGCGCCTCCACAACACTGGTCAGTTCGTTTTGTCTTAGATTGTTTCCTAGTTCGTTTTGGCCCGAATCGCTTATTTTAGGACTAAATCAAGTGTTTTAAGCCCTAAGAAAACTAATATATCTTAGATACATGTCCATGTTTATTACCCCTTGTCCAAGAACGAATTTTATTGTTTGATATATCGATTTGATCATTAAAAACATATTCGGTTTCTTAAACGAGTAAACTATCCTTATTTGGTTCGATTTTTGTGTTTCCTATATAAACAACACATATTTTCCTATGCCATATTTTTCAATAAACCCTAATTCATCATTCTCCAGCTGTCACCTATCTCTGGCCTTCATCATCTTGCTCGTTTTTGATTATTTGTTGAAGATACAAGACTAGAAGTTTGACTTTGCTTAAGCACTGACCATTGACTCATCTTCTTGATTGATCCTTTCACTTTTCTGGTAAGTTGTAAACTGTAAAATCATTCCTACATATTCCCTAGTCAATAACCTTCAATCAATTTCGGTGGTTGAAGGGTGTTGACTGGTCAATTCGTTTAAAACTCGTTAAAGGGCAAAACACTCAACAACTTTGACTTTACGTTTTCTCATACTTCTGGACGGATTCAACGTTCGGTCCAGAAGACTTTTATTCTCATAATGAAATTTTAAGGATACTAACCAAAACCCAACTTCCAACTCGTTGTTCAGATTTTGGTCAGTACCGGCTCGCTTATATCTTTAATTTAACATAACCGGAGTTCTAAACATCCGCTTGGAATGATTCCAGTGGCATTGAGTTTGTTTTTACTTATATTATCATATCTCAAAGTTTCAGGTTCTGATTGTTTATCTTGTTCGACGGGTTAGTGGACGACTCATTTAAATCTTAGTTCGTTTATCATATTTATTAATCACTTGCCTTCAAACTAAGGTGAGTTTTATCATTCCCCTATTTTACTAAGTTTTCTAAACATTTTGGGGACATGTGTGTATTATTCGTATTTCATATATATATATATATATATATATATATATATATATATATATATATATATATATATATATATATATATATCAAAAATAGCAAACGTGTAATTGTGTGTGATTGATCAAATATACTTGTTACGTGCTTACTTGTTTATGTGCGCATTCGTATTTCAGAGGGGTCCAACATATTCCCTTGTATAGGGCGCTCATATTATTGACCAACGCCCGATTCGTTTGACAATGGTTTAACTACTTGCTAATGGTTTGATTCATTTACCGCAATTTACTACGTTATGCTTATTTATCATACTATATCGTATCATTGCAAAACTGGTGATAAACCCACTCAACTATATGTTGACAAACCCTATTGTATTTTCTACACATATGCATGTTATCGTGTAAAGTGAATATTGAAGTTTGGACACCTAGACAAGACCTTAGGATTTAATGAAGACAATCATTATTTGAACTTGTGTTGGATTATATTTAACTATTTAAATTGTTTTGCCATACTTGGATATTGTGTGCACTGTTTTTGAAATAAAATAAATAACTTATAGATATTGTTATTTTTATATTATGATAGTATCTTTGAGCTGCGAAAAATCGGCTTACGCCCCCGCATTTCCGCCTTAGATTGGGGTGTGACAGATTGGTATCATAGCCGAAGGTTATAAGATAGGTCGTTAGAAATTGTCCTAGTCATATGCTTAGAACCCTATACGTGCTTATCTGAACCGCCTTATGTGCTATTAAAATTGTTTATAGCTTATTTAGGTTAATTGTTTTATTTTATCTTAGTTATTTATTGCACACACACACACACAAATTCCGAGGCTATGCATCACATTCAAAATATTTTCTAAATCTTTTATTTTTAGTAGATTGCCTTTTATTTTGGGAAATTCTTTAAAAAGTCCCGAGTTTTGTTTTTTACTCCCTCTCCTTAGGGCATGGAAGTACGACATGTTCGGTTAGTAGCCGTAGGGGGCAAGAGAAACTGTGAGTTGGGTCTTGGCAAAACGGTTCCAAGAACCCAAGGAAAGATGCTATTCCTTACCTAGAGGATAACCTGAACACAGTATTCGAACCTCTAGGCCAAAGCAGAACAAGATGTCATACGACCGGACCCCTAAGCGGTTAAACCTAACCGGCTAAACGGTTACATTCCTTTTATAAAAACCGAATTCACGGTGGTTCATGACTAAATTCGGGTAAACTTCCAAAATTGTGTTTTTAATTATTTTTAAAATGCTTAGTTGGGTGAAAAAACCATGTAAATCCATGGGCACTCCAACTATCCATTTCTCAACCCATTTACAATTTGATTTTTGGTTGGAACGTATTGCCCGGGGTGGTTCCCGAGATACTCAAACTACTCATATTTGATTCATTGATTCGATATTTAGTTGGGTCGGTTAAATGCCATGCAACGCTCATGGGTCGACCAACTCTATTGATTTGATAATTCGTTGATTATTTGGGTCAGTTAAATGCCATGTAACGCTCATAGGCTGATCAACTCAATTGTTTGTTACTCGTTATTTTAATTGGGCCAATAAATTGATATGGAACGCTCATGGGAGGCCCAATTCACAAACTTTATGTTGCTTTATTTAGTTGGGCCATTCAAATTGCCATGGAAAGCTCATGGGAGGTCAACTCGTTTGATATGTTTCGTTATTTTATTTGGGATCTCAAGCTATCATGGGAAGCCCATAGAAAGCCCAACCCAATAACATTTTACTTTTGGAATTGTTAGCAACATGGTTTATTTAATTAAATGCCTTAAACTTATTCACATTATTTTTAATCCCGACTCGTCCTCGAGTCATCACTAGCACAATTTTATTTAAATCAGCATCTCTATTATCTCACATCAACTCATTCACACAACTTACCTATCATCTTATAAAGTTTCATCTTTGGTCCTCATAGAATGTTTTCCCTAAGAATTCATCATCGTGATCAACGTCGTTCATCTGCTTCTCACGATCGCCGTCTGACTACTAGAATCGCCAAGGAGTTTGCTGCTGCTATGTCATTGATGTGCTTGAAGTAGTTTAATATTTATTAACTAAATTAACTAAAAATAAACACTAAGTAATACTCTAGACTCTCTAAAACTCGACTAAACTACTAACCGGCAAGTGAACCGATCGACTCTAGTAAAGCTAAGTAAGTCCTGATATCGAACCTACAAGACTCTTTAAGTTACATTTATTAGCTAATTAGACTCGACTACAAAACATGACTTATTAATTATATTTGTTTGTGTGGGGGAGGGGGGTGTTAATTAAAATACTAATTTAATACTGTTATTAAAAACTATTTAAGAAGACAAGTAATTTAAACGAAAGCAAAGTTTGTGGTGAAAATAAGATGATGATGAGAAAACTACCTAGGCTAGAATCCCCTAAATTTCAGTAATGAATTGACTTGGGAAAATATTTAGTTAAGGAATGGGATCGTAAAATAGACACTTAAAAGAAAACCCAAATAGGACCCCTGACCTTTCTCAAGAGAAAACCTATGGATTTCTAACAAGTTTTAATGCACACCAGTATTAAAAATCAAGTTCGCTTACGGTCACCCAATTGTTTATAATTTAGTTCCTTTATACGAAATCCTACCTTACAGCGCGGAAATCAAAGGCAATTTACTATACTTAATTGATTTGATAAACAATAATAAATAATCAATTCTAGACGGACTCCTTATGAAGAACTAAATCTAGCAAGATTAAGTAGTAAAGACTTATCAATAACCTAGCACTTTACAGATTTTAAGTTAGCAGCACACTTAGGTTTATTTGACAATATCATTCCTATGATCTTATCATGACATCAATCATAAAATATTCAAAAACACAAAGTAATTGACCTAATAGCAATCCTATCATATGACAAACAATAATCAAGGAAAACTATGAAATAAAACTCATCAAACAATCCTAAGCATCCATACACATCAACTAATTATAAGCAAATCTTTTACTAAATCATAAAAACCATAACGTAAATAAATCCCAAAGTCAAATCAAAACATCAAAGAAGATCATCTTAACCTAGGCAGTTCATGCAATTTAGCCTAGCATCTTAGGTTTAAGAAAAACAAATAAACAAGAATTCATGACGATAAAATAATGAAAACGAAAGAAACAAAAGATAAAACCTGTGTTCTTCGTCTTCAACTTGTACGCGCAACACCAGCTGATTCTTCGACTCCAAAGCTGCTGGAAACTCGTCTCGGCTGCCTCGGGACTCACCAAATTTGGATGGAAGATTAAGGTATGATTAAGGGTGAGTTTAGGGGTGTTTTATAGGTAACATGGGTCCAAAAATAGGTTAAGACGGTTAACGATTGGAAGATTCTGGAAGCTCGGCACCGCCACCACCACGCCGCGCTGCGCGGCGGACCTCCCCTCCCCCGTCGCGCGGCGCACCTGCCAAAAAGGGGGGGAGGGCTGGTCCACTTTGGTGGTCCGGTACACTCCTGGTTCGGTCCGGTTCGTTTCCTGATGCGTCGGTTCTCCGGTTCGGCTTGTTTTTGATCGTTTTTCGCCCTCTTTTCACCGGAATTAAAACCCGAACCCTAAAACATAATACTGAGTTAGTAGTATACAAATCTTACGAGAAACCGAACAAAACTAATAAAATAATAAATAAATGTACACGGGATTAATGTATAATAAGCGTTATATCAAATATCCCCACACTTAACCTTTTTTCCTCCCTGAAAAAGTTTCATTGCAACGGGATCAGAATCGGAGAAATACAGTTTAACAAACATATAGATTATCTTAAAAAAAGTTTTTAGAAACAACACAAAATGCGATCACCGATATTGTTGTCCACTTAAACCCATGCCTTTGTCTTTACCGGGACAAGTAAGATCCAACTATTATTATTATTATTATTATTATTATTATTATTATTATTATTATTATTATTATTGTTTGTATATAATCTAGTGGAACCCACAGTCAAGACCCGCTTTATTTTAGATTTTACCGTATCAAACCACCCCAACTTGACTTAAACCTCATAATAGCAGATTAAAACAATATTGCACATTTTTCATGAACAGCTAAGACGATCAAGGATATTGTTTATCCACCTAAATTTAAACGTCAGAGTATACCAAGCAGCCATTAGATACAATTAAGGTTCAATTATTCAACTAACTAGCTAGTGTTCCCCACTACATGACATACCCCCGTTATTAAGCAAAACCCCGAAGCCCATCTCCATAGGTGAGTATGCACAAATTCATCTGTAGGCTTACATTTGACGTGTCTCTAGTTGATCCTGTTCTTAATGGTATCGGACGCAAGTAAGAGGACCTCATATGACTAACAGCGTGTATGATCAAGTCAGTAGTGAATTTGTACTTTTAAAGCAATTTGTGATCATGTTTATTGACTTATAATTTGGCAGATAACTGCGGGTTTTCTCTTTTTGGCTTTTTGAAATATCCATAAATCTATTTAGGAAATATGAATACCAGATGAATAACTGCATAAAGACCCATGGTGTCCGAACCCCGAAGCATCCCATCAATACTGGATTTAAGGCCATAAAACCATACGCCTATGAAGTGTTAAACACTAAAACTAGAAGTGCAAGATTTTAAGTTTATATCACATGCTACATAGTATACTTTAACGTTTAAACCTACCCAAGCATCGTATGTGGTGACCTGATGACTGGGGAGCCGGCGACCGAAGCCCCGGTGAACGGCGGCCGTAACTATAACGGTCCTAAGGTAGCGAAATTCCTTGTCGGGTAAGTTCCGACCCGTACGAAAGGCGTAACGATCTGGGCACTGTCTCGGAGAGAGGCTCGGTGAAATAGACATGTCTGTGAAGATGCGGACTACCTGCACCGGGACAGAAAGACCCTATGAAGCTTCACTGTTCCCTGGGATTGGCTTTGGGCCTTTCCTGCGCAGCTTAGGTGGAAGGCGAAGCGCATTCAGATTTATTTAAAATTCATAATTTCTACAATCAAACTAAAAATGAGGCTTGAGTATGGCCCGACCTTTCATCTCGTATTTTATGCAGACTTAACATGTATCCCACTAAAAATCATATTTTTATCGTTTATAAACCAACTATCAAACTGCCCTTTCATTCTAAAGTCTGAGCCTATCGACACATCCCAAGTTAAGCGCGTGTTCTTTAATTATATCTTATTATTAGTAGTTTGAAAAACCGATTCCCGATAAGTATCCTCATCTCCCATTTATACGCAAAAAGAAACAAAATCAAGGGACATTTTTCAATTTTTGTTTTGTTTTCTTTCTAGAGATAATACTTAAACGAAAAAAAAAACAAATGTATTCCATCCCCACACTTCAAATTTGCATTGTCCTCAATGCAGGAATGGAAACACGACTCAAAAATTTTTAAAAACAAAACAAAAACCTAAAAATACAAAAATAAATAAAAACAAAACAAAGCTAAAAATTAAAACTAAAACATAAAAACATAGTAAAAAGGAAAAGACTTAGCTGGTAGTATGGAAGACTGTCAAAGTGCCAGTCTCGTTGCCATTAATTCTCTCCTCACTGCTTCGCTCGCTATGAATATTTTTCTCATTCTCTTATTTCTGAAAGGACACAGCCTCTCCACTCGACGTACCTAAGTGAATACATAACAGAATATCTAGAAAACAAAGTCTAATTAGGTGTCCTGGAAAACATCACACCAACCCATCCTCCCAGCCATACAAGTTCAGGTTAATAATTATACAGACCAACGAAAAAATAAAAACATCATAAAAGAAAAATAAAACATAAAAAGATACAACTCCTAATGCTTGCTAGGACGTCCCCACACTTAGTCTTCATCCTCTTCCTCACTCGGCTCCAATGTCTGATACGACTCAGCTTCCTCAAATTCACGCGAACCCGGCCCATAAAACGACGCACCATACCTATATCCATGACCATAACCATAGCTTCCCGAACCTCCAGGGAAACTCGACCCACTTGGCCCACTAGGCCCCGGTGCAGGCGGCTGTCTCAAATAATCAGGAAGATCAATATGCAATCCAGTCATCAAGTGCCTCATATTCTCATCTTGTCTCTGTTGACTGTCCCGCATCAGCTCTCTAATCCCATCACATTGCTCATTCACATAACCCCGCATGTGATCGAATCCCGACTCCATCCTGTCATATAAAGAATCTAAAGTAAGAACCTCAGGACGGGGCTCTCGAACTGGATACTGTCTTCCCGGTCTCTCTTGTCTGTGTAACGGCCTCTGCTGTCGGGTAGGCAACTCAGCTCGCATCGCCGCGGTGACCTCAGAATCAGGAGGTGGAAGCTCTGTAGGACCCAAACGAGCCCCCTCCCATGCTAATGGTACAAAGGGCGCTAAAATCCCAGCCCACCTTAACTCTCTCACACCAATATACTCAACCACCGGCCCGCATGTCAACATTCCTGATTATATTTCTCAAAAACACCCAAGTTCTTTGCCAACAATGTCACATATGGGCCCATATCTAGCTTTGATCTCTTTTGAGTACCTCCCCTTCGATTTCGATGAAACGACCAAGCCAACACACTCGCCACATTAACAGGCCTTTGCTCAACCATAAACAATAAATAGAACAAATCCAACAAATTCACTTTATTCTCACCTGACCCTCGCCCAACCAAAGTAGTACTTAGAATTTTATGAACGTACCTCAAAACTGGGTCGCGAATGTCCGATGCGACCATACTTCCTGAAAACGGAGAAACCGCAATTTTTCCCCAAAAAGTAGCCAACTCCGTGCTGGTCAAACTAAAGGGCTTCTTATTTCTAAATGCCCCTCTCAAACTCGTGTGAAAGTCAACCGAATTAACTTCATTTCTGTGTAAAAACTACTCGCCACCCCAAACTCGGCCATCGTCATCTCGTATTTCTCTCGTCCCAACGCAAACGAAACCGCGTCAGGCTGCTCAAAATTACCATCTTTATACCGAAACGTACATAAAAATTCAAGCGCCAACTCTTTATACTGTTGTTCCTTTAAGCATAACATCGCTATAAACTTCGGGCCCAACAACTCCTCAATCCTACCTCTTTGCCCGATCTCATCCAAAGTGTCCCAATTAATCGTTTTGAAAATCAGCATATCCGACCCCATAAGATCATACAACTTCTCATATTCTTTCGAGTCATCTGTAAATCGGAGTAACGTACAACCTCGCATATCCCTAGTCTTTCGCCTCAATGGTACTGCTCCTTCCTTGTAATTAGTCACTCCTTTTGTTGTCCTTCCAACAACATCCTCCATTTCTGGCTCATCTTGCGGACCCGGTGTCGGCCGCGTCTACGCTTAGTTGCCCCATGTGACGATCCTTCTCCGGACATCCTGAAAAACACATTTAACACAAGCAAACAAGGGAGAAAATTAGTATCCGGTTTACATAATATAAATGACCAAACTTGTCCGAATGTAGATTGAGTACGAACGAGCGGCCATTTTTAACAAATAAAGTACAACGGATAATCAAAAACTAAAAATAAAGTTAAACTCATTAACTAGACAAAACAAAAATGACTCAAAGTACACTACCCCCACCCGGCACATTAATTGTCCCAATTAAGTAAAAGTGCCATCAAAACCGAACATGGAGTTATAAACCAATTAAGACTTTTCACAAAAAATATTGCAACACTCAATTCCCAACTTCAACAATTCACAAACAAACTGAAACAAAATTTTCACTTTGTAATACCCAAACCGGCCAAACCGCAACAAACTAGTAAATTTGGAAAACCAAACCGAACCACCCGCAACCAATATTTCAACAAATAACGTCAAACCGACACAAACCGGCTAACCAAATATAATTTCTAACTGAGTTCAAACCGGTCATCATGACCCACAAACTTACTTCAACAAACTAACAATTCCTCAAAAACCCGACAAACTAGTTTACTCAAACTAACAAAGAAAACTTACAAAACTAGTCTAAGTATACAAAAACAAGTACAAATGGTGACAAGAAATCATACCTTAGAGCTTGAAAGCAAGAATTAAGAGGTGAAAAATTTGAAGTAAAGTGGTGAATGTGACTTGAATGGTGAAGAATAGATGAAAATTAATGATGGGTTATGGTTATTTGATGTTATATTAATGATTTTAAGGTTTGATTTGGTGAAAAATGGTGAAAAAATGGTGGATTTGATGGTGAAAAGGTTAGGGTTTCGTGGGTTTGGTGAAGGGGATGAAGAAGAAGTTGAAAAAATTGGAAATAAAATTGTTTTAATATATTAAATAAAATAATTTAAAAAAAATCCGGCCTTTTACCCGTCACGCCGTGCGGCTGACACTGACCCCCCCGGTCGCGCGGCACTCCGGGATATATAATATATATATATATATTATTTTATTTTTATATATATAAAATTATGGGTTTACTTCAAGGATTAGCATGATTTGATTTATATGCGTAAGACTTACCTGGTGCCTTTCCTTACCTGGCGATTCCTCTATTTATGTCGGTAATGATCCCTTGACACGACTTAAATACAGAAACGAAAGCTACAAGACACGGTTAGTGACGCAAAAACAAAAATAAACAGAAAATAAAAAATTAGATTAGAAATAGAGATAGGGATACAAACTCTACACTTGAGTTTTTACTCAAGAACCACATGTGACAAATCAGTGCAACGGATAGAGGGGAGTCTCCTCCCTCTCGATTGATTCCTCCGGTCCTCCAAGATAGTGCTTTAAGCGATGACCGTTCACTTTCCAAGACGTTCCATTATCTGGATTTTCCAACTCCACCACTCCATACGGGAAGACTTCTTTCACCAAGTACGGTCTTGACCACTTTGATTTCAACTTTCCTGCAAACAACTTCAAACGAGAGTTAAATAATAATACCTTATCGCCTTTCTTGAACTCTTTTCGGCCTTTCAAACGTTGATCGTGTAATGCTTTCGTCTTTTCTTTGATGTTCAATGATCGAGAATATGCTGCATCCCGAAGCTCCTCCAGCTCATGAATTTGAAAGTACCTTTTCCTCGCGGCCTGAGTAAGATCGATATTCACCGTTTTTAATGCCCAATAAGCACGATGCTCCAACTTAACCGGAAGATGACAAGACTTACCGTAAACAAGCATAAACGGTGTAGTACCCAACGGAGTCTTGTACGCGGTTCGGAATGCCCACAACGCATCATCTAACTTCTCCGACCAATCCTTTCGACTAGCCCCAACCGTCTACTCCAAAATCCTCTTCACCCCTCGATTAGCATTCTCGACTTTACCATTCGTTTGAGGGTGATAAGCAGTAGAGGTTCGATGAGTAACCCCATAACGAGCTAATGTTTTCTCCATGACGGTATTGCAAAAATGGGTCCACCGATCACTAATAATAGCTCTCGGAATACCGAAACGAGTAAATAACTTCTTAAGAAACCTCACAACTACCCGTGCATCATTAGTGGCCAATGATTGGGCTTGCTCCCACTTTGACACATAAACAATCGCCACCAAGATATACTTATTACCATTTGATGTGGGAAACGGTCCCATGAAGTCGATGCCCCAAACATCAAAGATTTCAAGAATTTGTATTGGGTTTTGAGGCATCTCATTCTTGGACGAAACATTACCTGTTCTTTGGCACGCATCACAAAGCTTCACAAACTCTTCAGCATCTTTCACAATTGTCGGCCAATAGAACCCACTATCAAGCACCTTCTGCGCGGTAGCATGCTAACCATGATGACCTCCAGTCAACCCTTCATGAACATGCTTGAGGATATCCCAACCTTCCTCTTTCGTCACACACCTCCTCCAAACCCGATCACCACCAATCTTAAACAAGAACGGGTCATCCCACACATACCTATTCACATCCCGAAAGAACTTCCTCTTTTGTTGCGTAGTCATACCCTCCAAAATAAAACCATTAGCCAAATAATTAGCAAAATCAGAGAACCATGGCATACCTTGCTTCTCAGCCGCAACAAAATCGATCGAATCGTGAGGGAATGTATCTCTAATATCCTCTTCACGCAACTCTTCTCTCCTCGGGTCCTCTAAACGAGATAGAAGATCGGCCGCTACGTTTTCCGCACCCTTCTTATCTTTGATCTCGATGTCAAACTCGGAAAGTAGAAGAATCCACCGTATAAGACGAGGCTTCGCGTCTTTCTTCTGAAAGAGAAAACGTAGGGCTGCATGATCGGTGAAAACGGTGGTCTTTGAAAGCACGAGATACGAGCGGAACTTGTCAAATGCGAACACAACGGCTAAAAGCTCCTTCTCGGTGGTGGTGTAGTTCTCTTGGGCATCATTCAATGTCTTGCTAGCATAATAGATGGGGTGAAAATGTTTATCTCTCCTTTACCCCAAAACCGTTTCAACCGCATAGTCACCAACATCACACATTAGCTCAAACGGGAAACTCCAATCGGGAGAACAAAGAATGGGGGCACTTACGAGCTTCTCTTTCAAAAACATGAACGCCTTCACACATTCATCATCAAACACAAACGGTACATCTTTCTCGAGGAGACGGGTCATCTGGCGGGTAATTTTGGAAAAGTCTTTGATAAATCGCCGATAAACTCCTAATCGCTTTCACATTCGTTGGTGGAGGAAGTCTACTTATAGTATCAATCTTTGCCCGATCCACCTCAATACCGTCTCTCGAGATCTAATGACCTGTAACATCACGAAAATTTTAGACAAATTTTGACAAATAATAAAGTTAAGGGACTAAAAATATTTATGATATAAGTAGTGGGTAAAATAAAGTAAAGGATGATGATAAGATCAAGATATGGCAAGTTACCAAAAGACCAAGGACTAAAAATGAATAAATTCAAAATTTTGCATCTTCGCGATACGCGAAGAATCCAAGTTGTGCATCTTCGCGATACACGAAGATGCAGTACACGTGGAGAGATAGGAACGACACGTGGCGACATGTGGCAAGCCTACGCGGCGACTCAGCGAAGCTAGTGCAGCTTCGCGATACGCGAAGATGCACAAAAATTTCTATAAATAGGCCGGCCATGGGGGTGGTCCTCACTCATCCAACACACTACAAATCTCACACATTGCCTCGATATACGTGCCACGAACCCGAGATGGCGATATCCCGACAAGCCTTACCTCGAAATGCGTGCCATAACTCTACCTAAATACTTTTTCGAAATTGCTCCAAGTAGAAGTACGGTCCAAGTAGAAGTGGGGTCCAAGTAAAAACATAGGCGTTTCGAGTATAAGCCATTCAAGGTAGGGGTTCTGCCGATTATTATAATATAAATGGCTTAGACCCTAGTAAGAGATATAGCCCGTACCTTGATTTTATAAAGTGGAAATAAGATTTTATAAAGTCGAGATTATAGATAAAATAATACTTCTTTATTTTATATAAATATTTTATATTTCTTATAATAAGAATTTGAAATATATGTTTTCTTCACAAAGAAGAAACAAAGGTTTATAAATGATTAAAAAGAAAGGACTAGAGGTCCTTATATTTATGAAGAGACAAAATGTCAAGGTAAAGGCTATGCAATCAGACTAATGGTCTGAAGCTAGATCGTTGATCTAGTACTTATAAAATGTTATTTTCATACTATAGGTCTGAGGTAACGAGACAAATTGGTGAGAAACACCAACCAAGAAGAAAGGTGAACACGTCCAACTTTTTATAAAACAAAGTCTTGAATGTTTGCATGGGATTATATCCCTAAAACTTTATAAACAAAAGTGATACTGGCCCTCAGGCTATTGTATACGTTTGTCTGGATCCTTACACATGTGGGCAGACGATGGGCACACCTCACCACACTTGCTAATGCCTCCGCCACGTTGGGCCGGACCCAAGTAATGTCCGAGAGAGGATTATCTCGTGTATATTGAATATTTGCCAAGACCTCGATGCTGCGGTATCGCTGAGAGGTTTCAAGTATAACTGGAGGTTTATAATAGTATATTTAACTTGGTTGTTTCCTAAGCCACGATGGGCCGGGTCACAAGATACCCGAGGGGATAACTAAGTAACTTAAATGTTTTATGTCAACGTGTTCACCAGCATGTGTTGCCGACGTATTTTTATATATAACTGTTTTACAGGTAATAGAGAATAGGTGTTTGGAGACAGAGGATAGCCGTTAGACAATCTGATGGCTCAAAGCATGTTTTAATATTAAAATAATGTAAATCATGGTTTTAATATCCAAACACTTTTGTATAACTTAACGGGTGTTTCAAACCCCGTGATTTGAATATAATAATATTTTATTAAAAGTCTTCCGCTTTACAACCTTGAACTCTGATGTATTTACAAAACAGGTACCAACTTACGAGTCACACACCCAGGCCCTGAGTCGGGGTGTGACAGGTGTTGGTATCAGAGCCATCGATTAGCGAATTAGGTATATAAGTATACCTAAGCTTTGATCAGAGATAAGTTTCAAAATTATTATATAAGGATAAGATAGGTTGATATTCTGTAACGCCCGTTAATTCTGGTTTCACGAATTAAGGATAGTAGAGTATGTATAACTCTCGGGACTTAACCGGCGTTTCTCGAAAGCCTTTACGTCATCCCGGTACGTTAAAGAACCTAACTTTTCCTTCCATTTTGCCCTACGCTTCAATCTGGAGGGACTAGAGTGCAATATCTTATGTTATAACATAAACTAACCCTAGCCCCTTGCAATGTTGCGATCGGCAGATTAGAGCAGGCCCTAGACCCACGATTTTCCTTTTTGCAGCCAATTCTAAGCCATGAAAACTTCAATTCAAGGTCGGTTTTATGATTCCCCATGTCTTTTACACCTTAATTAATCATATTAACGCGCTTATTGGTCGTTAAGGTTGAGTTTTGATGATAACAGTTTGCTGACGGATTCATAAGTTTATTGTAGGGTCTGTAACGCGATGATAATCTATTTTTTTGATTGATTCATGATTCCACAATGTTCTACTTCGAGTCTAGTTTCCAGAAAGGTATAATACGTAATTTTTGGACGAGATTTTAATGGTTTTTATGAATTTATAAAATCGAGTGTCAAAGCTGATGCAGGATGACGGATTCTGGTCTGTATTCCCGACGTCATAACCTTTTTTCGACAGATCCAAATTGGTTGGTTCCACTTCTGGAAGTTATTATTTTGAGATAGGAACCAAACCCAATTGGAATCGTTTAATTTGGTTTGGTAATGAATTTTATAAAAATAAAACCATTTTATTGCGCATTGAAATAGCTGCACGTACCTTGCTGTGTTGGAGGAATTTTTATAATTTTTGTTTCCAATAGAAAAATATAATAAAAATATTTTTATAAACCTTAGAAATTTATTAAAGTCTGGTAAAAATTTAATAATTTATTTTAAAGGTTATCCTATGTAATTAAATGCATCTTCGCATGCTAAAATCTACACGTTTTACTCGTTATTGATCGATAAGTTCGTTTTAGGCTTAACCGGTGGATGTTCAATCGTGTTTTTGTCGGGGCTTTTTGAAGTGAGTTTTTGCACCACAATCTTCCTAGGTATGTCCCGTATATCATACTCAAAGATCATGTTCTTAGGTGTTCGTTAAGTTGATCAACTAGTTGTAGTTTGATTTTTATGTTCGGTTGTCTAGAATTGTTTAGTTTGATGCGTTAATCGGTTGGATGACCAACCGAATCAGTTTGCATGGCCCTAGGGGAGTCCAAGGGCTGTGGGAAAATTACTTTTTTGATGCTCGGGGCTGTTGTGGTTAGTGCTTCGTCAATCGAGTCGGCGGTGCGCGAAATTTCATTTAAATGTTAAAGTAAGAGTTGTAAAAAGGAACCGTCAACCCTATCAACTCGGGTGACATAATCTTGATGAGTGAAAAGATTTAAAATGGAATTTGGTCCATTCGGGGCTGATTCGTTTAACAAATGGGTTTAAGGTTTATTACACGCGCATTCGACCCGATTTGACTATCCTTGGGCCTTGGGCCAAGTGGTTGGGCCTTGGGCCAACTGTTGGGCCTTGGGCCAAGTTGTTGGGCCCTGGGCCAAAGTGTTGGGCTTGTACGGCCCATTAGGCTAGAGTGTTCCTATAGTCTAGTTTAGTAACGCGTTATGTATAATTTACAAGCCCTTGCTTGTGATTGTGCCCTTAGGAACTTCCTAGCTCGTTGCAAGTATTCGATCGATCTCAGGTGAGTTCATGATGCCCCTTTATAACTCTTTTTAAATTTTGGGCTAGCATGCACACCTAAGTGTTTTCTTACATGATGAAATGTTTTAAACGATTTTATATAGGCTTGCTAGTATATGGTAAGCCTTGGTATGTTAAATATATATATATGTATATACATTATTTCCTGGCCTCTATTTGGCGATGTTGTATTTGTTTCGACTATTGATGTTGTGTATGGCTACTTCGTGTTTGCATGCACTGATGTTATGTGTTTGGGTTGTACGTTTGCTCGACCCTGATGTTATACGTGGATGTTATATATATATATATATACTGATATGTATATAGGGATGTTATTGAATGGATGTTTACATATATATTTGTATATGTATGTATGAGAATGTTTAAGTTCGGTAATGATGATTAGATCGATGTACCCTTTTACTTTTAGAAAACCTTTGGTATGACTATCATGATTTTTACTACTGATATCTTTTACTTAAAACTTGAACTCACTCAGCTCAAGCTGACTTTGTATGCATGTTAGTGTAAGTTTCAGGATTTGGAAGAGGATGCCTTATCGTTTGATCGTGCACGGAGCTACTTGGATGGTGAAGGGCATACTGGAAGGAAGAATTGTTATGAATATTTTATTTCAAGGAAACTTATAAAAGTTATACTTACTTTGGATTTCGGGCAAAATTCCCGGGTTTCGGGAACTTATTTCATTTTTCATGTTTTCCGCAAAATTGATACTCTGATACGTTTGTTTTAATGGAAGAAACGTTTTTTAAGTTTATTTAATTTTACGAGTGTTTTGAATGATTACCAACTGTGGGGTTCCCGGGGTTCGGGGCCTTACAAGTTGGTATCAGAGCCATGGTTCGAGGGATCCGAGCATCCCCGAATGCTTGGGCTCGAACTGTAAGAAAAGAGACCAGTATGCCCACCGCGAGTAGCTGCACGCCAAGAGATAACTTTAAATTATTTAGTCATTCCTTTGAATTTGAAAGTTTCCAGTATGTGATTAAATGTAAAGTGTTAGATAGAATGCTAATGTGGGTAGGGGCAGGGGGTGCTTAGAACGGGCCGAAGAAGTAAACGACTAATAACACTTGATCAACGTTATTAGCAGTTTACCCTTACCTTCCATGTTTTAAATACCACTTGTGTCTGACTATGTTAGGGTTCCGTCTTTGTAGGGATAGGATTTGGCTAACTCCCGAGTCGTTAGCGTTAAAGTTTATCTTATTCCCTAAATTATCCTGTTCGTTTCCCATCCTCTCGAACGCTTTGCGCGTAATTGTTTAGCTGAGGCGTAGCATACTGTCACTCTGGGTTCCTTGGTACTTGACCGCTTAAATTCCTCGCTCCTTCAAGAATGTATGAGCAACTGTTTAGCTAAGTAGGAGTTCGATGTTATCCCAGATACCTTTCTACTTGATGAATTACCGGCGTCAGTCTTATTTGATTCGGGCGCCAGTAGAAGTTTTGTGTCTACCGCTTTCTGTTCCTCGTTGAATAAATCTCCCGAGCGCGTAGTCGATGTGTTTGAGGTTGAGGTCGCCGTAGGAAAATCTGTTTTTGTGTCTAGGGCTACCGTCGGTGATGTTCCTATCGTTCGGGATTTCCCGGATGTAATTCCAGATGATTGGTCAGATGTGCCGCCGGACCGCGAGGTCGAGTTCCAGATAGATCTTGTGCGGGTGCAAAACCCGTTGCTCGAACCCTTATTGTCTAGCACCGAATGAGATGAAAGAACTTATGGCCCAGTTGGAAGATTTGCTCGACAAGGGCTTCATTCAACTGAGCATCTCGCCTTGGGGTGCCCCGGTCTGGTTCGTTAAGAAGAAGGACGGTAGCATGCGGATGTGCATTGACTACCGTGAGTTGAATAAGCTCACCGTTAAAAATCGGTACCCGCTCCCGAGGAACGACGACTTATTTGATCAGCTCCAAGGAGCTAGTTGGTTCTCGAAGATCGAACTTAGGTCCGGGTATCATCAGTTGAAGATTCGGGAGGAAGATATTCCTAAGACTGCATTCCGCACTCGTTATGGGCACTACGAATTCCTCGTGATGTCTTTCGGTTTGACCAAAGCACCGGCTGCGTTCATGGACCTTATGAACCGGGTGTGTAGACCGATGCTCGATCGTTCGGTTATTGTGTTCATCGACGACATTCTTGTGTACTCAAAAAGTGAATCCGATCACGCCGGTCATCTCAGGAAAGTGCTGGAGGCTCTGCGAAGGAACAAATTGTATGCGAAATTTTCTAAGTGTTCCTTCTGGTTACGGGAGGTTCAATTCTTGGGCCATGTTATTAACCCGAGTGGTATTCTGGTTAACCCTGTAAAGGTGGAAGCCATGAATGAATGGGAGTCTCCTAAGTGTCCAATCGAAATCCGTAGTTTTCTGGGTTTGGGGTATTACCGCCGCTTTATTCCCGATTTTTCAAAAATTGCTGCTTCACTAACCAAGCTGACTAAGAAAAATGTTAAGTTCGTTTGGGGTACGGAACAGGAAGAGGCTTTTCTCGAGTTGAAGAACAGGTTGACGCATGCCCGATCTTAGCTTTACCTGATGGCACCGACGATTTGGTGGTGTATTATGATGCCTCTTATTAGGGGCTTGGATGTGTTTTGATGCAGCGAGGTCGAGTCATCGCTTATGCCTCATGACAGTTGAAGCCCCACGAGGCGAATTATCCTACCCACGATTTGGAGCTGGCGGCAGTGGTGTTTGCGCTCAAGTTGTGGAGACATTATTTGTACGGTGTTCCTTGCGTTATCTATACCGATCATAAGAGCTTAAAACATTTCTTCGAGCAAAAGGAACTGGAAATATGCGACAGCGTCGATGGTTAGAGTTGATTAAGGACTGCGATCTGGAGATTATGTACCATCCGGGTAAGGCTAACGTGGTAGCCGACGCGTTAAGCCGGAAGGAGAGACCGAAACTTATTCGTGTGAAATCTTATCAGCTTATTCTTAAACCCGATATTTTGAAACAAATAGCCAACGTTCAGAATGAGGCTTTGCAGGTGGAATGGATTTTGTCAGAGCGTGTTTGGGGTTAGGAGAAATTGTTGGAAGAAGTCGGTGACGGGGTGAAGTATAAGGATGGCCGTTTGTGGGTACCGAAGTATGGGGGATTCAGAGATAAATTTTTGGATGAGGCACACAAGTCGCGCTATTCTATTCACCGGGCGCGACCAAGATGTACCAAGACTTGAAGAAAAATTATTGGTGGCCTGCAATGAAATGTGAGGTGGCTCAGTACGTGAGTAAGTGTTTGATGTGTCTACAGGTTAAGGCCGAGCATCAGAAGGCATTTGGGAAACTTCAGCCGTTGGAAATACCTGAGTGGAAATGGGAACATCTTACCATGGATTACGTGACTAAACTGCCTCGTACTCCTAGGGGCAATTATGACACCATTTGGGTAATCGTGGATAAACTGACCAAGAGCGCTCATTTCTTGCCGATTCGAGAGACTTTTAACTCTGAGCAGCTGGCCGATGTGTTTATTCGTGAGATCGTTTTTAGGCACGGGGTGCCGGTGTCTATTGTTTCGGATAGGGATACACGTTTCACCTCTAGGTTTTGGAAAAGGTTTCACGAGGAGATGGGCACCAAACTCCTCATCAGTACTTCCTATCACCCGCAGATGGATGGTCAGTCCGAGAGGACCATTCAGACTCTCGAGGATATGTTGTGGGCTTGTGTTCTCGACTTTGGTGGTAGTTGGGACCGTCACTTACCGTTGGTGGAGTTTTCGTATAATAACAGTTATCACGCCACGATTGGGATGCCACCGTTTGAGATGTTGTATGGTAGGAGGTGTAGGACTCCTGTCTGTTGGGGTTCCATTGGTCAAAAGCAGTTAGGTAGTTTAGAGGTGGTCGAGGCTACGACTGAGAAACTCGACAAGATTAAAGCATTTATGAAGGCCGCGCAGGTCGTCAGAAGTCTTATGCAGATAAAAGGCGAAGGCCTATCGTGTTTGAGGTTGGGGATCGGGTTATGTTAAAAGTTTCTCCCTGGAAGGGCATTATTCGTTTTCGTAAGAGGGGGAAGCTCAGTCCAAGGTTTATTGGCCCGTTCCGTGTATTGGCCCGAGTAAGTGAGGTAGCATATAGGCTGGAATTGCCCGAGGAGCTCGCGGGGATTCATCCTACTTTTCACGTGTCCCATATGAGGAAATGCTTAGCGGATGAAGAGGCCCATGTGCCTCTCGATGGCATTGAACTCGATAGTAAGCTGAACTACGTTGAACAACCGATTACTATTCTTGACCGTCAGGAGAGGCGTTTGAAAATAAGGTGGTTAGACAGATGAAGGTGCAGTGGAAACACCGTAGGGGTTCCGAGGTCACTTGGGAGTCCGAAGACGAAATGATGAAGCATTATCCGCAGTTGCTCCTGTCGCATCGGGATTCGGGGACGAATCCCAATGTAAGGGGGGTGGACTTGTAATCCCGTTAATTCCAGTTTCAAGAATTAAGGATTGTAGAGTATGTATAACCTTTGGGACTTAACCGGCGTTTCTCGAAAGCCTTTACGTCATCCCGGTACGTTAAAGAACCTATCTTTTCCTTCCATTTTGCCCTACGCTTCAATCTGGAGGGACTAGAGTGGAATATCTTATGTTATAAGATAAACTAACCCTAGCCCCTTGCAATGTTGCGATTGGCAGATTAGAGCAGGCCCTAGACCCACGATTTTCCTTTTTGCAGCCAATTCTAAGCCATGAAAACTTCAATTCAAGGTCGGTTTTATGATTCCCCATGTCTTTTACACCTTAATTGATCATATTAACGCGCTTATTGGTCGTTAAGGTTGAGTTTTGATGATAACAGTTTGCTGAGATATTCGTATACGTTTATTGTAGGGTCTGTAACGCGATGACAATCCATTGTTTTTGATCGATTCTTGATTCCACGATGTTCTACTTCGAGTCTAGTTTCCATAAAGGTATAATACGTAATTTTTGGACGAGATTTGAATGGTTTTTATGAATTTATAAAATCGAGTGTCAAAGCTGATGCGGGATGACGGATTCTGGTCTGTCTTCCCGACGTCATAACCTTGTTTCGACTGGTCCAAATTGGTTGGTTCCACTTCTGGAAGTTATTATTTTGAGTTAGGAACCAAACCCAATTGGAATCGTTTAATTTGGTTTGGTAAAAAATTTTATAAAAATAAAACCATTTTGTTGCGCACTGAAATAGCTGCACGTACCTTGCTGTGTTTGAGGAATTTTTATAATTTTTGTGTCCAATAGAAAAATATAATAAAAATATTTTTATAAACCTAAGACATTTATTAAAGTCTGGTAAAAATTTAATAATTTATTTCACAGGTTATCCTATGTAATTAAATGCATCTTCGCATGCTAAAATCTACACGTTTTACTCGTTATTGATCGATAAGTTCGTTTTAGGCTTAACCGGTGGATGTTCAATTGTGTTCTTGTTGGGGCTGTTTGAAGTGAATTTTTGCACCACAATCTTCCTAGGTATGTCCCGTATATCATACTCAAAGATCATGTTCTTAGGTGTTCGTTAAGTTGATCAACTAGTTGTAGTTTGATTTTTATGTTCGGTTGTCTAGAATTGTTGAGTTTGATGCGTTAATCGGTTGGATGACCAACCGAATCAGTTTGCATGGCCCTAGGGGAGTCCAAGGGCTGTGGGAATATTACTTTTTTGATGCTCGGGGCTGTTGTGGTTAGTGCTTCGTCAATCGAGTCGGCGGTGCGCGAAATTTCATTTAAATGTTAAAGTAAGAGTTGTAAAAAGGAACCGTCAACCCTATCAACTCGGGTGACATAATCTTGATGAATGAAAAGATTTAAAATGGAATTTGGTCCATTCAGGGCTGATTCGTTTAACAAATGGGTTTAAGGTTTATTACACGCGCATTCGACCCGATTTGACTATCCTTGGGCCTTGGGCCAAGTGTTGGGCCTTGGGCCAAGTGGTTGGGCCTTGGGCCAACTGTTGGGCCTTGGGCCAAGTTGTTGGGCCCTGGGCCAAAGTGTTGGGCTTGTACGGCCCATTAGGCTAGAGTGTTCCTATAGTCTAGTTTAGTAACGCGTTATGTATAATTTACAAGCCCTTGCTTGTGATTGTGCCCTTAGGAACTTCCTAGCTCGTTGCAAGTATTCGATCGATCTCAGGTGAGTTCATGATGCCCCTTTTTAACTCTTTTTAAATTTTGGGCTAGCATGCACACCTAAGTGTTTTCTTACATGATGAAATGTTTTAAACGATTTTATATAGGCTTGCTAGTATATGGTAAGCCTTGGGATGTTAAATATATATATCTATGTATATACATTATTTCCTGGCCTCTATTTGGCAATGTTGTATTCGTTTCGACTACTGATGTTGTGTATGCCTACTTCGTGTTTGCATGCACTGATGTTATGTGTTTGGGTTGTACGTTTGCTCGACCCTGATGTTATACGTGGATGTTATATATATATATATACTGATATGTATATAGGGATGTTATCGAATGGATGTTTACATATATATTTGTATATGTATGTATGAGAATGTTTAAGTTCGGTAATGATGATTAGATGGATGTACCCTTTTACTTTTAGAAAACCTTTGGTATGACTATCATGGTTTTTACTACTAATATCTTTTACTTAAAACTTGAACTCACTCAGCTCAAGCTGACTTTGTGTGCATGTTAGTGTAAGTTTCAGGATTTGGAAGAGGATGCCTTATCGCTTGGTCGTGCACGGAGCTACTTGGATGGTGAAGGGCAAACTGGAAGGAAGAATTGTTATGAATATTTTATTTCAAGGAAACTTATAAAAGTTATACTTACTTTGAATTTCGGGCAAAATTCCCGGGTTTCGTGAACTTATTTCATTTTTCATATTTTCCGCAAAATTGATACTCTGATAAGTTTGTTTTAATGGAAGAAACGGTTTTTAAGTTTATTTAATTTTACGAGTGTTTTGAATGATTACCAACTGTGGGGTTCACGGGGTTCGGGGCCTTACATATTCTTTCCTATCCCTTATCATTCTAATCTTTTCTATCCCTTCTCATTCTAAACTTCATAGATGTCGGTATTCAAGAAAATAATAGAATCCTTTTACGAAGAGATGAGAAGAACAGGACATCCGGAACCCATTATTCCTCTTGATGGTCAAAGTGATGAATACTATGCTAACTTCTTCGACCAGGATAGACCCCTCACACCAGTGGTCCCATATGGGAATCAACCCATTTACTTCCCGGGCACGGAGTAGATGCCAATCAACATTCCAAGAAATCCGCCAACCCCAACGGATCATCCTTCGGATAAAATGCAGATTGATGCGCCAGCTAAGTCTGATCCTAAATAGGCTACCCTAAGTTGGATGCAAATCTACTCTGATCCAAGGACCCCAGTTCATAACCCTACAGATTCTCCGCATGCTTCTGTTTCAAGTCCGTAGAGGAGACCCAAGATGAGAGTAATACAACCGGAGACCATTCGGATTGAGGTAAATACAAGTAATGTGGAAGTTGAACAAGAAGAAGACCCCGAAGAGGAAGTTGAAAAGGAGTCGGAAGAAGAACCGGAAGAAGAATCGGAAGAAGATCCGGAAGAAGAACCGGAAGAAGAAGTTTCAAAGGAGATGAGCCTTGATGAGAGGAACCCTGAGGTGCAAAACCACTCAGGATGTGATTGTCCGCCGAGTATGGGCTGCCAGCAACCCTTGTTTCACCTGTCCCTCCATTATGATCCTCAAGATCCGTATGTTTAAGCACTCACTGGTAGTTTTCCACCTTTCACTGGTGTTGTTCCAACCGTCTCAGAACAAGCAAACGAGATTAGGCAGCAAGAAGAGGCTGCAAAAGTCTTTCACAACATGCCAGTTGAATCCAGTCCACCGCCGCAGTATCCAAGAAACCATTATGTTGGTGCATAATGTCAGTAGTTCATAGTCTAGTGTCTGTAATCGAGTCTGTAATGTTTAATTATGTTTTGTATGTTTAAGCGAAGTTACTGACAAGTTCGCTTAACAGGCGAACTTGTTAGTCAAGCGAAGTTATGGACAACTTCGCCTGAACATGCCAGGCGAAGTTGTCGTGTATAAATAGTCCTAGGTTACGGCTTGGTTTGTAATCGTTGTTTAAGTTCGTGTCAGTTGTTCAAGTTCATTGTAACGTGAGGACGAGAGTCTGTAACAGTGATATTACATCACGTGTTTGAGTTATAATATATAACGTGTGTTCGTTTCGTGTGTTCGTGTGATTCGTGTTCTATACTCGTAACGATCTACGCAGGGATTCCGCACCTGAGTAGACCGAGATATCTCGTGCGATCCGTCCAGGGAACCTACAATTGGTATCAGAGCAGTTGCTCGATTGTGTGGTTCGGGATATTCACGCGGGTGTAGAAATCGTCCCGTTTCGACTATTCGCGGGACGTGTTTTCTGTGTTTTTGAGTCAATCTTACCTCCTACCATCGTATTCAAGCCTTTGCACCGTCAAAAACCTCGTAAAATCCAGATTTCAGATCTGCGAAAACGTCCGTGTTCATCAGGCGAAGTTGCCGTCAGGATACGTAGGGTTTCGGCGAAGATATAAGGTTAAGCGAAGTTATCCACAACTTCGCCTACCTTCTCAAGTTCGCCTAACTCAGCGAAGTTCTCTACAACTCCGCCTACCTCCTAAGTTCGCTTACCTTAAGCGAAGTTAATCATCTGCGAAGTTCTTCAGCGAAGTTAATCAGCGGCGAAGTTAAGGCTTAAGCGAAGTTATCCGTAACTTCGCCTACAGTACTTTTCAGAAAAATTTTTGTTTTTTTTTTCTTTTCGGGTTTCTTACTTTTCGGGAAAGATGTCGTCGATTAACATCTCTGAGTTAGTGAAGATGGAAGTTGAAGCAGGGTCAGCTACTAAGGCCCCAAGATTGATGAAGGGAACCGATTTCGTTGCATGGAAGGATCGGTTCATACAATACGTCAAATACCAGGATGCGAAGATGTGGGTATGCATCCAGGATGGTTATATTCCACCAGTTATGGAGTATGAAGGTCGTGATCAAATCAAAAAGTATAGCAAAATGGAAGAAGAAGAAGAGAAAAAGATGTATGAGGCCGAGAGCAAGGCTCATGCTGCTATTACTATGGCTCTTCCACAAGAGATCCTTCATACGTTTAGAAAGTACACGTCAGCAAGAGAGCTTTGGGAAGCTCTTGAGAACAGATTTGAAGGGAATGTAGGAATCCGTGCTTCAAAGATAAAATTGCTCAAAACCCAGTTCTCAGTCTTCAAGTATTTGAAGAATGAATCTTTAGATGATATTATCACTCGATATTACCATCTGATGACTGAATTGAGTAACTATTCAATTTCCTACCGAGAAGAAGAAATAGTTGAGAAGCTTCTAGATGCTCTCCCACCAAAATGGGAGATGTACACTGTGCTGATGAGGGAAGACAAAGACTTTTCCACATATGATCTAGAAACGGCAGTCAACAAGCTCAGAACCTTTGAGCTTAACATGGTCAGAAAGGAGACACCTATGGATCAGGTTCAAGATCCAGGTATGTATGGAGCTAAAGTCAACACTAGCTCAGGATCGAAGACTGAATCTGTTGCCTACTACTCGAAGGGAGAGTCGGGCGCAAACTCATCACATGAGGGTCATGTGTCAGTCAACACAAATGGTGATGTTTGTTATGTAGCAGGTGGATCGAGTGGTTCTCAACCCCAGGTAAGCAAGAGTAGTTGCTCTCCAAGTATTCCCAGCAACAACTACTCCAAGATGCCTATGAGTGTCAAGTCTGCTGAAGAGCAGTTTGGTCTCTATGCTTCTTTTATTGCTTCCTATGAGAACTACATTCAATGGAAGGTTGTTGATCCAGCTATGTTGGATGAAGACTATGACCAGATTGATGCTGATGATCTGGAGGAAATGGATCTGCAATGGCAGATGGCCATGATTGTAAGAAGAGTGAAGCGGTTTATGAGAAAGACCGGAAGAAAGTTTGTCGATGGAAAGCCAGGGTTTGACAAGACAAAGGTGAGATGCTACAATTGTCAGCAAAACGGTCACTTTGCAAAGGAATGCAGGAATGAGCGTGTGGAACGAAGTCAGGGCAGGTCTCCACAGCAAAGTGGGGGCTCTAAAGATTATAGTGCAATGATGTCCAGAGAAGATGGTGAATACAACTGGAACCTGCATTCTAAAGAAACTTTTGAGCAGGCAAATTTGGCGAAGGTTGAAACTGAAGAAAATGAGAAGGTTACCGGAGAAGAAAAAGCTCTTATGGCAGACGTTAATAACCCAGCTCTCCGAGGTATGTTCTAAACCTACATGCTCTAAATGTGAAAACTTGTCTGAGCAATTAGCAACTATAACCGATCAGTATGTTAGGTTGGATGCTGAATTTAAAACCCTAAAAGAAGATCATCATTTTACAAAAGCAAGAGAAAATAGCTATAAAGTCAAAATAAAAGCTTGTGAAAAAGATGTTAAAAGTCTAAAAACAAAACTTGCTGAAAAAATTGAAGTGATTGATTTAAGCTATGAAGTTTTGGAGGAAAAAATCAAACTAATTGCTGATAGAGAAAAACAGATTGCTGATCACCAGGTAAAAGTGGTGGAACTGAATAGAAAACTAGAGCAGTTCAGAAATTCCTCTGCTATTCTTGATCACCTTGTTAGTGATCAAGGTTCCTCTGCTAAGAGAGGAGGAATCGGTTATCATGAGGTTCCACCACCTTATAATCACAATAACACTTTTAACCCTAGTGTTCAGAAATCTGTTGACTTTGAGGTTGCTCAGACAGTACCAGTTAAAGTAACTTGTAAAGAACCAAATGTTAGTGGAGGCGAAACAAGTTCGCCTGTTTCAAGTGTTAAAATTTCTGATCCAAGTCCAGTCTCATCAGATTCGGATAAGTCATCCGAGTCTGGTAAGGCAAAAGAGGAGGTGGTATTACCCAATGGTGGAGAGAAAGATAAGACGAATAAAAAGAGTACTCCACTAAACCCGTACGTCCCACCATATGTGAGACGAACGGGCGGTAATAAAGCCTCGACATCTAAAACACCGGTTGATAAAAGAGTTGAGCATAGGTGTTGTTTTAGGTGTAATCAATTAGGGCACCTAGTTGCAGATTGCCCTCTGAAGCTGCGATTCAGAGGTGTAAGGCCTACTAAAACTGAGAATAAGCCTAATAGTAATTATCATGCTGCTAAAAATGAAAACCATTTAAAATTCAAAAATGTGACTAATTCAGGTTTTCATAGAAACAAATCTCAGTTTTACACTGCTAATAACCAAACCACAAGCTATAACTCTTTCAATTCACAAAGGTTTGGAAGGCCTCACAATCAATCTTCAAGGAGGTATCCTAATAGGACTTACAGGAATTATCAAGATACTAACTTTGGAAAGCCAAAGTTTGGGATGTATAGATCCAAGACCAATTGGTCTTGGGTCCCTAAATTCTAATCTTTTGCTTTATTGTGCAGGAACAGTTGAACAGGGCTGCCAACAATCTTTGGGTTGTAGATAGCGGCTGTTCCCGGCACATGACGGGTAACAAATACTTGTTACACGATTTGAAACCTGTTCAAGGAGGGAGAGTGAGCTTTGCCGGTGAAAGTGGTGGCAAGATTACAGGAATGGGAACGGTGTCGAACGGAAAGATGACATTGGAGAAAGTTAACTTTGTGGAAGAATTGAAGCACAATCTGCTGAGTGTGTCGCAGATCTGTGATAAGGAGTACACCGTTCATTTTACAAAGAATGAGGCGATTGTGTTGCAACCTGGTTTTCAGATACCAGAGGAGTGGATTGTGATGAAGGCTCCACGTGAAAGAAATACGTATATTATGGATATGAGGTCGACTGAAATGGCCACGGAAGAATCATGCCTTATGACAAAAGCGAGCGAATCGGAGTCCGAATTGTGGCATAGGAGAATGGGGCACATTCATCTTCGGAAGATGAACAACATTGTCAAGAATGGACTTGTGCTGGGCGTTCCCTTGAAGAATTTCAATTTTGAAGATAAATGTATAGCGTGCAAGAAGGGAAAGCAGCACAAGAAATCCCATCACACCAAGAAGGTCAATTCTATTGTCAGTACTCTAGAATTGCTTCACATGGATCTCTTCGGTCCCGTGAATGCAAAAAGTCTAGGAGGTACTTCTTATTGCTTGGTGATCACTGATGACTACTCACGATATTCGTGGGTATATTTCCTGAAATCAAAAGACGAAACGGCTCAGATGGTGAAGAATTTGATTACCAAAGTTGAGAACGTTATGGATAAAAGGGTTAAGTTCTGTTGGTACATGTGTGTCAGTAGTTCATAGTCTAGCATTTGTAATCGAGTCTGTAATGTAATTATGTTTTGATTATGATTATTTGTGTAAAACGCGAAGTTGTCAACAAGTTCGCTATGGCGAACTTGTTGAATCAGCGAAGTTATTGACAACTTCGCCTATGGCGAAGTTGTCGTGTTTATATACTGTTCAGCAGAACAGTTTACGTAGTTGGTCGTTTAGGGTTTCATTTCAGTTGTTCAGTAACCGAGTTACGTGTCGTAGTCTGTAACAGTGACTTCGGGTCACGTGTTTGTTATCAATATAACGTGGTTGGTTTATTGCTTGTGTGTTCGATCTCTACATACTCTACACTCGTATCTACCTACGCAGGGATTCCGCACCTGCGTTGTTAGCGACGTCCCGTGTACGATCCGTCCAGGAGCCTACAATTGGTATCAGAGCCATCGGCTCGATTGTGAGGTTCGGGATTTCACGCGGGTGTAGAAAACGTCTCGTTTGACCTATTCGCGGGACGTGTTTTTGTTGGGATTGTGTTTTGCTCGTGCTTGACAGTCGTTTTCAAGCCATTGCATTGATCGGAAACTGCTGGATTGACGAAAACAGATCTGAACAGTTTCCTTGTTCATCGGGCGAAGTTACCGTTCTTCGGGCGAAGTTACCATTCTTCAGGCGAAGTTGCCGTCACTGAAATTAGGGTTTTCGGCGAAGATATAAGGATTAGCGAAGTTAACCACAACTTCGCTTACCTCATAAGTTCGCCTTAGCGAAGTTATCCGCAACTTCGCTTTCCACCCAAGTTCGCTTACCTCCTAAGTTCGCTCATTCTAAGCGAAGTTATTTTTAACTTCGCCAAGTCAAGCGAATTTAAGACCCAGCGAAGTTCTCTTTTCAGCGAAGTTAACTTTCAAGCGAAGTTATTCTTAACTTCGCCTACTGAGCTGTTTTAATATTTTTTTATTATTTTCAGGTTTTTCAGGTTTTTGCAAGGATGTCGTCAATTAACATCTCCGATTTGGTCAAGATGGAGGTAGAAGCGGGGTCTGCCACTAAGGCCCCGAGGCTGATGAAAGGAACTGACTTCGTGGCATGGAAGGATAGATTCATCCAATACATTAAATACCAGGATGCCAAAATGTGGGTGTGCATCCAGGATGGATATATCCCTCCAACCATGCAATACGAAGGCCGTGATGTGGTTAAGAAGTATAGCAAAATGGAGGACGAAGAAAAGAAAATGTACGAGGCCGAAAGCAAGGCCCATGCTGCGATAACAATGGCACTTCCTCAAGAGGTTCTCCATACGTTCCGAAAGTACACTTCTGCGAGAGAGCTTTGGGATGCTCTTGAAAATAGATTCGAGGGGAATGTGGGTATCCGTGCATCAAAGATCAAACTCTTAAAGACCCAGTTCTCCGTCTTCAAATTTTTGAAGAACGAATCACTGGATGATATTATCACCAGATACTATCATCTAATGACAGAGCTTAGCAATTATTCGATTGCTTACCGAGAAGAAGAGATCGTTGAAAAGCTTCTCGATGCTCTCCCACCGAAGTGGGAAATGTACACCGTTCTTATGAGGGAATACAGAGACTTTCCTAATTATGATCTTGAAACGGCAGTAAACAAGCTCAGAACTTATGAGCTTAATATGGTTCGAAAAGAAACACCAACAGATCAGATACAAGACCCTGGTATGTATGGTGCAAAGATTAACTCAGGCTCAAGTTCGAGGCCTGAATCTGCTGCTTTTTACTCGAAAGGGGAGTCAGGTCCTGACTCTTCTCATGAAGGAAACGTTTCTGTGAACATGAACGGTGATGTATGTTTCGTTGCTGGAGGATCAAGTACTTCAAAGCCTCAAGCATCCTCAAGTGGTTTCTCTGCAAATGCCTCAAGCAATAATTATTCCAAGATGCCTATGAGTGTAAAATCTGCTGAAGAGCAGTTTGCAGTCTATGCATCATTTATTGCTTCCTACGAAAACTACATCCAGGGGAAGATTGTGGACCCTGCTGTACTAGATGAGGATTACGACCAGATCGATGCTGATGATCTGGAGGAGATGGATTTGCAATGGCAAATGGCAATGATTGTGAGGCGTGTGAAACGGTTTATGAACAAAACTGGGAGAAAGTTTGTTGGTGGTAGGCCCGGGTTCGACAAATCCAAGGTAAGGTGCTATAATTGTCAACAGTACGGGCACTTTGCCAAGGAATGCAGAAATGAGAGGGTTGAACGAGGACAAGGTCGGCCTACACAACACTCTGGAGTTAACAGAGAGATTAACGCCATGTTGACCAGAGAAGCAGGTGAGTATAACTGGAACCTGCATTCAAGTGGTTCTGGTGAGCAAGCGAACATGGCTGAGGCTGAAGTTAAAGAATGTGAGAAGGTTGATGGAAATGAGAAAGCTACTGAAGAAGAAACAGCTTTCATGGCAGATGACAAGGACACTCGCTCCAAGGTAAGTAATAAGAATATTTGTACTAATTGTGAAAATTTGTCTGAGCAACTAACAACAATGACTGATCAGTACGTCCGTTTAGATGCTGACTTTAAAACTATTAAAGAAGATCACCATTTTACGAAAGCAAGAGAAACAAGTTATAAAATTAAAATAAAAGCATGTGAAAAAGACATTCAAAGCTTAAAGCTTAAACTTGCTGAGAAAATTGAAATAATTGATCTTAGTTATGAAGTTTTGGAAGAAAAAACTAAAGTGATTGCTGATCGGGATAAACAGATTGCTGACCACCAGGTAAAGGTGGTGGAACTGAACCGCAAACTTGAGCAGTTCAGGAATTCCTCAGCCATCCTTGATCACCTCGTGAGTGATCAAGGTACCTCTGCAAAGAGGGGAGGAATCGGTTATCACGAGGTTCCACCACCCTTTAACCACAACTATACTTATAATCCGAGTGTTCAGAAATCTGTTGATTTCGAAGTTCCTCAGACAACTCCTATCAAGATTACAAGTGTAGAACCAAGTGTTAGCTGTGGCGAAACAAGTTCGCCTGTTTCTAGTGTGAATATTTCTGTTTCAAGTCCAGTCTCATCGGATTCGGATAAGTTGTCCGAATCTGGTCAGACAAAAGAGAAGGTAAGTTTACCCACTGAGGGAGATAAAAATAAAAAGAGTTCTCCACTCAATCCGTACGTCCCACCTTATGTGAGACGAACGGTTGGTAACTCTGCCTCTACATCCAAACCAATGTTTGACAAGAAAATGGAGAGTCGATGTTGCTTTAGATGTAACAAGTTAGGACATCTAGTTGCAGATTGCCCTTTGAAACCGAGATTCAGAGGTGTGAAGCCAAATAAAAATGAGAATAAGCGTCATTTTGTTCCTGCTAAAAATGAAAACTTTAAAAAATGCCAAAATGTAACGAATTCAAGTTTTCATAAAAACCAACCTCATTTTTACAACCAAACCTCAAGATATAACACTTTCAATTCTCAAAGGTTTGGAAGGCATTACACTCAATCTGCAGGGAGATTCCCTAACAGGACTTACAGAAATTCTCCTGATGCTAACTTGAGAAAGCCAGGGTACGGGACGTATCGATCCAAGACCAATTGGTCTTGGGTCCCAAGATTCTAACTCTTTGTTTTATTGTGCAGGAACAGTTGAACAGGGCTGCCAACAATCTTTGGATTGTAGATAGCGGCTGTTCCCGACACATGACGGGCAACAAACACTTGTTGCAAGATTTAAAACCTGTTCAGGGAGCAAGATTTAGTTTTGCTGGTGAGAGCGGTGGAAGGATTACCGGTAGAGGAACTGTGTCGAATGGGAGAATGACACTTGAGAATGTAAATTTTGTGGAGGAATTAAAGCACAATCTGCTGAGTGTGTCGCAGATTTGTGATAAAGATTACACTGTCCATTTCACGAAGAATGAAGCGATTGTATTGAAGCCTGGTTTTCAAATACCAGACGAATGGATAGTAATGAAAGCTCCACGTGAAACGAATACATATGTGATGGACATGAGGTCTACTGAAATGGCCACCGGAGAATCTTGTTTAATGACAAAAGCAAGCGAATCAGAATCAGAATTGTGGCACAGGAGAATGGGACATATTCATCTTCGGAAGATGAACTTCATTGTCAAGAATGGGCTTGTGATGGGCGTTCCCTTAAAAAGTTTTAACTTTGAAGACAAATGCATAGCCTGCAAGAAGGGAAAACAACACAAGAAATCCCATCTCACCAAGAAGATCAATTCAATTGCCGGTACTCTAGAACTACTTCATATGGATCTCTTCGGTCCAGTGAATGTAAAAAGTCTAGGTGGTACTTCTTACTGCTTGGTGATAACTGATGACTACTCGCGATACTCGTGGGTATATTTTCTGAAAACAAAAGACGAGACAACTCAGATGGTGAAGAATCTAATTACAAAAGTTGAGAACGTCATGAGTAAATCAGTTAAATACATCAGAAGCGACAATGGGACAGAGTTCAAGAACTTTGAAATGGAAATCTTCTGTCTTCAGAAGGGAATTGAGCATCAATACAGCGCTCCGTATACTCCACAACAGAATGGAGTGGCTGAAAGGAAGAACCGAACGTTAATTGAAGGAGCCAGAACTATGCTGGCAGACTCGAAGCTTCCTGTGATGTTCTGGGCTGAAGCAGTTGCTACAGCCTGCTATGTTCTGAATAGGGTGTTAACCGTTAAGAGACTTGGAAAAACTTGTTACGAGCTTATGCACGGAAGGAAGCCCAACTTGTGCGGTCTTGAACCATTTGGGTCTCCTTGTTCGATTTTGAAGACTAACTCGAAATTTGGTGAAGTAGCCGATGAGGGAATCCTAGTCGGTTATGTTGTTGGGACTCCCAACAGACGGGTCTTCAATACATCGACTTGCAAGGTGGAGGTGGTTTGTAACACCGACATTACTAGTTACCAACCGCCAAAACCAAGCAATGGACCTGCTGAGCTTTTCGACTATGTTAAACTTTTTAAGTCGTTTAACGTACCTAATTTGGAAATTTCTGAAGAAGACGAAAGAGCTGTGACGAAGATGATACTTGATGAGGAAGAGAATCTATTGCAACATCAGATGTTTGAGAAATCTCAACCTTCCACATCAAACCCTATCGATACCCCTGCGGCTTCAACTGAAGAAGAGTTTATTAATCCTTTTCACTCTCAGCCAGAAACAACCATAGATGAGATCTCTTCAAATTTGGAAGATAATTTGCATGTCGGTGCTGTTCCGACCACGAGAATTCACAAAGATCACCCATTGGAGAATGTTATAGGTGATGTGTCCTCCAGTGTACAAACCAGAAGTAGCTTGAATGAGCACACCTGTGTCTATACAAGCATAAAAGAAACGGGTATAATGAATGAATGTTTGTAATCCTGCTTTATAAGCCAAATTGAACCAAAGAATTATCAAATGGCTTTAAAGGATAGCTCGTGGGTCGAGGCCATGCAAGAAGAGTTGGCTCAGTTCGAGAAAATGGAAGTTTGGACCTTGGTTGAAAAACCAAGAAATGTGCATGCTATAGGCACAAAATGGGTGTTCAAGTGTAAGAGAGATGATAAGGGAATTATTGTACGAAATAAGGCGAGGCTGGTTGTTAAAGGTTTTAATCAGCAAGAGGGTATTGATTACAATGAGGTGTTTGCTCCTGTCGCCCGGTTAGAAGCGATTCGATTGTTTTTGGCGTTTGCTGCATTTAAAAAGATGAAGGTATTTCAGTTGGATGTGAAGAGCGCGTTTCTAAATGGGAAAGTTGATGAGGTTGTGTATGTTGAGCAACCTCCGGGTTTTCCTGACCCAGACTTTCCTGATCACGTATACAGACTGAGCAAGGCGTTATATGGGTTACATCAGGCACCTCGTGCCTGGTATTCAACGTTATCGGACTACTTGCTGGAAAATGGTTTTGAAAGGGGATTGATTGACAGTACGTTGTTTGTGAAGAGAGAAGGATGTGACTTCCTACTAGTTCAAGTCTACGTGGATGATATCATTTTTGCTGCATCAAGAGTATCCATGTGTCAGGATTTTGAAGCTGTCATGAAGAAACGATTCGAGATGAGTGCTATGGGTGAACTAACTTTCTTTCTAGGATTGCAGGTTGATCAGAAGAAGGACGGGATGTTCATTCATCAAACGAAGTACGTTCATGATGTGCTGAAAAGATTCAAGATGGAGGACAGTTCTCCATATGATACTCCCATCTGCGTCAATCACAAATTGGGTGCTGAATCAGATGGTGACGCGGATGTGGACCCAACTCTGTATCGGGCGATAATAGGTTCATTAATGTATTTAACTGCTTCTAGGCCTGATATAATGTTTGCTGTTTGTCTTTGTGCACGTTTTCAGGCAAATCCGAAAGAATCTCATTTGAAAGGTGCAAAGAGGATACTACGGTATCTCAAGGGCAAGCCGAAGCTGGGGTTGTGGTACCCGAAGGGAGGAGACGTTGAACTGGTGGCATATACAGATTCTGATTATGGGGGATGCAATCAGAGTCGGAAGTCAACCACAGGAGGCTGTCAGTTTCTTGGAGGAAGATTAGTTTCCTGGCAGTGCAAGAAACAGACATCAGTTGCAATTTCAACATGCGAAGCTGAATACATGGCAGCATCCAACTGCTGCTCTCAGGTTTTGTGGATTCAGCAACAATTACGCGACTATGGTCTGAATTTCTTACTCACTCCTATTTTAATTGATAACACTGCCGCCATCTCAGTAATTAACAATCCCGTGAAGCACAGTAAAACCAAGCATATTGACATTCGTCATCACTTCATACGGGATTGTGCTGAGAAGAAACTGATCAAGATCGAAAAAGTTGATACACTTGAAAATTTTGCTGACTTATTTACAAAAGCGTTTGATAAATCTAGATTTCAAAACCTAATTGAGCTAAACGGGATGATCAATCCCGAGTAACCATGTCTTTCTGTTTATTTTAAAAAAAAATAAAAATAAAAATAAAAATAAAAAAAAAAAAACAAAAAAACTTTGTCATTATTGCTTAAAATTAGTCGGTTACCTCAGTTTGATGGACATATCCTCGGATATGTTTTGGTCCTCGTTTCGACTTAGAGAATGAGGATAGCCATTAACCGGAAGACTGAAAGTGACCGGGGCAGTTATGAAGTGTGTTTTTCAGTTGCTGAAAATTAGTCGGTCATTCTTAGTAAGAAGGACACATACTTGTATGTGGTCGGTCCAGTTGATCCATTGGATCTTCAGGATTGCCGTTTACCTGACGACTTTGACATGATCGGGGCGATTGAATTCAAAAATGTTAAGGGAAATGAAATTGCTTTTCAAGTCGAATACTTCGTAAGAAGTTCTTTGCTGTGTTTAACAGAAAATTGATCCAACCTTGGAAAATGATATATATACTGATTGTGTGTGCTTAACTAGTGAAGTTATTAGGCTTAAAAGGCTTTAGAACAGTCATTGTATGTCATGGTAATTTTTATGGTGCGTAAAAGTGTATGTGATACTAACTTAAACTACTAGAATTTACGTGGAAACTCCTTAAGAGTTTTGTATGTCTTCACACATATCTTTCCGAATGATAGGCAGAAAAGCGACTACCCAGTCATACACGAGCCCGTGAGTGTTCTGATTCCCGTGAAGAAAGCATTTCAAGACACTGCAGTGATCCAGATTTGGGACTTGCAGTGGTTTAGTACTCCGAAGTCAATAAGAATGTTTGGTATATAAAAAAAAAAAAAATGTATGTATATTTTTAGTACTTATGAGACATAGTAACAATCAAGACTTCTCAAGTCTGGAGTAAGAAGAGAACGGGAAGCAGACAACGAGTATATACAAGTTAATCAGACACTATGGGTCGAAGTCAATTCGGGGTGACTTGGGTATAGCCTAATACGCTTTGAGAATAGATAGAAGACATCATTATCTCTGAGTTGTTGCCAACTTAAAATTTTGAGCTTAACTGAACCTTAATCCGTATCACAGAAACGATGAAAACCATTTAAGTTATTTCCATGCTTACAACCTGTTTCTCTATGTCATAATACAGCTAAACACGGATCCAAGTGACAGTCACATAGTTAGTATGATTCCTGTTAGGATATTTTCTAAAACGTAGTGGTCCCTGACTAGACTGAAATTTGATCCCTTATTTCGTTAAAATTTTTATAAGTTTTTCTATTTTTGTAGTTGTGTTATTGTAAAACTGGTTTCTTGGACATGATCATTTTTGTTTAACTCTTTTTGGAAACTTCTAATGTTAAGTGCAAGATTATTCAAACTTAAAGGGCTGATTTTGAAATTACGGGCGAAGTTGTTGAATATGGCGAAGTTGTGCTTAACTTCGCCTAGGCGAAGTTAAGCGTAACTTCGCCTGAACCAACTCAGCCCTATATAAGGACTTTGAAACAGTAACAGTACCATATTTTCAATTATTTCCGGCGAACATATAATCTAAACCATTATATCCGGCGATCTTGTTTACATTCCGTTTTCGATCCTTGATTTCTGTTTCTAGTGTTTATTCACGGTATGTGTTGTCAATATCATTCACAAACTTACTCGTTCGGTATAGTTTTACCCGGTTCGAGACCTCGGGTCGTCGAACCTTCAAAACCAAGTTTTTCACCTTTGTGTTACGTGTTCATGGACGTCCTTTACGTCTCAATATCATTAATCTATGTTGTTCTTCACTGATGGATCGTCAAATCGGTCCGAAAACATCGGATCTAACCCTTTGAATCTGAACAGTCGCCGTTTCAGATTCAGGCGAAGTTAAGGTTTAGGCGAAGTTATCCACAACTTCGCCAGGAGATTAATTTCGCCTGTGGCGAAGTTATCCGTAACTTCGCCTTGAAGCTTAATTTCGCCTGTGGCGAAGTTATCTGTAACTTCGCCTTGAACTCAAGTTCGCCTGTGGCGATGTTGTGATTCGGCGAAGTTATCATCAACTTCGCCTATACCATTTTACTTAACAGTTTTTAGACGAAATTACAGTTGAAGCGAAGTTGTTCCCAACTTCGCCTCACCTATAAGTTCGCCTGTACAGGTTTAATCACAACTTCGCACGTGGTACAATGCGAACTTGTTAGTTTCTTAACTGTTCTCTAACTTGTTTTGTTTGGTGCAGATATGGCTGCTGTTGGAGGTGCTGGTGGTGACGACGGTGATGATCAACGACAATTCTTTCCAGCCCATAACCAGTACATCACTTTAGATCCAGACGCACGAGGCGTAGAAGACTATAGGGAGATTATCACGTTTCTCCTGCGATCAAGATTCTTTCACGCGCTCACAAATACACTGCCCATTTCTCTGCCTAACATTGAAGACTTTTGGCAGACAGTGTACTATGATTGCAGGCCTGAGCCTCCGGTGATGCGAGCAACCGTAAATGGTCATAACATACAGTTTTCCCCGGAAGACATACGGTTGGCTCTGCAGTTCGGTGAAGAAACAAGAGATAACCCAACGGAGTTCGTAGCTCCTTTCCGGGATGGAGCTTATTTGAGGATGGGTTATTCGGGTCCGCTGGGGGACTCGCAGAGGAGGAAAGGGTTTCTGCTGGATCAGTGGCGCTTCCTGATGCATGTGTTGATTGTTTGCATGTCCGGCAGGAAGGCAGGAACAGATGGGATGGGCGCGACGATGCAGTCGGCCATGATAGTGCTGACTTACAACCGCAGATATTCTTTTAGTCAGCTAATATTCTACGAGATCGATCGTCAGCGAAGGGCTGTGGCGCGCGAGCGATTCACTATGTATCCTCGTTTCTTACAGATGATTTTAAATCATGTCGCTCCGTCGCTACCGCAGAGACGCCCAATAAGATACGTCGAATGCGTGACGAAACGTATCTTTGCTCAGTGCCGCACCTCGAGCACTCGTAGCAAGCCTGAGCTGCGTCCCAGGCATACTCCATTATTCGGATATCTCATCAATCCGGAGTATGTTCCTGCAGGAGGGGACGAGTTCAGAGACCCGCAACCACATCAGGCGGCAGCACCTCATGCTGTATCAGCTGCGCCTGTTGTATCTACTGTTGCCTCTGCTGCTGTGCCAGCTACTGTATCTCATGCTGTGTCTACTGCTGAAGACGTTGATCTTAATGCTGCCTTTGGCGTACATGGTGTGTTTGATATGGATGTCTCGGGTCCTCAGTTTATGGATGTTACTAGAGCAGTTACTTCGGTAGCTGACTCCGATCTAGACGAAACGTTTGCTGAGGCGAGACGACTTATGGTGTCTCGGGAGAGAATTACGGGAAAGAGGCCGAGAACTGTAGACGAGGATGAGGACGAAATTGATGAAGAGGAGGCAGTGCAGATTGTGCTCAGACGTTCAAGAAGAGAACAGACAGGTATGGGTTCCGGAGCTGGAGAATCTTCGAGGCTAGTACGTTTTGCTCCACCTACCTTGTCTGGTATGTCTCTTATTCCTACTACAGCACAGGTTACTGCTGTCGAGACGTCGGCCCCAGCAGTTGTGTCTCTACCACCCCAACCGCTTACTACACCGGTGGTGGTTGCACGATTTGTGGAGTCGACCGTCACTACTACTGCAGGGTTACCAAGTGTACCACCTGCGGTCACTTCTGCTGCTGATGTCCCGCCAACTCAAACACCTACTTCAGATTCCGAGAGGATTACATCACTAGAGCAGATTGTTGCTGATCAGACAAAGACTATTCAGAGCCTAGTGGAATCCAATCGACTACAAGCAGCCCTCCTGGTTGAACACGGTAAAATTATAGATGCCTTCAAGGCATTCTTGGCATCTCAGGGGGAGAAGACGTGTAGGGGTGATGAGTTGAGGACGAAACGGAGAGAAGATCATGACGATGATCCCAATGCACCGGAAGGTGCAGGTGGTGAGCTGCCAAGAACCTCTCAGGCTCTTGGGGCTTCCACAACTGAGGGGGAGTCTACAAATGCAGCTGGTGACGACGTTGTAGCAGTTGATGATGATGCTGATGTTGAAGACGTGATCGACGCATTGAAAGAATTGGATGAGGAGGATGATGAGTTTATGATGGAAGATGATGTGCTGCCAGTTGATGAGATCGAGAGGATTGGAGAGCAGATTACGGTTGAAAACATGTTAGAAGAAGGTGAGATTGTGGATGACTCCGTGGAACATGAGATTCCGGAGGTTGACAGACCAGGTTTGGGTGATGAGAATGCTGAGGAAGACGCTGAGTGGGAGGAACAACCGAAATGGAAGGAGGGTTGTGCCCACTGGTTCGTAAAGACGAAGAAGCCGGCGGTCCCTAAGATGTTCAGAAAAAGTTACAATATTAAGGGATACGCGGAAGCCAAGAAAGGTATTATCTGCTGGTTATACGACGAGCAGCTGCGGTTCTTCGTGATCAAGAGATACGATGGCATTCAGTACTTCCAGAGAAAGTTGAGATCTCTAAACACACTGCCAGAATGTGAAGTAAAAGATTTAGCCAGATTGGGATTGATAAACAGAAGCGAAGACAACATGGCTAGAATCATTGCGAAGATCGTGTGGAAATAGTGCGTTAAAGAGAAAAAGTTTGAGCTACTGAAACCACAAAAGGGAAAACTTGTCGAAGACAAGGATAGAGGTCTGAGAGTTGATGGAAAACCTTGGATGGTTATGAAATACAAACCGATCCGGTGCCTTAAAGAAGTACCGATGAAGTTCATGCCCAAGGACGTGCTCAAAGATCTAAAATGGTGGTACGTGGATTGTGAGACAGCTGAGGCGGTAATGGAAGATGAGGATGAACAAGAAGTACTTCGGGTTTACGACCCGATGCATCTTGTTAATCTATCGAAGGCTGATCTGAAAGTGCTCAACGAGAAGAAGATCTTCTACATTCCTGCTTGGAAGGATCAAGCTAGGAAATATCAACGGGTGGTGTCGGTATGTGTTAGAGAAGGGGCGCATGCGTAGAGATGCAAGATTACAAGACTCAAGATTTGAAGATCAAGATATGAAGCTACTGCCAAGGGGGAGTCTGTTGGTACATGTGTGTCAGTAGTTTATAGTCTAGCATTTGTAATCGAGTCTGTAATGTAATTATGTTTTGATTATGATTATTTGTGTAAAACGCGAAGTTATCAACAAGTTCGCTATGGCGAACTTGTTGAATCAGCGAAGTTATTGACAACTTCGCCTATGGCGAAGTTGTCGTGTTTATATACTGTTCAGCAGAACAGTTTACGTAGTTGGTCGTTTAGGGTTTCATTTCAGTTGTTCAGTAACCGAGTTACGTGTCGTAGTCTGTAACAGTGACTTCGGGTCACGTGTTTGTTATCAATATAACGTGGTTGGTTTATTGCTTGTGTGTTCGATCTCTACATACTCTACACTCGTATCTACCTACGCAGGGATTCCGCACCTGCGTTGTTAGCGACGTCCCGTGTACGATCCGTCCAGGAGCCTACAAGTTCATCAGGAGTGACAATGGAACGGAGTTCAAGAATTTTGAGATGGAGATCTTCTGCCTTCAGAAAGGGATTGAACACCAATACAGCGCTCCGTATACACCGCAACAGAATGGAGTGGCTGAAAGGAAGAACAGAACATTAATTGAAGGAGCCAGAACAATGCTGGCTGATTCGAAGCTTCCTGTGGTGTTTTGGGCTGAAGCTGTAGCTACAGCCTGTTATGTTCTGAATAGAGTCTTAACTGTTAAAAGACTTGGTAAAACGTGTTATGAGCTTATGCATGGGAGAAAGCCCAACTTGAGTGGTCTTGAACCATTCGGGTCCCCTTGTTCGATTTTAAAGACAAATTCTAAATTTGGTGAAGTAGCCGATGAAGGAATCTTAGTCGGTTATGTTGTTGGGACTCCCAACAGACGTGTCTTTAATACATCGACCAGCAAGGTTGAGGTGGTGTGTAACACCGATATCACAAGTTACCAACCGCCAAAACCAAGCAACGGACCTGCTGAGTTTTTCGACTATGTTAAACTTTTTAAGTCTTTTAACATACCGTATTTGGATATTGCTGAAGAAGAAGAGAGAGCTGCTACGAAGATGATCCATGATGAGGAAGAAAACCTATTGCAAAGACAGCTGATCGATAAATGTCAACCTTCCTCATCAAATGCTGTCGATACCCCTGCTGCCTCGACTGAAGAAGAATTTTTCAATCCATTTCACTCTCAGCATGAAACAACCATTGACGATGTCTCTTCTAACTTGGAAGACAATTTGCATGTCGGTTCTGTTCCGACCACGAGAATTCATAAAGATCACCCTTTGGAGAATGTGATTGGTGATGTGTCCTCCGGTGTACAAACAAGACGTAGCTTGAATGAGACACCTGTGTTTACACAAGCATCAAGGAGACAGGCATAATCAACGAATGCTTGTACACCTGCTTTATCAGCCAGATTGAACCGAAGAATTATCAAATGGCTCTCAAGGACAGCTCGTGGGTCGAAGCTATGCAAGAAGAGTTGGCTCAATTCAAGAAAATGGAAGTTTGGACTTTGGTTGAAAAACCGAAGCATGTGCATGCGATAGGCACAAAATGGGTGTTTAAGTGCAAGAGAGATGAGAAAGGGATTATCATAAGAAACAAGGCGAGGCTAGTCGTTAAAGGTTTTAATCAACAAGAGGGGATTGATTATAATGAAGTGTTCGCTCATGTGGCAAGGTTGGAAGCCATTAGATTGTTTTTGGCGTTCGCTGCTTATAAGAAGATGAAGGTATTTCAGTTGGATGTGAAGAGTGCGTTTCTGAATGGGAAAGTTGATGAGGTAGTGTATGTTGAGCAACCTCTGGGTTTTCCTGACCCAGACTTTCCTGATCACGTGTACAAGTTAAGCAAGGCATTGTATGGACTACATCAGGCACCTCGTGCCTGGTATTCAACTTTATCAGATTACTTGCTTGAAAATGGGTTTGAAAGAGGGAAGATAGATAGCACGTTGTTCTTCAAGAGAGATGGAAGTGACTTCCTGCTGGTGCAAGTCTACGTGGATGACATTATCTTTGCTGCATCAAAAGTCTCCATGTGTCAAGATTTTGAGGCCGTCATGAAAAAGAGGTTTGAAATGAGTGCTATGGGTGAACTAACTTTCTTTTTAGGATTGCAGGTTGATCAGAAGAAGGATGGGATGTTCATTCATCAGACCAAGTATGTCCATGATGTGCTCAAACGCTTCAAGATGGAGGACAGCACTCCATTCGACACTCCAATCTGCGTCAATCACAAATTGGGTGCTGAGTTAGACGGTGATGCAGATGTGGACCCAACTCAATATCGGGCTATTATAGGTTCTTTAATGTACTTAACTGCTTCTAGGCCTGATATAATGTTTGCTGTTTGTCTTTGTGCACGCTTTCAGGCAAACCCAAAAGAATCTCATCTGAAGGGTGTGAAGAGGATACTGAGGTATCTCAAGGGCAAGCCGAAGCTGGGGTTGTGGTACCCGAGAGGAGGAGACTTGGAGCTAGTCGCTTACACAGATTCTGATTATGGAGGGTGCAATCAGAGTCGGAAGTCAACAACTGGAGGATGTCAGTTTCTTGGTGGCAGATTGGTGTCGTGGCAATGCAAGAAACAGACTTCGGTCGCAATTTCAACCTGTGAAGCAGAATACATGGCAGCATCCAACTGCTGCTCCCAGGTTCTTTGGATTCAACAACAGTTGCGCGACTATGGTCTGAATTTCTTACTTACTCCTATTTGCATTGATAACACAGCTGCTATCTCAGTAACTAACAATCCCGTGAAGCACAGTAAAACTAAACATATTGACATACGTCATCATTTTATACTGGATTGTGCTGAAAAGAAACTGATCGTGCTTGAAAAGGTGGATACGCTTGATAATTTCGCTGATCTTTATACTAAAGCGTTTGACAAAACAAGATTTCAAAACCTTATCGAGCTGAATGGGATGATCAATCCCGAGTAACCATGCTTTTCATGTTATGTTCAAAAAAAAAAAAAAAACGTCACTATCGCTTAAAAATATGTCGGTTGCCTCAGTTTGAAGGACTTGTCTTCGGATATGTTTTGGTCCTCATTTTCTACTTGTAGAATTTGAGGATAGCCATTAACCAAAGGACTGAAAGTGACCGGGGCGGTTTATGATGAGTTTTCATTCTTTCGCTTAAAATTAGTCGATCATACTTAGTTAGAAGGACACATACTTGTATGTGGTCGGTCCAGCTGATCCATTGGATCTTCGGGATAGCCGTTTACCTGAAGACTTTGTTTTGGTCGGGGCGATTAATGTTAAAATTTTTTTTAGGGAAATGAAATTATTTTTCAAGTCTGCTACTTCGTAAGAAGTTCGTTTGCTATGTCTAACAGAAAATTGATCCAACCTTGGAAAATGATAAATATACTGATTCTGTGTGCTTAACTAGTAAAGTTATTAGGCTCAAAAGGCTTTAGGATAGTTATTGTATGTCATGGTAGCTTTTTATGGTGCCTAAAAGTAGATGTGATACAAACTAAATCTACTTGATTTTACGTGGAAACTCCTTACTAGTTTTGCATGTCTCCATATATATCTTTCTGTTAAACATAGCAAACAAAGAGTACTTACAAACTTAATCAGACACTATGGGTCAAGGTCAATTCGGGGTGACTTGGGTAAAGCCAAATATGCTTTGAGAATAGATAGGAGGCATCATAATCTCTGAGTTGTTGCCCACTTAAATTTTGAGGCATAATTGAACCTAACTCGTATCACAGAAACGATGAAAACCATCTTAAGTTATTTACCTGCTTACAACCTGTCTCTTTATGTCATAATACAGCTAAACACGGATCTATGTGACAGTCACGTAATTAGTATGATTCCTGTTCGGATCTTTTCTAAAACGTAGTAGTCCCTATCGAGACTGAAATTTGATCCCTTATACTTTAATTGTTAAAAGTTTTCTTTTTATGTAGTTGTATGCTTTTATAAATGGTTACTTGGACTTGATCGTGTCATTTAATTCTTAAAGGGAAGTTTTAAAAGTTAATTGAAAAATGTTCAAATTATAAGGTCTGATTTTGTAAATATAGGCGAAATTGTTAAACAGGCGAACTGTGAATAACTTCGCCTAGGCGAAGTTAACCGTAACTTCGCCTATATAACATCGTCCCTATATAAGGATTTTCAAAGGTCAAACTGTTCATATTTTTCAAATTCAGCGAACTTGTCTGCAAAACCCTAAGCGAACTTCTCAATAACTTCGCGAAGTTATCTGTCGATTCATCTTTGCTATCTTTCTTCGATTTCAAACAGATTTATAGGTTTGTTGGGTCATCATATCGTATAATCAATGTTTATTGATGTTAATCTGAGGTCGTTTCGACTTGTTTCGTGACCTCGGTCGATCGACCTTTATTACCGGATTGTCAAAACTTGTTTTTACGTGGTCTTGAACAAAACGATCGTCCAGATACTCTTAATATCATGTGTTTTAGGCTCCTCAATCGTCAAAATTGACCGAAACATCAGATTTTCCGACTTAGATTCTGCTTACTGTTGTCGTTTCAGATTCAGGCGAACTTAAGGTTTGGGCGAAGTTATCCGTAACTTCGCCAGAGTCTAAACTTAGCCTGAGGCGATGTTGTGTTGAGGCGAAGTTAACATTAACTTCGCCTGGACCTTTTTTAACTTATCATTTATCAGACGAACTTAAAGATGAAGCGAAGTTGTTCCCAACTTCGCCCCAACTTTAACTTCGCCTATACAGATTTTATCACAACTTCGCTCATGGTAACAAGCGAACTTGTGTTATGCCTTAACGTTTATCTAACTTGGTTCGTTTGTTGCAGATATGGCTGCTGTTGCCGGTGCTGGAGGTGCTGGAGGAGATGACGGAGGAGATAATCAGAGGCAATTCTTCCCAGGTCACAACATGTTCATCACCTTAGATCCGGAAGCGAGTGGTGTGGAGGATTACCGCGAGATAATCACATTCCTCCTTCGCTCGAGGATATTCCACGCAATCACTACGACTCTGCCGATTTCCTTACCCAATATTGAGGATTTTTGGCAGACAGTGGAATACGATTGCCGCGTTGAGCCCCCGGTTATGCGAGCAACCGTCAACAATCAAGAAGTTCAGTTCTCTTCTGAACAAATACGGGTGGCTTTACGTTTTGGAGAGGAGACTAGGGATGACCCTACAGAGTTTGTTGCTCCGTTCCGCGATGGAGCATTTCTACAAATGGGCTATTCTAGTCCATTGGGCGATACACAACGGAGGAAGGGTTTCCTACTTGATCAGTGGCGCTTCCTCATGCACGTAATGATTGTCTGCATGTCTGGGAGGAAGGCGGGCACTGATGGTATGGGTGCGACCATGCAGTCAGCAATGACTGCTCTGACTTATAACAAACGTTATAGCTTAGTCAGATGGTCTTTTACGAGATCGATAGACAGAGAAGAGCGATGGCCCGTGAGAGGTTCATCATGTATCCAAGATTCATTCAGATGATCTTGAATCATGTTGCTCCCACGTTGCCTCAACGACGTCCAATACGATATGTGGAGAGTGTGAGCAAACGTATCTTCGCTCAATGCCGAACATCCAGTGCGAGGAGCAAGCCTGAACTGCGTCCAAGGCATACTCCACTCTTTGGGTACTTAATAAACCCGGGGTATGTGCCAGCTCGTGGGGATGAGTTCAGAGACCCGGCACCACAACAGGCAGGAGCATCTCAAGCTATACCTACTGCTCCTGTTGTGTCACCGGAGGAGGAAGTGGACCTTGATGCAGAACTCGGAGGTCAAGGATTCTTCGATATGGATCGGGTGGATCCAGAGGAGAACGTTCGGATCCCAGTTGAACGTGTCTCGACTGTGCGTATTACTAGAGCAGCTACGACGATGGCTGACTCAGATCTTGATGATGTTATGGATGAGGCGAGAAGGATGTTGGTGACTCAAGAGAGAACATTTGGGAAGAGAAAGAGGACAGTTGATGATAGCGAGTCAGAAGAAGAAGAGGATATTCACAAGTTGATTAGACGTTCAAGACGGGAAAGGACAGGTGCAGGTATGGGAGATGGAGAGACTTCAAGAGTTGTACGTTTCGCTCCGCCCGCACTGTCAGGTATGTCGATTGTTCCTACATCACTACAGGTCACAAGTTTAAGCGCCGCGGATGTTCCCGTGGTGGCTACATCATCAGCTTTTGGCATCCCAATCACTACTATCCAGCTAACGACTCCGGAGATTGTGTCTTTACCACCTCCAACGCTTACTCCTTCAGAGGTGGTTGCACAATTTGTAGAGTCCACAGTCGTTGCAACTGCAGGGTTGTCGGTCACGATACCACCTGCGGTTACGCCCACAACTACTTCTGATGTCCCGGTTACATGTGAAATCCCACCTCAGTATTCTCAAGACACATCTCACATGAGGTTTGATTTCGATGCAACCCTCTCAGACTCGGAGAGAATAGCTGCACTTGAACGGGTCGTGGCAGAGCAATCGAGGATAAACTTTATCCAGACCCAGGCTATTCAGCGCCTAGTAACAGAGAATCAACTACAGTCGTCCCTCCTGGTTGAACATGGGAGAATTATAGATGCTATGAAGGAGTTCTTGGCATCTCAGGGGGAGACAGGCTGTAAAGGCGACGAGTTAAGGACAAAGAAGAGGAATGACAGAGACGATGATCCCAATGCATCGAAAGATGCAGGTGGTGAGTTGCCAAGAACTACTCAAGCTCTTGGGACTTCCACAGCTCAGGGGGAGTCTGCAGGTGCGGCTGGCAGTTCTGGTGGTGATGAGGTGGTGATGGTTGATGATGAAGGAATGGGAGATGATGTGATTGATGCTTTGAAAGAATTAGATGATGATATGTTTAGTGATGATATGTTGTTTGATGATGATGTGCTGCCAATTGAGGAGATTGAGAAGATTGGAGCTCAGATTGTGATTGAAGAAGATGTTGAAGAAGGTGAAATAGTTGAAGAGAATGTGGAGCATGACATTCCAGGTGTGGAGAAAGCAGATATGGGTAATGAGACAGTAATCGATGAGACTGAATGGGAAGAGCAGCCTAGGTGGAAGGAAGGCTATGCTCAGTGGTTCGTCAAAACAAAGAAACCAGCGGTCCCTACAATGTTTAAGAAGAGTTACAATATTAAAGGCTATGCTGAAGCGAAGAAAGGGATTATTTGCTGGATCTATGATGAGCAGTTGAAGCCCTTTGTGATCAAACGATATGACGGCGCTCAGTATTTTAAAAGAATGTTAAGGTCGTTGAATACACTGCCGGAATGTGAAGTGAAAGACTTAGCCAGATTGGGGTTAATCAATCGAAGTGACGATAATATAGCTAGAGTCATTGAGAAAATTGTATGGAGAGAGGGTATAAAAGATAAGAAGTTTGAGCTGTTGAAACCGCAGAAGGGAAAACTTGTTGAAGACAAGGATAGAGGTTTGAGAGCTGATGGAAAACCTTGGATGGTCATGAAGTATAAACCGATCCGGTGCCTTAAAGAAGTACCGATGAAGCTAATGCCCAAGGATGTGCTTAAAGACCTAAAGTGGTGGTATGTGGATTGTGAGACAGCAGAGGCGGTGATGGAAGACGAGGATGAACAAGAGCTCCTAAGAGTTTACGATCCGATGCATTTGGTAAACTTATCGCAAGCTGATCTGAAGGTGCTTAATGAGAAGAAAATCTTTTATATTCCTGCTTGGAAGGACGAAGCGAGGAAGTATCAAAGAGTTGTGTCAGTTTGTGTTAGAGAAGGAGTGCATGCGTGAAGATACAAGATTGAAGATTACAAGACAAGTGCTTAAAGATCAAGATATGAAGCTACTGCCAAGGGGGAGTCTGTTGGTGCATAATGTCAGTAGTTCATAGTCTAGTGTCTGTAATCGAGTCTGTAATGTTTAATTATGTTTTGTATGTTTAAGCGAAGTTACTGACAAGTTCGCTTAACATGCAAACTTGTTAGTCAAGCGAAGTTATGGACAACTTCGCATGAACATGCCAGGCGAAGTTGTCGTGTATAAATAGTCCTAGGTTACAGCTTGGTTTGTAATCGTTGTTTAAGTTCGTGTCAGTTGTTCAAGTTCATTGTAACGTGAGGACGAGAGTTTGTAACAGTGATATTACATCACGTGTTTGAGTTATAATATATAACGTGTGTTCGTTTCGTGTGTTCGTGTGATTCGTGTTCTATACTCGTAACGATCTACGCAGGGATTCCGCACCTAAGTAGACCGAGATATCTCGTGCGATCCGTCCAGGGAACCTACACATTATGACATCGTCATGATGGGTATCGTGATCCACCGCCCCAGTATGGATATCCAAGTCTTATTCCTCAATCCCAGGAAGAGCATTTGGATAGAGCACTGCATGAGACTGACGAGTTGCGGAAAAGTTGGCTATTGAAAGTAGCAAGAGAAAGAAAGTGGAGAAGAAGTTACTACACAAGTGTAGTAAGCTGAAGAAGTTAATCAAGAAGTACATGAAGGATTAAAGATCTCGTTCTATTGTGACCGTACCGTTTGTTCCCCTGTTTTGTTGTGGTTCTATCGTTTGTCCCTTGTTCCGTTGTTGTAGTATCAATGGTTTCTAGAATAAGTCCGTAGTGTTTATGATGGTATCATTTGTGCTAATAGGAGTAGTCATAATGTACTCCTGTTTGTAAAATAAATAAATTTTTTTTTTTTAAATAATGAGTCAATTTCTTTATATTTTCAGAATGTCGAACCAAAGTAATCCTTCCCAAAATAAGGAAGCTTCGAATGCTAAAAGCAACCAATCGAAAACTGAGCCTGCTCAAGGAAACAATGAGCAGTTGATAAACAAAATGCAAGAAATGATCAATGCCATGAATACATTATTACCCACCATGAAAGAAAAATCCGTCCATCAAAGTGCGGCCCAGCAACCCAGTAAATCTGTCAAAGGATCGACCAATGGTGAAAAGTTCCACCAAACCTTCAAAAAGAAGTTAAGGATCGAAGGTTGTTTGTTTAAGGATTTTAAGAATTGTGGGCCGAAAGAGTTTTATGGCGACAAGGGTGCCATCGCCGCCATAAGATGGCCTGAAGAAATGGAATCAATTGTGATAATAAGCAAGTGTACAGAGGAGGAAAAGATTTTGTACACGGCACAGATGTTTAAGGGGGAAGCTCTAGAGTGGTGGAACACTCTGTTGATGACAAGAGGTAGGAGAATCATGTACCAGATGACGTGGGAAGAGTTTAAGGATCTTGTGTTGCAGAAGTACTGTCCAATGCATGAAACCGATTTATTTCAAACCAAGTTTTTAAATCACAAGGTAGTTGGAACCAATATGAGAGAATACAATACCAAATTCCAAGAGTATTGTAGGCTTGTGCCATAATTGGTAACACCAGAATCGAGCAAGGTAACCCGTTACATATGGGGTTTACCGAGAGAGATAAGAGACATGGTGAGGTCTCATTTGCCACAGACAGCCGAATCGGCCATGGAGCTGGCTGGTTATTTGATAAACGGTTTGATCCGTAACAAAGAAGAGGACAAGAAAGAATATTCAACCATTGACAGAAAAGGAAAGGGGAATAACCGTTTCAAGGGAAAAGATGTGGATAGAAGAAGGAGTGGTTTCAATTTCAACCACCCATTGTGTAAGATTTGTAAGAGGCATCATGCAGGTCGATGCCGGTTTGCAGTATCTACATCTATTGTATGTGATACATGTAAGAAACTAGGACATGCCACTGCTGATTGTTGGAAAAACAAGATGACTTGCTTTAACTGCAAGGAAATGAGGCATCTTAGCTTTGAATGTCCCAAGAAAATGTTGCTGGAAGTGGAAGTGTTGGAGGTGCTGGGGGAAGTAGCACCAAGAATGAAGGAAGGAAGGGGAATGCTCGAGTCTTTGTACTCGACACCAAGAAGGCCGCAGACATACTGGAAGCCATCACCGGTACGTTCTTAGTCAATAACGTTTACGCAAGAGTTTTATTTGATTCTGGTGCAAATCAAAGTTTTATAGATTATAAGTTTTGTAGTCTATTAAACGAACCTTTAAAGAAATTGAATAAAACCATAAACGTCGAGACGGCCAATGGTGAGAAAATTAAAATTTCCGAGACCTTAGAAAATGGAAAGATCTTGTTGGCAGGCTACGTCATTCCTGTGCAATTACTACCTATGACGTTAGCAGGTATAGTTCTAGGTATGAATTGGTTATCCGAAAACCATGCCCGTATCATTTGCAATAAGAAAACCATAGAACTTCAAGCTCCTGACAAGCGAATAATTCAAATCGCGGGCGAAAAAGACGCTGGTCATGTTAGTATAATTTCCATGATAAAAGCTAACAAATGTTTAAACCAAGGATGCTTAGCATTCATGGCTTATGTAACGGAAGAATCAAAACCGAAGGAAATCAAAGATGTACCTATAGTATCCAAATTTCAGATGTCTTTCCAGATGAACTTCCAGGAATTCTGCCCAATCAAGAAGTCGAATTCAGAATAGGCTTAATTCCTGGAACAACTCCGATAGCCAAATCTCCCTATCGTTTGGCTCCGACAAAAATGAAGGAATTAAAGAAACAGCTAGATGAGCTATTAAAGAAAGGGTTTATTAGTCCAAGTTCATCACCTTGGGGAGCGCCGATATTATTCGTCAAGAAGAAAGATGGTTCCGTGAGGATGTGCATTGACTACAGAGCATTGAACAAAGTAACTATTAAGAATCGATATCCGCTACCTAGAGTTGACAACCTATTCGATCAATTGCAAGGAGCGAGTTTCTTTTCAAAAATAGACTTACGTTCTGGATACCATTAGTTGAAAGTTCAAGAAGAAGATATCCCAAAAACAGCTTTCCAAACAAGGTATGGACATTATGAGTTCACCGTAATGCCATTTGGACTCACTAATGCTCCAGCCGCTTTCATGGACATGATGAACAGAGTTTGTAAGCCATATTTAGATAAATTTGTAATTGTATTCATCGACGATATACTTATTTATTCTAAATCAGAAGAAGAACACAAAGTTCAACTTCGGATTTTATTGGAATTACTTCGAAACGAGAAATTCTATGCAAAATTTTCCAAGTGCGAGTTTTGGTTGCATGAAGTGCAATTTCTTGGTCACGTTGTTAATGCCAATGGAATTCAAGTGGATCCCACAAAGATTGAAACAATAGCTAAATGGGAGATTCCTAGGTCGCCAACCGAGGTCCGAAGTTTCCTAGGTTTGGCAGGATATTATAGAAGATTCATCGAAAACTTCTCCCGTATAGCAGTTCCCTTAACTTCATTAACCCGAAAGAACGTTAAGTATGAGTGGGGAACCAAGCAGCAAGAAGCATTTGATTTACTTAAACAAAAGCTTACAAATGCACCTATACTGGCCTTGCCAGAGGGTACGGAAGATTTCATCATTTTTAGTGACGCATCTCATTCAGGTTTAGGTTGCGTACTAATGCAAAGAAAGAAAGTAATAGCTTATGGCTTCTCGTCAATTGAAAGTACACGAAAAGAATTATACGACTCACGATCTAGAGTTAGGTGCCATAATTTTTGCCTTAAAGTTATGGAGACACTATCTCTATGGAGTCAAGTTTATCGTGTACGCTGTTCATAAGAGCTTAAAGCACATATTTGATCAGAAGGAACTTAACATGCGTCAAAGAAAATGGATAGAAACCTTAAATGATTACGATTGTGAAATCATCTATCACGAAGGAAAAGCAAATGTTGTAGCTGACACATTGAGCCGAAAGGAACATGAGAAACCCAAAAGGGTTTGAGCTTTGAGCTTTGAGATTAGAACTACAAATAGATCTAATCGAGCAAATCAAGAAAGCTCAGAAACAAGCAATTGAAGAAAACCATATCTCCGAAGAAAAATGTAACGACACCATTGATTCTTTAATAAAAGGAGACGATAACATACTCAGACTTGGGAACCGAATTTGGGTACCAATTGTTGGTGTTGCACGAAAGGATCATGAGTGAAGCTCATAAATCAAAGTACATGATGCATCCCGGTAGTGATAAAATGTATCAAAATCTTAAACCAAACTACTAGTGGAATGGGATGAAGAGAGATATTGCTTTGTACGTTGCTAAATGCTTAACATGTTTACAAGTCAATGCAGAACATCAAAAGCCTTCAGGCTTGCTTCAACAACCTGAACTTCCTATATGGAAATGGGAGATGATAACAATGGATTTCATTACGAAACACCCTAAGACTACCCGACAGCACAATCCTATTTGGGTAATCGTTGATAGGTTAACTAAATCCGCTCATTTCTTACTTATCAATGAATCTTATTCCATGGATATATTGGCACGGATTTATGTAAACAACATCGTAACATTACATGGTGTGCCATTATCTATCATATCTGATTGTGACAGTAGATTTACGTCTCATTTCTGGAATAGTTTCCAACAAGCGTTAGGAACTCGGTTAAATCTTAGCACAGCTTATCACCCTCAAACTGATGGGCAGAGCAAAAGAACAATTCAAACGCTTGAGGACATGCTTCGAGCTTGTGTGATCGATTTAGGCGGATGTTGGGATGATCATATACCTCTGATGGAATTTTCGTATAACAACAGTTATTACACAAGTATTCAAGCCGCACCATTTGAAGTTTTGTAAGGGCGAAAATGTAGAACGCCTGTATGTTGGTCCGAAACAGGAGATAATCGAATATTTGGACCCGAAATAGTCCAAGAAACAACGGATAAAGTGTTGCAAATCCGTGAACGACTTAAGACGGCAAGAGATCGACAAAAGAGCTATGCAGACGTTCGCCATAAGCCTTTGGAATTTCAAGTAGGCGATAAGGTTTTACTAAAAGTGTCACAATGGAAAGGAGTTGTGATTCGGCAAGAAAGAAAAGTTAAGTCCACGTTTCGTGGGACCATTTGAGGTATTAGAACGAATCGGTACTGTTGTTTATCGCTTACAATTGCCATAAGAGATGAAAGGAATACATGATGTATTTAATGTCTCTAACTTACGTAAGTGTCAACCATGCCTCTGAAAGATGTCGAAATCAATGAAAATCTAAAATTTGTAGAACAACCTTTACAAGTGGAAGATTTGTGAGGCCCCGAACCCCGGGAACCCCACAGTTGGTAATCATTCAAAATACTCATAAAATTAAATAAACTTAAAAACTGTTTTTTCCATTAAAACAAACGTATCAGAGTATCAATTTTGCGGAAAACATGAAAAATGAAATAAGTTCCCGAAACCCGGGAATTTTGCCCAAAATCCAAAGTAAGTATAACTTTTGTAAGTTTCCTTGAAATAAAATATTCATAACAATTCTTCCTTCCAGTATGCCCTTCACCGTCCAAGTAGCTCCGTGCACGTCCAAGCGATAAGGCATCCTCTTCCAAATCCTGAAACTTACACTAACATGCACACAAAGTCAGCTTGAGCTGAGTGAGTTCAAGTTATAAGTAAAAGGGTATCAGTAGTAAAAATCATGATAGTCATACCGAAGGTTTTCTAAAAGTAAAAGGGGTATATCCATCTAATCATCATTACCGAACTTAAACATCCTCATACATACATATACAAATATATATGTAAACATCCATCCAATAACATCCCTATATACATAACAATATATATATATAAAAAATCCACGTATAACATCAGGGTCGAGCAAACGTACAACTCAAACACGTAACATCAGTGCATGCAAACACGAAGTAGGCATACACAACATCAGTAGTCGAAACGACTACAACATCGCCATATAGAGGCCAGGAAATAATGTATATACATATATATATATATATATATATATATAACATCCCAAGGCTTATCATATACTAGCAAGCCTATATAAAATCATTTTAAAACATTTCATCAAGTAAGAAAACATTTAGGTGCGCATCCTAGCCCAAAAGTAAAATGAGTAAAAAGGGCATCATGAACTCACCTGAGATAGATCGAATACTTGCAACGAGCTAGGAAGTTCCTATGGGCACAATCACAAGCAAGGGCCTGTAAATTATATATAATGCGTTACTAAACTAGACTGTAGGAACACTCTAGCCTACTGGGCCGTACAAGCCCAACACTTTGGCCCAGGGCCCAACAACCTAGCCCAAGGCCCAACAACCTGGCCCAAGGCCCAACAACCTGGCCCAAGGCCCAACAACCTGGCCCAAGGCCCAAGGATAGTCAAATCGGGTCGAATGCGCGTGTAATAAGCCTTAAAACCATTTGCTAAACGAATCAGCCCCGAATGGACCAAATTCCATCTTAACTCTTTTAATTCATCATAATTATGTCACCCGAGTTGATAGGGTTGACGGTTCCTTTTTACAACACTTACTTTAACATTTAAACGAAAAATCGCGCACCGCCGACTCGATTGACGAAACACTAACCACGACAGCCCCGAGCACAAAAAAATAATTTTTCCACAGCCCTTAAACCCTCCTAGGGCTGCACAAACTGAATCGGTCGGTCACCCGATCAACTAACGCATCAAACTCTACAATTTGCAATTCTACACCCGATAAACCCTAGTTTTCGAACTAAAATCGATTGACCGAACTAAACACCTCCATTGGCCATGAAATTATAATATGATGAACATGTCATACCTAGCGGGATGTTGATGCAAAAACCTCACACGAAACAGCCCCGGAAAAGCTCAATTGCGCAGCCACCCGGTTAGCCTACAACACGACGTTTTTCGATCAATACGCGCAATATAAGGATCAATCAACGTGTAAAAGACTTGGGGAATCGTAGTACATACCTTGAATTGAAGTTCTAAGGCTTAGAATTGGCTGCAAAAAAGAAAATCGTGGGTCTTGGGGCTGCTCCTACCTGCCGATCGCAACAATGTAAGGGCTAGGGTTAGGTTTTTTTTGTTATAACATAAGATGTTACACTCTAGCCCCTCTAGATTCAAGTGTAAGGCAAAATGGAAGGAAAAGTTAGGTTCTTTAACGTACCGGGATGACGTGAAGGCTTTCGAGAAATGTCGGTTAAGTCCCGAGAGTTATACATACTCTACAAGCTTTAGTTCTTCAAACCGGAGTTAACGGGTGTTACAAGTCCACCCCCTTACAATGGGATTCGTCCTCGAATCCCGATGCGACAGGAACAACTGCGGATAATGCCTCATCATTTCATCTTCGGACTCCCAACTGGCCTCAGAACCCCTACGGTGCTTCCACTGCACCTTCACCTGCCTAACCACCTTATTTCTCAGGCGCCTGACGGTCAAGGATAGCAATCGGTTGCTCAACGTAATTCAGCTTACTATCGAGTTCAATATCATCGAGAGGCACATGGGCCTCCTCATCCGCTAAGCATTTCCTCATATGGGACACGTGAAAAGTAGGATGAATCCCCGCGAGCTTCTCGGGTAAATCGAGTCTATAAGCTACCTCACCAACTCGGGCCAAAATACGGAACGGGCCTATAAACCTCGGACTGAGCTTCCCCCTCTTACGAAAATGAATAATGCCCTTCCAGGGAGAAACTTTTAACATAACCCGATCCCAGCCTCAAACACAATAGGCCTTTGCCTTTTATCTGCATAAGACTTCTGACGATCCTGTGCGGCCTTCATAAATGCTTTAATCTTGTCGAGCTTCTCAGTCGTAGCCTCGACCACCTCTAAACTACTCAACTGCTTTTGACCAATGGAACCCCAACAGACTGGAGTCCTACACCTCCTACCATATAACATCTCAAACGGTGGCATCCCAATCGTGGCGTGATAACTGTTGTTATACGAAAACTCCACCAACGGTAAGTGACGGTCCCAACTACCACCAAAGTCGATAACACAAGCCCACAACATATCCTCCAGAGTCTGAATGGTCCTCTCGGACTGACCATCCGTCTGCGGGTGATAAGCAGTACTAATGAGGAGTTTGGTGCCCATCTCCTCGTGAAACCTTTTCCAAAACCTGGAAGTGAAACGCGTATCCCTATCCGAAACAATAGATACTGGCACCCCGTGCCTAGAGACGATCTCACGAATAAACACATCGGTCAGCTGCTCAGAATTAAAGGTCTCTCGAATCGGTAAGAAATGAGCGCTCTTGGTCAATCTATCCACGATTACCCAAATGGTGTCATAATTACCCCTAGGAGTACAAGGCAATTTAGTCACGAAATCCATAGTAAGATGCTCCCATTTCCACTCAGGTATTTCCAACGGCTGAAGTTTCCCAAATGCCTTCTGATGCTCGGCCTTAACCTGTAGACACGTCCAACACTTACTCACGTACTGAGCCACCTCAAATTTCATTGCAGGCCACCAATAATTTTTCTTCAAGTCTTGGTACATCTTGGTCGCGCCCGGGTGAATAGAATAGCGCGACTTGTGTGCCTCATCCAAAATTTTATCTCTGAATCCTCCATACCTCGGTACCCATAAACGACCATCCTTATATTTCACCCCGTCACCGACGTCTTCCAACAATTTTTCCTGACCCCAAACACGTTCTGACATAATCCATTCCACCTGTAACGCTTCATTTTGGATGTTGGCTAGTTGTTTCAAAATGTCGGGTTTGAGAATAAGCTGGTAGGATTTCACACGAATCGGCTTCGGCCTCTCCTTCCGGCTCAACGCGTTGGCCACCGCATTAGCCTTACCGGGGTGGTACATAATATCCAAATCATAGTCCTTAATCAACTCCAACCATCGACGTTGGCGCATATTCAGTTCCTTTTGCTCGAAGAAATACTTTAAGCTCTTATGATCGGTATAAATAACGCAAGGAACACCGTACAAATAGTGCCTCCACAACTTAAGCGCAAACACAACCGCTGCCAGTTCTAAATCGTGGGTAGGATAATTCGCCTCGTGAGGCTTCAATTGTCGTGAGGCATAAGCGATGACTCGACCTCGCTGCATCAAAACACACCTAAGCCCCTGATAAGAGGCATCAGAATACACCACCAAATCGTCGGTGCCATCAGGTAAAGCTAAGATCGGGGCATGCGTCAATCTGTTCTTCAACTCGAGAAAAGCCTCCTCCTGTTCCGTACCCCAATCGAAGTTAACACTTTTCTTAGTCAGCTTGGTTAGCGAAGAAGCAATTTTCGAAAAATCGGGAATAAAGAGGCGGTAATACCCCGCCAAACCCAGAAAACTACGTATTTCGGTTGGAGACGTAGGAGACTCCCATTCATTCACGGCTTCCACCTTTGCAGGGTCAACCAGAATACCACTCGGGTTAATAACATGGCCCAAGAATTGAACCTCATGTAACCAGAAGGAACACTTAGAAAATTTCACATACAATTTGTTCTTTCGCAGAGCCTCCAACACTTCCCTGAGAGGACCGGCGTGATCGGATTCACTTTTAGAGCACACAAGAATGCCATCGATGAACACAATAACCGATCGATCGAGCATCGGTCTACACACCTGGTTCATAAGATCCATGAATGCAGCCGGTGCGTTGGTCAAACCGAAAGACATCACCAGAAATTCGTAATGTCCATAACGAGTACGGAAGGCAGTCTTAGGAATATCTTCCTCCCGAATCTTCAGCTGATGATACCCGGACCTAAGGTCGATCTTCGAGAACCAACTAGCTCCTTGGAGCTGATCAAATAAATCGTCGATCCTTGGGAGAGGGTACCGATTTTTGACAGTGAGCTTGTTTAATTCACGATAGTCGATGCACATCCGCATGCTACCGTCCTTCTTTTTAACGAACAGGACCGGGGCACCCCAAGGTGAGATGCTCGGTCGAATAAAGCCCTTATCGAGCAAGTCTTCCAACTGAGCCATAAGCTCCTTCATTTCATTCGGCGCTAGGCGGTAGGGAGCTTGGGCAACGGGCTTGGCGCCCGGTACAAGGTCTATCTGGAACTCGACCTCGCGATCCGGCGGCACATCTGACAAATCATCTGGAAATACATCCGGGAATTCCCGAACAATAGGAACATCACCGACGGTAGCCACCTCGGTATTCACATTCATAGCATACGCTAGATACGCCCCGCACCCCCGCTGCATCAACTTTCCCGCCTTAAGCATGGATATAATATGTGGCGTCACAACATTCCGATCACCGAATACCGTAATTCGAGTCCCATCCGGGGCCCTTAGACGAACGAGTTTCTGACCACAAATGATCTGAGCATCAACATTCGCGAGCCAATCCATCCCGAGCATGATGTGTTGTAAAACACTCGTATTTTCCGTACCTTTTATCTACGTAATATATTATATTTTATGTGTTTTTACTTGATTTATTTAGGTTTTACGTAAGTTTAATAACCTTGTAGGTTTTGGGTAAAAGAAAGGAAGAAACAGGGACTTTTCGAGCTACTTACGAGCCTTTTACGCATACAAGTTCAAGACAAAGCTCAAGGCCCGACCCGTATGCATCATGGAGGCCCAAGACCATATTATATTATATTATATAAAAAAAATAAAACCCTAATCAGCCTAGAGGGCTGCTGATCGGATTTAGCAGCAACAACAGCATCAACAGTAGCACAACAGCAGCCAACATCAGCACAGCAGCAACAACAGCAGCAGCAGGAAGAAAAGAAAAGAAAAAAAGTGTTGTTCGGCTAGGGTTTGATCGTGTGACGGCTAGGGAAAAAAGAATACACAAGAATCTAGCCTCGGGAAGGTTCGACATCAGTTTACACAGCAAGAAACGGCCGGGAATTCATCATATATCCTTCATTTTTTCACATTGTTCATTACTTTGATTATCTTGTTCAATTGTTTACTAGTTTTTGCAATTGATTGATAGATTGAATTGTTTATGAGTATTGTTTATTGTTGAATGATATTTGAGATGATTAGTAGGAGTTTTATGATGTTTTATTTGATCATTAGCTGCTGTCCAAAAATTATGCTTGGCTAATCTTGTTAGTTCTACCTAGGGAAGATGAAAATTGTTGAGTTTTGATGAGTTTAATGGATTGTTTGATTAATGGACTTGAATTGCTATTGTAAAGTTTGATTTAGACATGAAATAGGTTGTGTTTAAGGGCTGGAAATTTTGGTGATTTATTGCATAAACCCCGTGTGTCGGTTGATTAGTTTTGTATTGATTGATCGGTGCATTGTTTGATTCTAGACTTTGTGTTTAAGGTTTGTTTGCGGTAGGTACCACCGTAGGGTTTTGTTGCGTGAATTTGTGATTAAAGTACAGCGGTTAAACATCTTTCTTGAGACCGAGAGGTGATAGGAAGTAGGGTCGTCTCATTGCCTTTGCATGCTAGAATAGGGATTGCGCGAGAGCGAGTTCGTTTCTTGTCAGGTTTAGGTATTTGAGCGACTAGTTGATCTATTTTGGTTTAAGTTGAATTGTTCCTCTATCCTTGGTTGTGTAGTATTCATTACCATTAGGGTCGAGTGTTGGTGAGACCGAGAGGTGATCCTTCATTAGAACACGTTAGCAATTATTTCCCGGTTTGGTCGTTTTAGGCGATTTGAGTAGTTTAGGCTTGTTGAGTGAGACCGAGAGGTGATCCAGTGAGCCCGAGCGATCCTTAGTCGTGTCATCTTTAGGGACCGGTGTCTTGAAGTTATTCAATCCATTAGCTTGTTAGGCCTACAATTTGATTCAGACCTAGGTAGACGTTTTTCTCCATCTTAAGTCAACACAGTTAGTTTTCCGTTAAGTTTTCTATTTTTGGTAAGTTTTGTTAGTTAATCCAGTTAGTTCAGTTAAGTTAAAAGAATTCAAAAATCAATTAATTATTATTCTAAGGTAGGTCTCGTCTAGGGTTAGTGATCTTTAGCGTTCTGACGTGTCCACGTGTTCGATACTCGGACTTCCTAAGTCTATACTACTTGCGATCGGTACACTTGCCGGTTGTGTGTTTTAGGATTTTCATTTTAATATTAAAGCTTAGTTGTGAGGGTCATATTTATAGGGTTATTAGACACACATCAGAGCACCACATCAAAACAACCAAGCGGCATCAAATACAATCGCACCAGAAATCTATAACCAGACAATTCTATGGATCAACCCTGAATAACCCTAGACACGGACACGGATTTTCCTACGGCGACCTCAACCTCAAACACATCGACTACACGCTCGGGTGATTTGTTCAACGAGGAACAGAAAGCGGTAGACACAAAACTTCTACTGGCGCCCAAATCAAATAAGACTGACACCTGTAATTCATCAAGTAGAAAGGTACCTAGGACAACATTATACTACTGCTTAGCTACACGATCAACACATACGATTTCAAAGGAATAAGAAATTATAACGGTGGAATGAAAGCTAAATAAGGAAAAAGTACCTGAAACGACATCCGCATCCTCCTTCGCTTCCTTCTTAGAGATGTTGAAAGCCCTAGCTCTGGCCTTCGGCTTCTCATCCATCTTCCCCCTCGAGGAAGTCCCCTGCCCGGACCCCCCCCCCCCGCCCTAATGGAAGGACAGTTTGATGCCAAGTGACCCGAACCCTTACAGCGGAAACAGGTCAATGTCGGACACTCGAAATGGGGTGTCCTACCTTATCACAACGAAAACAAGTGCCAGACCCCATCCTACACTCCCCTTTGTGCGGCTTCCCGCACTTCTTGCAATTACCAGGCGCTGCATCCCTTTTAAACTCAGAAGTCTCAGTCTTTACCCTTTTCCCGGACGAGTTAAAATTGTTCCCCCTGGCCGCTTACAATACGAATTTGCATTCCATGCCCTCCTATTCTCGGTAGCGGTAACTTCTCCCTCTGATCATATAACGTACCTGCTAGAGTGACCACCGAGTGAAAAGAGTAAATGTCGGTAGTCAACACACCCCTACGAATATCCACCGGAAGTCCCTTCACGTACTTCTTAATCCTCTTGGCTTCGGGAGTAACCAAGTCGGGACATAAGCGAGCCATCTTGTTAAACCTGGTGGTATACTTCCGATGCGACATAGAACTAGCCTCCAAGGTCAAGAATTCATGTTATATCTTATCCAATTCATGCGGAGGACAAAACTGATCGAGAACCAATTTCTTCAACTCATCCCACGTCATCCTCCTAATCGTACGATCACCCATAGCTTGCGCCAATTTATCCCACCAACATAGTGCCTCGGAACGAAACGAGGCAGTAGCATAAGTCACCATATCATCCCCCTTGCACTTATTGACCCTCAGTACGGCCTCCATCTCTCTTACCCACTGGTGTTCTGCCAAGGCATCTTTAGTACCATCAAAGGAAGGGGGTCGCACTTCTTAAAGTCATTATACGAGCAACCCCGGGTCGATACACTAACAGTCCGCACCTCATCTTCATCCCCACTCGGCACATACACTTCCTCTTCCTCTTCGACCTGCACCTCCTTACTCTTCCTTCCCCTATCCGAACCCTTACCAGCTAGTGATTCTTCCATGACCCTGACGGACACAGCAACGATCTCTGGAATGGCACTATGGAGCACCTGGTAAACCTCATCCACAATAGCCGCGTATAGCAGGATCTAAATCGGGGTTACCCCTTCCTCAGGAATCGGGGTTTCCTGCTAGGGAGCTGGAATCTCATTCTCGGCTTCGGCACGTGGCCTACGACCACGACCACGACCACTAGAACCACCTCTACTAGCTGTTCGAGTATTAACCATGACTTATCCCTACAAAGACAGAATTTAAATATGATTAATTACAAGTGGCATTTAGAACATGTAAGGTAAGGGTAAACTGCTAATGACGTTGATCAAGTGTGATTAGTCGTTTACTTTACCCGCCCGTCCTAATCACCCCCGACCCCTATCCATATTAGCACTCTATCTAACACTTAACAGTTAATCACATACGGGAAATCTTAAATGTAAAGGAATGACTAAGTAATTTAAAGTTACCTCTTGGCGTGCAGCTACTCGCGGTGGGCATACTAGTCTCTTTTCTTACAGTTCGAGTCCAAGCATTCGGGGATGCTCGGATCCCTCGAACCAAGGCTCTGATACCAACTTGTGAGGCCCCGAACCCCGGGAACCCCACAGTTGGTAATCATTCAAAATACTCATAAAATTAAATAAACTTAAAAACTGTTTCTTCCATTAAAACAAACGTATCAGAGTATCAATTTTGTGGAAAACATGAAAAATGAAATAAGTTCCCGAAACCCGGGAATTTTGCCCAAAATCCAAAGTAGGTATAACTTTTGTAAGTTTCCTTGAAATAAAATATTCATAACAATTCTTCCTTCCAGTATGCTCTTCACCGTCCAAGTAGCTCCATGCACGTCCAAGCGATAAGGCATCCTCTTCCAAATCCTGAAACGTACACTAACATGCACACAAAGTCAGCTTGAGCTGAGTAAGTTCAAGTTTTAAGTAAAAGGGTATCAGTAGTAAAAATCATGATAGTCATACCGAAGGTTTTCTAAAAGTAAAAGGGGTACATCCATCTAATCATCATTACCGAACTTAAACATCCTTATACATACATATACAAATATATATGTAAACATCCATCCAATAACATCTCTATATACATAACAGTATATATATATAACATCCAAGTATAACATCAGGGTCGAGCAAACGTACAACCCAAACACATAACATCAGTGCAAGCAAACACGAAGTAGGCATACACAACATCAGTAGTCGAAACGACTACAACATCGCCAAATAGAGGCCAGGAAATAATGTGTATATATATATATATATATATATATATATATATATTTAACATCCCAAGGCTTACCATATACTAGCAAGCCTATATAAAATCATTTTAAAACATTTCATCAAGTAAGAAAACATTTAGGTGCGCATGCTAGCCCAAAAGTAAAATGAGTAAAAGGGCATCATGAACTCACCTGAGATCGATCGAATACTTGAAACGAGCTAGGAAGTTCCTATGGGCACAATCACAAGCAAGGGCCTGTAAATTATACATAACGCGTTACTAAACTAGACTGTAGGAACACTCTAGTCTAATGGGCCGTACAAGCCCAACACTTTCGCCCAGGGCCCAACAACTTGGCTCAAGGCCCAACACTTGGCCCAAGGCCCAACAACTTGGCCCAAGGCCCAACAACTTAGCCCAAGGCCCAAGGCCCAACAACCTGGCCCAAGGCCCAATACGTGGCCCAAGGCCCAATACTTGGCCTAAGGCCCAACAACTTGGCCCAAGGCCCAACAACTTGGCCTAAGGCCCAACAACTTAGCCCAAGACCCAATACTTGGCCCAAGGCCCAAGGATAGTCAAATCGGGTCGAATGCGTGTGTAATAAGCCTTAAAACCATTTGTTAAACGAATCAGCCCCGAATGGACCAACTTCCATCTTAACTCTTTTAATTCATCATAATTATGTCACCCGAGTTGATAGGGTTGACGGTTCCTTTTTACAACACTTACTTTAACATTTAAAAGAAAAATCGCGCACCGCCGACTCGATTGACGAAGCACTAACCACGACAGCCCCGAGCACAAAAAAATAATTTTTCCACAGCCCTTAAACCCTCCTAGGGCTGCACAAACTGAATCGGTCAGTCACCCGATCAACTAACACATCAAACTCAACAATTTGCAATTCTACACCCGATAAACCCTAGTTTTCGAACTAAAATCGATTGACCGACCTAAACACCTCCATTGGCCATGAAATTATAATATGATGAACATGTCATACCTAGCGGGATGTTGATGCAAAAACCTCACACGAAACAGCCCCGGAAAAGCTCAATTGCGCAGCCACCCGGTTAGCCTACAACACGACGTTTTTCGATCAATACGCGCAATATAAGGATCAATCAACGTGTAAAAGACTTGGGGAATCGTAGTACATACCTTGAATTGAAGTTCTAAGGCTTAGAATTGGCTGAAAAAAAGAAAATCGTGGGTCTTGGGGCTGCTCCTACCTGCCGATCGCAACAATGCAAGGGCTAGGGTTAGGTTTTTTTTGTTATAACATAAGATGTTACACTCTAGCCCCTCTAGATTCAAGTGTAAGGAAAAATGGAAGGAAAAGTTAGGTTCTTTAACATACCGGGATGACGTGAAGGCTTTCGAGAAACGTCGGTTAAGTCCCGAGAGTTATACATACTCTACAAGCTTTAGTTCTTCAAACCGGAGTTAACGGGTGTTACAAGATTTCCAAGTCAAGCAACTTAAACGTCAAAGGATAAAGTTAGTCAAGATACGACGGAACTCTCAAAGAGGACCTGAGTTTACTTGGGAGTTAGAATTAGAAATGAGGAAGAAATACCCACATCTGTTTTAAGCGAATCTCGAGGACGAGATTCATTCTAAGGTGGGGAGGATGAAACATCACGAAAATTTTGGACAAATTTTGACAAATAATAAAGTTAAGGGACTAAAATTATTTATGATATAAGTAGTGGGTAAAATAAAGTAAAGGATGATGATAAGATCAAGATATGGCAAGTTACCAAAAGACCAAGGACTAAAAATGAACAGATTCAAAATTTTGCATCTTTGAGATACGCGAAGAATCCAAGTTGTGCATCTTCGCGCAATACACGTGGAGAAACAGGAACGACACGTGGCGACACGTGGCAAGCCTACGCGGCGACTTAGCGAAGCTAGTGCAGCTTCGCGATACGCGAAGCTGCTTCACGATACGCGAAGTTGCACAAAAATTTCTATAAATAGGCCGGCCATGGGGGTGGTCCTCACTCATCCAACACACTACAAATCTCACACATTGCCTCGATATACGTGCCACGAACCCGAGATGGCGATATCCCGACAAGCCTTACCTCGATATGTGTGTCATAACCTTACCTAAATACTTTTTCGACATTCCTCCAAGTAGAAGTACGGTCCAAGTAGAAGTGGGGTCCAAGTAAAAACATAGGCATTTCGAGTATAAACCATTCAAGGTGGGGTTCTGCCGATTATTATAATATAAATGGCTTAGACCCTAGTCTGGGATATAGCCCGTACCTTGATTTTATAAAGTGGAAATTATAAACCCGAGATTATAGATAAAATAATACTTCTTTATTTTATATAAAGATTTTATATTTCTTATAATAAGAATTTGAAATATATGTTTTCTTTACGAAGAAGAAACAAAGGTTTATAAATGATTAAAAAGAAAGGACTAGAGGTCCTTATATTTATGAAGAGACAAAATGTCAAGGTAAAGGCTATGCAATCAGACTAAAGGTCTGAAGCCAGATCGTTGATCTAGTACTCATAAAATGTTATTCTCGTACTATAGGTCCGAGGTAACGAGATAAATTGGTGAGAAATACCAACCAAGAAGAAAGGTGAATACGTCCAACTTTTTATAAAACAAAGTCTTGAATGTTTGCATGGGATTATATCTCTAAAACTTTATAAACAAAAGTGATACTGGCCCTCAGGCTATTGTATAGGTCCAAGGTAACGAGATAAATTGGTGAGAAACACCAACCAAGAAGAAAGGTGAATACGTCCAACTTTTTATAAAAAAAGTCTTGAATGTTTGCATGGGATTATATCCCTAAAAGTTTATAACTATTTTACAGGTATGGAGAATAGGTGTTTGGAGACAGAGGATAGCCGTTAGACGATCTGATGGCTCAAAGGATGTTTTAATATTAAAATAATGTAAATCATGGTTTTAATATCCAAACACTTTTGTATAACTTAACGGGTGTTTCAAACCCCGTGATTTGAATATAATAATATTTTATTAAAAGTCTTCCACTTTACAACCTTGAACTCTGATGTATTTACAAAACAGGTACCAACTTACGAGTCACACACCCAGGCCCTGAGTCGGGGTGTGACATGACCCAACACGATCCCTTCCGTCATCATAAAATGACACTTTTCCCAATTCAACATCAACTTCGTTTCGATACACCTCTTCAACATCCTCTCAAGATTAGCCAAATAATGATTGAAAGAATTACCGTAAACCGAAAAATCGTCCATAAACACCTTCATGGACGTCTCTATCATATCCTGAAAGATGGCCACCATACAACGCTGAAAGGTAGCCGGAGCGTTACATAGTCCAAACGGCATGCGACAGTACGCAAACGTGCCATATGGACATGTAAAAGTTGTCTTCTCTTGGTCTTCGGGTGCAATGGGAATTTGAAAATAACCTGAAAAACCGTCAAGAAAACAATAAAACTGCTGACCTGCCAAACACTCCAACATCTGATTAATAAACGACAACGGGAAATGGTTCTTCTGGGTGGCATCATTCAATCGTCGATAATCAATACACACTCTCTAACCAGTAACTGTACGCGACGGGATAAGCTTATTCTTCTCGTTCATCACCATTGTCATACCTCCTTTCTTCGGAACAACTTGAGTCGGGCTCACCCATGGAGAGTCAGAAATCGGGTAAATCATCCCAGCATCCATCAACTTCAATACTTCCTTCTTCACCACCTCTTGCATATTTGGATTAAGACGTCTTTGCGGTTGCACCACTGGCTTGTACTCATCCTCCATTAGAATCCGATGCGTGCAATAAGCGGGGCTAATACCTTGAATATCGGAAAGTCTCCATGCAGTCGCCCCTTTATGTAGCTTCAACACGTCTATCAACTTCGTCTTTTGTTCTTCTGTTAACTTGGATGACACAATGACGGGCAAGTTCGAGCCCTCATCAAGATACGCATACTCCAAGTGTGACGGGAGTACTTTCAACTCCAACGGAGCGGGTTTCTCCTCACAGCCCGCCTTACTCTCACAACTAATCTCATTCACCTCTATCATCTCGGGCAAACTCGAAATCTCAGCCAACTCATCACAAACTGAATCATTCTTACACAACTCATCCTCACCCAAATCATCACAATCGACCAAACCATTAGCTCCCATGAGATCCGTACCACAAATGTAATCGAAACATTTATCCACACCTGCAATAAAAGAGTTAATAAAATAGACCAAATGGCATGGACCATTGAAATCATCATGATCACTCGGGTGCTTCATCGACCTCGCGACATCATAAGTAACATTCTCATCACCAACCCGAAGCGTGATCTTCCCATCATACACAACGATAAGCGCCTTTGCGGTTCGTAAGAACGGACGACCAAGGATAATGGGAACCTTCTCGTCGGCTTCCATATCGAGCACCACAAAATCAAATGGGAATACAAACTTATCCACCTTCACTAGCAAGTTCTCAATAATACCTCGCGGATACTTAACCGAACGATCGGCTAATGATAAAGAAATGCGAGTCGGTGTATGCTCGCCCAACTCCAACTTCTCGTACAAAGAATACACCATCAAATTTATACTCGCGCCCAAATCCGCCAACGAATGGCTCATCGTATCACTACCAAACAAAACTGGAATCGTAAACACACCCGGATCTGACAAATTCTCGGGTACACAGTTTAACACTACCGCCGAACAATCTCCCATGAGGGGAATCGATGACACCTCCCCCAACCTATCCTTCCTCTTCAAAAGGTCCTTCAGAAACTTCGCATACTTCGGCATGTGTTGGAGGGCTTCATTGAACGGGAGGTTAATCTTCAAGTGTCAGAACATATCAAGAAAGTGTCCGTACTCCTGCGTGTATTTCTGGTGTTTTGCGCGAGCGGGGTACGGGATACGAGAGTGATCAATCAAAGGCGATGGCCGAACTTCAACCGGCTTCTTCTCTACTGGCGGTGCTACTGGTGTGACTAGTGCGGTGTTCTGCACTTTACCCGGTACTTCCATCTCGATTTCTTCATCCATCACCTCTTCATCTTCCACTTCAACTTCATTCCTTCGCACCTCGAGACCCAAAATCCTACCGCTACAAGTAGTAATCGCCTTAATTTGAGCGGCCGGATTCTGCTGAGTGGATCCTGAAAACTGTCCCTGAGGTCTTTCATTCAACTGTCGGGCAATATCACCAATGGTTCGTTGCATGTCAAGCATAACTGATTGTTAATTCTTCAAAAGTAGATCATGGTTGGCAAGGGTCTTTTGAGTGACATGATCTTTATTAAGGATTTGCTGCATCATTTCTTCCAATCTTCCCATTCCACCACTCGAATCTTTTTCATTACCCGAACCTTGCTCATTAGAACTTCCACTGTTATACTGACCTTGATTTCGGTTATAGGGAGGTTGGAAGCCAGGTGGCCCACCGACCGGACGCCAATTCGAGTTACCTTGCCCTTGATTCTGGTTCTTGTAGCTGTTCTAGTTCTGATTGCTGTTGTTGTAAGCATTAGGGAACCTGTTCTGACCAGCCACAAAATCAACATCTTGATTGTTCATCAACGAACAATCCAGCGTACCATGACCACCTCTACACATCTCACACTTATCCACCTTAGTCTTTAACTCTTTAATCTCTCGGGTGAGATTCTCCAAAGCAACATGTATACTAGTATCCAGATTAACCTGGTGCACACCTCGAGCAGGGGAGGGTGTACTGGTGACGGGATTTGAATTCCCGCATCGTGGCTTCTTCGTGTACTCAGATTGCGCGAAACTTTCAAACATTTTGTTACACTCGGTCACGTTCTTCCTGTCCATCAGATTTCCCCCAGCAGCTATGTCGAACCTCGCTTGAGCCTCATAAGTAAGCATATTGTAAAACTTCTCAACAAGGGCCCAAGGGGTGAGCCCATGTTGAGAACAACGGGAAAGCAAATTCTGAAAACGTTCCCAAGCTTGGTAATACGCCTCATCCAGTTCCATGTGGAAGGAGTGGATCTAATCACGGAGGAGAGAGGCCTTAGCAGGTGGGAAGTACTTCTTGAGGAATGCATTGCGAAGCGCCTCCCATGTGGTGAATGTTCTAGCAGGTTGTGAATCGAGCCAAGTGGCGGCACGACCCGAAAGTGTAAACGGGAACAAGTGAAGGAAGATTGCATCCTGGTTAGCACCTGGCAAATTGAACGTTTTGAACACATGAGTCAGACGGGAACAAGTGAAGGAAGATTGCATCCTGGTTAGCATCTTCATCTTCACGGCCATGGAACTGGTGGTGATTGGTGATGTTGTTCATGACATTGGATGGGATCTGCCACGAGTTAGGGTTATCAATGTCAGGAGTGACATTGGGTGAGTGATCTCCATGGAACCCTTCAAAAGCTTGCTGGTACACGGTGCGGTTATTCTCGGCCATTGGAACGGGTGTAGGACTTGGTGGTGGTGAATTTGCGGGTGAATTTGTGGGTGGTGATTTCGGTGAAGTATCTATGGTGATCGGTTGCTTTTCAGACGATGATGAACTTGAACTTGCCTCGGACTTCAACTAAGTAGGTCCAAAGCAATCCAACGGTGGTTCTTGCGAACGAAGATGTGGCATATACCTACAAAAACGCACAAGACCGAGTAAGTAGTTTCTAATAAAACGAAAATAATAAAAACAAACTATTAATTAAAAACAAACTAGACTTAATTAGACTCCTACGACTTAAACAAAACGTAAAGCAAAACAAGTAGCACATATGTAGCAAGTAGGTCCAATCAAAGCTAATAACGCAATTACCAAGAGTCCCCGGCAACGGCGCCAAAAACTTGATGTGCTTGAAGTAGTTTAATATTTATTAACTAAATTAACTAAAAATAAACACTAAGTAATACTCTAGACTATCTAAAACTCGACTAAACTACTACCCGGCAAGTGAACCGATCGACTCTAGTAAAGCTAAGTAAGTCCGGATATCGAACCCACGAGACTCTTTAAATTACGTTTATTAGCTAATTAGACTCGACTACAAAACATGACTTATTAATTATATTTGTTTGGGGGGGGGGGGTTAATTAAAATACTAATTTAATACTATTATTAAAAACTATTTAAGAAGACAAGTAATTTAAATGAAAGCAAAATTTGTGGTGAAAATAAGATGATGATGAGAAACTACCTAGGCTAGAATCCCCTAAATTTCAGTAATAAATTGACTCAGGAAAATATTTAGTTAAGGACTGGGATCGTAAAATAGACACTTAAAAGAAAACCCAATAGTACCCCTGACCCTTCTCAAGAGAAAACCTATGGATTTTTAACAAGTTTTAACGCACACCAGTATTAAAAATCAAGTTCGATTACGGTCACCCAATTGTTTATAATTTAGTTCCTTTATACGAAATCCTACCTTACAGCACGGAAATCAAAGGCAATTTACTATACTTAATTGATTTGATAAACATAGAAAAAGATGTGGAGAATAAATTGTTAAAAATCACAATGACTCTTTACTAAATGAGCTTAAACGTATTAAGGAAGCTTATGCTAAGCTTCAAACACGTGAAAAGGCACTGGGGGAAAAGATTGATCGAAATGAGAAAACAATTTTGATGTTAAAACAAACTGTTAATGAAAAGGTTGATTTGAAACCTAACAGTTTCAAAGCAGCGTCTCTCGTCTTGGACAATATTCTCCCCAAACCGATAGGTAAAGATGAAATATTCGAGGAAGTTGTCTATGGTTATAATGATCATGGTTTGGGGTATAAGTAAGTTCCAATTCCCCCGAGCCAATAAAATTGGAAACAAGTGTGCACGATCGTGCTCACGAACCTCCGGTTAGAAAGTTTGTTGACTGGAGGAGATATTTTAACTGTAACGAAGTAGGGTATGTGTCCTTTGTGTGTCCTAATTGTTATAAGCACGATCATGGTAATCACCATGATACAACATCTGATAGCGTGTCCTAATTGCGTGTCCTAATTTGTTAATAAGGTTGAATTTGTACATGGTACAACATCTGATAGCGGGAAAGAAATTCAGTCTCTAAATCAATCCAATAAGGATTTCTTTGTTCGAAAAGAGAAATGTACACAAACTAAGGAACATTCTTGTTATAAGAATAGTCCTAAGTTCGCTTACATTCCAAAATCAGATGTTTATACATCTAAAATCAACCAAGATGTTCTTAAATCAGAAAAATAAAAATTTCAAAATTCAAAATCTAAAAATACGAGCTCAAGTGTCAAATCAAATTTGAATTTAAACTTCAAACCTAAAATTGTTGAGGTTGTTGATTTGAAAGAGTGTGATGCACAAAGGTTTGAAAGTTTGAAATTTTTTGTGAAAAAGATCCAAATCAAAGTTATATCATTGGATCATCAAGAAAAATGATTTTTGTTTTGCAAGTTCGGATAACATTGACATATCTGTAAAATCTGAAACTTCAAAAAATTCAAATGGTTTAAATGTTAATTCTAAGTGTTCAGACAACAAGCATTCTGTTGTAACAAATTTGTTTGAAACTCCTGAAACTGTGGAGAAGTTTGAAAATGTCATGAGGTCCAAGATCAAGCAGGCTTGGATTTCTCTATTTTCTTAAACTGTATGTGCAGGGGCTCCCATAAGTCATAATGTCTATCATTGGAGCATGGTTGTGCTAAACATTCCAAATCAATGGAGGGTGGGGCAAACACAGGAAATCTGGAAAGATGAAGCTCATTACAGTTTGCTTTTCATGTCCATTTTGGATTGCTTAATTGTTTATTCTTGTTAATGAGGCTGCCATTGGATTAACTAAAAGTGATCTAAAAATATATGTAGACCACATCAAACAGTCAAGTTTATTTTTAGTATTTGAGAAAATTCAAAAACATAAAACTATAAAAAAATAAAAATAATCAAAAATTAAAAATGAGTTTTTGAAGCAAAAAGGGAAGATGATAGTGCATTGATCATCTAGTCCCAAATCCAGTAAAAAGTAGGCATAAATGGCTGTGTGCTTAAATGTATTAGTGCATTGGTAGGCCTTTAAAACAAACAAGTAAGAAAAACTATGTGATATACACCTAAATATAGCCGAATCTAGTGGATTAACATCTTGAAGCTTGATTAATATCTGTTTTAAGCAAAGAAAAGTTTAAAGATTGTTGTGTGTGCATGCGTTCATTTTGCAAAGAAATTCAGCTTATTTTTCTTTTTATTTTGCAAAGAAATTCAATTTGATTTTTTTCATTATTTTTAATCAAATCTTGGATCTTCTCCTGCGCGATAAGATTATTCGACCTGAAGATTAAGATTTGGATATTCTGCATTTTTAATTGGTGTTTTAATTTGATTGTTAAAGCCTTATACAATTTCAACTTATTTTATCTTTTTATTTTTGTTAAAATAGAACCTTATATGCGTGTAGTAATACCGATCTTATAGGGAATTTTAACGTTCTGAGTTGTGTTGTTTTGTTATTTTTGCATGAGTCACAACTAATCGATTTTGAGTAAAAAGTGAAAAGGTATACATGTGTAAAACTCTCTGTATAAAGATATACAAATTATGTCTGATGGATGGGGATCACATAAGATTCATGCTTAATTGAACCAATAAAATGCATCACAAAAATTCCTGAATCATTTGTTTGGAAGGTTTAGGTGGACAACAATACCAATGAATGACTTAACACCAGTCATAATAAACGCTGAAAATAAAACTATGATGGAAGGGCAATTTGGTCAATATGATTCCCTGCTCAAACTCACAAAAATATGTAATTGTTTAAATTTTTTTAAATAGCTTTGAAGTTCATTTGTTTACTGTCTTTATTGCTTTTCATTAAAAACCAAAATGATTTTATCTTTTTTTTCGTTTTATTTTCGATTGTTGATGTTGGAATACAAAACTTTATAAAATCATTTGGAAACATACTTAAATGTTAGTGTTTTTCAAGATCATTTAGTTGGACTTGATAAACAACTTTTTGTTGATGTTTGTGGTGTTAAATTGTCAAACAGTTGAAAAAATCTTTACAAGTACTTGAGTATGCTTACATTGTTAATTAAGATTTTTAACTTACAATTATCATGAGTAACAGGCCCCATCAATACATGAAGCTTGAAGTGGAATCTGTTTGAGGATCAAGAATTGAGGGGGAGACTTATTAAAGATTCAGTTCTGGAAAATGTTAAAGACTATACAATGTTAAAACAATTGTTTGAATCTTGACGTCAAATGTTCTTTGCACTTAAGGAAGGAATTGATAATTTGAAAGAGATGTGTTGAGAAGACAAGCGATACCCAGAGCTAAAATGTTGAAGCACTTAATTAGATTAGAAAGACTCGAAAATATCCAAGGGAGAGTCTGTTAGTGCATACATCTATTGCTTACGTCTTTGTCAAATGAAGGTGAACGGAGCTTTAAAGGAGCTAAAAGGTTGAGCATTATATATGGAGTAAAAATGAAGATATTATTATATGTAGTGATAGAGAATTTGAATACGAGCATGTGGACGAAAACGACACGTAAAATGAAGCTATAACGAATAAGTTATGCCCAAAACAGTTTTCTGTTATTCTGTGGCATAACATATGCGCTGAAAACATATGCGCTGGAAACATATGCGCCTGACTTATGCGCTGGTTGAAAACACATGCGCCAGAAATGCTCTAATCACCCTATAAATAGTAATTGTGACAGATGTTTTCATAACTCTTTGGTCCATAACGTATATGTACTGATATTTGTCATATCTTGTTGTAAACATTGATATATATGAGAAATAGAGAGAAGATAATGAGAAACCTTGTTGTTTTCGATCACGTTTAGGGATTCCGCACCTTTACATTGATTATAGATGTCGATCTACGTCTTGTTCACGACACCAACACGTTCCTACACTTGTAGTGGTTTGTTATTTCGGTTTTTGTTGTGGAGAAAACAAGATAAGATCAAGACTTGTTAATTTGATAAAAGCTTATTAGTCTCATGCTCATGCTTACCATTGATAGGCAAGCATGGCATGAGACATGCATATATTTCATAAAGGCCCAATGGGCTTATGCACAAATGGCCTTAGGCCCAAATAAGTTATTACAAGACTAGCCAACTTAACTAAACAATACAAAAGACTTCAACATAAACAAAACTAGGCTCAACAACAAATATGATAAGATGAGCTCTAGAAAAAATAAATGTATAAGGAGGTTAGAAGGATGAAAAGAGTAGTTTGGTCATATTGGAAATTATAGAAATAGAAATAAACTTTGATAATTTTGTCTTTTCACTCAAATTTGACTCTCAAGGTTAAAGTTGACTTATTGAATACTTTGACTTTTTTGGTCAAAAAAAAAAAAAAAAAAAAACCTCAATGGATTACAAGTTAACACCAAAAATAATGATGTGATCAGTTTGAATAACGAATTGGGAATCTATTGTCAAAGTCTTATGATGGGAGCCTTTTGTAGTAGGCAAATACTCCAAGAAATTAGTAAATGAACACGAGCAATTTGGAACAATTCTCTCCCTTTTTTCTTAATGCAAAAACAAATATTTAAACATGCAGGGAACTTGGATAACTAACTACCCATGTTCCTTATTCCATGGAGAACATGTTGAACATGTCCACTATCTTATTGCACTAACATAAACATGCAAATACCAAGTCAAATACTAGAAACAAACACATGCAAAAATAAAAATAGATAACGGCTTCTTTTCTTAATCCAAATAGCGACTGGGCTTCTTCCTTTCACGCTTGGGCTTGTTTTGGAATGAGGGTTGGGCTGGTTCATACGTTGGGTCGGGTCAAGATGTATCATCACTCTCCCCTTCAAAAGCGACGTTGTCCTCAATGTCGGTAAAAACGGGAATTGTTCTTGTAAAACTCTTTTGTTTTCCCACGTAGCTTCTTCGAGAGGACGATTTTCCCATTGAACAAGTAGCTGCTCTTGATTCTCTGATCCCACTCGTTTGTCCAATACACCTTCCGGTAAGAACGAGGCGACTTCTTCGTTGAAAGCTTCAATGTTCCCTTGATTTATCGGTGTGTTACCAAAGCTTGGTTTTAATAAGGAGACATGAAAAACCGGATGGATCTTCGATGATGGTGGCAATTCTAGTTTGTAAGCAACCTTACCGATGCGTTCCACTATTTTGTAAGGTCCAAAATATCTTCGTGAGAGTTTCTGATTTGCCCGATCTTGAACCGTTTTCTGGCGATAGGGTTGAAGTTTCAAATACACCCAATCATCGACTTCAAACTCTTTCTCTAAGCGATGCTTGTTTGCTTGTTTAATCATCCTCTTCTTGGCATTTTTAAGCGAAGCTTTTAAGGCTACCAACAGTTCCTGGTGGTTGGAAAGTGAAACGTCGATAGAAGCATTGGCAGTAGTTCCCGGAATGTAGTCGTGTACGGAGGTAGCTTCATGGCCATAAAGTGCTTTGAATGGTGTCATGTTGATGGAGCTGTGAAAGTTGGTATTATATGAAAACTCAGCCATGTATAAGTACCTTTCCCATTTGGATGGAGCTTCGAAGACATATTGTCACACCCCGTTGAGCGATTTGCGGAAGCGTAAAAACGGAAATGTAGCAGACACCTCTGGTATCAAGCACATTGTTTATAAAGAACAATATAAACTAGTTTACAATATTTTACATCGATCTACTTTGTTTACAACTAGGTGATACAAACTAAATCCAACGCGTTAAGCGACTTTACTTCTTACTAGCACACTTGCATCAATTCACCCAGCATTGATCGCAAGTCAAACACGTAGCACATTGACTTTCTAGTCCAAGTCTGGTATACCTAAAAAAACATGTTGAAATGGGTCAACTACAAATAGTTGGTGAGTTTCACGAGTTTCAAGAAATCAGTTGTGCGTACCACAATCATAGTTTGTAAATACGCAAGTATGTATGTATGTACGTTCACAAGTATGTTTGTTTGTATGTTTATGATGTAATTATGCTAAGCTACAGTGAAGCCTTGACTGTTCGTGTTGCGTGCCTCCATTTCCCACGCTCAATCAACCACTGTGGCCCCCTTTCCGCCCACAACATGCCCCGAGTAGCTATGTCTAACACTACATAGCGTGTTTGTATAATTATGGTCATATGCAAACGGGATAATGTCTCAGCAAACCATGCTGGCCCCGCCTGGGTTTGTCAAAACAATAGTACTATTTATAAGCCACCGGCTCGAAGTTAATCACTGTGTTCGTGGGGACTTTCGTGTGTTAGCACTTAGATAATTCCCATCATCAAACAATTCAGAGTATATATATATATGCATCAACATGTTTTTCACCCCAAAAGTTCATAAAAACAGTTTAAAGTGGGGTCATGAAACTCACAGTTTTGTAGGCACTCAGTGCGAGGTCAGCTCGGGATTCGTTTCCCTTGCTATCACTTAATCCCTATACTCAATATTATAATAATATTAATATTTTAATATTATATTAATCTCAATACTAAACTGGGCTGTATGTCTAATCTGGATATAGCTGGAATGCCCAGAAAGTGTCAATAGGCGTAGGTTGTGATGTTGTTCAATGTCTAATACTTAAAACCAAACTTGGCTCAGTTTTCCCGTTTTCGCAGCTGGGCCAAGTTGTTCGTTTATGCGTTCAGAAAATAGTTATGGGGAAATAAGTTTGGGTAAATGTGTTGGTCGATAAAATGATTAAGTTATAAAGAAAGATCATATATTGGGGTCCCGGATTAGCTACGGGGCCTGTTTCCGTTTATTCGGTTTGATTTGAGAAGAAACACGCAAAATCTATCCATATTGTCCTCCATGTTTCTCATAAAAAGGTTCGTTTTTACTTAATTAATCCAAAAACATGAATTTTGATCACTTTTGGTGTTTTGATATTCCCGCAGGTTCGCTAATCACGAACTTGCTGGTTTTTATAAAAATTGAATTTGTTTAATCTTCAAATTAACATAATTAATTAACCGTTAATCATTAATTTATGAAAATTTAGCCACTTATCAATTAAAATATGTATATTTTTATAAAAATATTTCTGGAATTATTTACTGGTTTATTAATTTATAAAAATTCATTTCACCTGCTATATTTAGCCTGAAAATTGTCCGTTTATCCCAAACGATTTCCAAAATTCCACAAAAATTCCTGGATGTTCAAACTATATCCCAAAAGCATCTGTGTCAATTCCAGAATGTAAAAAGCTTGGTCAATACTTTTTTCGGCTCAAATTCGGCTATAAAAACTTATAAAACGCACATGTACAAAACACCCTTATACTTTTCCAAATAATCCCAAACTTCATATGTGATCAAATTATACCAATTCTGAGTTCCCAACCAAATTTCATAATTTTTCAAGCATTTTAACTATTTTTCCCATTTAAACGTCCCAATTTGGTAATAAATTCGCCAAATATTCTCGGATGGTCGAAAAATTACCAAATTTGACAAGGGACTCAATGATATGGTCCCTGATGTCCCTGAAAAATTTCAAGACCTAACAATATACACATCATAACCGTAACCTAAACAGCCCGTAAACGAGTGATTCGGTAATACCTTAGAGGTTTTGGTTCGTTTTCGCATTTCTAATCAAGTTTTCAAGATCTTGTGCTTCTATGAAGGTTAGATACAAGTCCTATATCACAAACCAAGCAAGTTTCATCAACATAACAACCTATTAACTTAGGGTTTCGGCTAGGGTATTAAACCGAACTTTTGAACCGTAAAAACGACGTTTAAACCCTATAATCCATGTTTATGGCCAAAAAAATAGTATGATTCTGATTCCTAACCATGTGTATGATCAAAAAATGTTTTTGGACCATTTTTAGGATTTTTGCATGGTTAGAATATATTTTTGATAATAAAACTTTAATTCTTATGTTTAAACAAGTCTAAAATGATCAAAAATAAACAAGTTACCTTAATGTTTTGATGGAAGAAGGAGCTTAGAACTTGTTCCAGACCATACTTGAATAAAATATCAATTCCTCATATAATAACATAGCTTTCATGTTAAGGAAACCAAATTTTTCCACAAGGTGCGGCCGCCACAAAGGTGGGGTCCCCTTGGGCCCCTCTTGGCCATTTTACCTTGTTTTGCATGCCAACACGTGAAATTACGAGTCCAAATTTAATTCGGGTTCACTTTTTAGTGAGAAAAATTTATCGGGTACGACAAACAGCGCGTAAACAAGTGTTTTCGGCCATTTTTGTGTAAATTTATAAAAACATACTATTTGTTTGTAAAAATAGAAAATATTTTCACGGGTCGCTTAAAACATTCCCACTAAGTGTTTTGTAAATCTATTTTTTCTTAAAGGATGATATAATGCTTGGTTTGTAACTATCTTTCGCGTTTAAATCTATAGCGGGTAGTTAAACGAGCATGTTTTCGTTTAACTTGTTTGCTATCGAACTAAGGCCATAATATTAATATATTAGCTTATATTAATCGTATATCACTTATAGATGACCCCCCCCCCCCCCCCCGAGATATCTGGGTCATAACCAGATCCGTTCGGTTAATCGTTCGTTTGCTACGTAATAAGCGTTTAATTGCTTATTCGGTTTCTAAATACGAGATGTATCCGGTTTTGTCACGAATGTCACATTCTCCCCCAGTTAAGAAATTTCATCCCTAAAATTCAATATACCAGTTAAAAGCTCCTTAGGAACAAACAAGAATATTCATTTTCGATTTCAAATGTATAAAATTCCCCGTTATAAGGCATTTTACCGAACTTTGACCATTGAAATTCTGTTGAGTCTTAATCATTTATAAATCTATAGCGGGTAGTTAAACGAGCATGTTTTCGTTTAACTTGTTTGTTATCGAACTAAGGCCATAATATTAATATATTAGCTTATATTAATCGTATATCACTTATAGATGACCCCCCCCCCCCCCGAGATATCTGGGTCATAACCAGATCCGTTCGGTTAATCGTTCGTTTGCTACGTAATAAGCGTTTAATTGCTTATTCGGTTTCTAAATACGAGATGTATCCGGTTTTGTCACGAATGTCACATTCTCCCCCCGTTAAGAAATTTCATCCCTAAAATTCAATATACCAGTTAAAAGCTCCTTAGGAACAAACAAGAATATTCGTTTTCGATTTCAAATGTATAAAATTCCCCGTTATAAGGCATTTTACCGAACTTTGACCATTGAAATTCTGTTGAGTCTTAATCATTTATAAATCTATAGCGGGTAGTTAAACGAGCATGTTTTCGTTTAACTTGTTTGCTATCGAACTAAGGCCATAATATTAATATATTAGCTTATATTAATCGTATATCACTTATAGATGACCCCCCCCCCCCGAGATATCTGGGTCATAACCAGATCCGTTCGGTTAATCGTTCGTTTGCTACGTAATAAGCGTTTAATTGCTTATTCGGTTTCTAAATACGAGATGTATCCGGTTTTGTCACGAATGTCACATTCTCCCCCCGTTAAGAAATTTCATCCCTAAAATTCAATATACCAGTTAAAAGCTCCTTAGGAACAAACAAGAATATTCGTTTTCGATTTCAAATGTATAAAATTCCCCGTTATAAGGCATTTTACCGAACTTTGACCATTGAAATTCTGTTGAGTCTTAATCATTTGACTTTCTCGCCTATTATTTATACGGTTTCTTTACAAAGTTTAGTTATGAGTGAGTTTCCAAGTGGTATTATCGCCGCCTCGTAAGTAAGGCACTTGTTTGTTTCGGTATACAGGAAATTACTAGTAGGACTAAAACTCGACACTAAATTTGGTTTCAGTCAATTTGCTATGGGATTAAATTTCAGGATAACTTTGTCCGGTTCCGTATATGTTCATGTAAACTTAACAGTTTCCTCAACTCGAATCACACTTTTCAAAAGTCAATAATTCATTATGTACATCGGTATAGTTCTTTCATTAAATTTATGTGGGCTTCAGTTTGTTTTTGATTTGTACGAGTTTTATCTGTGGTTTCCGGACTCAGATTGGGTTTTGAATTTTGAATGTTGCTAAATTTTAGCTTATTAAGGTAAAGATTTATACTCTTGCTTGTATTGTACCAGTTATAGAGTCGCTCGTATAATATTATAGTAATTAATAGAATACGAGGATTAGACCAGTGGAAAATGTTGGCCTTAATTTTCTTCAAGATTTAATATACATTTTCAATGTAATTATCCCAATATTTGTATACTTCGCCCAGCTCAATCTGTTATTTGGGAATGACAGGTTGTGCTCAAACCGATTGGTTTTCTTAAGTTTTGCCAAAGATTAAGAGGCTAAATGACTATTTCAGTCCGAAGTAATCGAAATAAGCATACCATGTCGAGGTATGATTTTGTTGACATAATTGTAGGCGTGCCTTTCAGTCGTGTAGTTGCTATGGATCGAGAAGGAGCGTGCAAATTTAGTTAGTTGATCAACTAGTACCCGAACTACACTGTTTTCTCGGGATGATTTGTGAAAGGGTGTTACGAGGCTTAAAGTAATCTTTTCCCACTTCCACTGGGTGTTTCTGGTTATTGTACATTACCGAGGCTTTTTAGTATTTTTCCTTAATCCTAGCACGAGTCAGACATTCGGACCATCAATAGTAATACCTTAAATTTTTGTACATCTTATCGACACCTGGATGAATAGAATCTTTGGACTTATGTGCTTCGTCCATGATCAAGTCACATAGTTTTCCAAAAGTTGGAATCCAGACTCAGTTGTTTGTAGTATAGTATTTCATCGGTTTTCTTTTCAAAGTTCTGCTCATTCCTGTGTAAGTCTTCATTTTCTAAATGTTAAGCTCATAGGGCTTTCTTTTGAGCGATATGAATTTGCCCAATAAGGTTTGTCTAAACACTTGTTTCAAATGCCCGTACTTTCCAGTTTTTAATTTCATTCCTTCATCTCGAGGCATCGGTTTTCACAATTACAATTGTTCCACTCGTCTTTCGTATCCCATATTCAGTTTTTTCAGTTCAATTGCAGGTTATAAGCTTCTGCGATTCCTATAATTTGTTCGTTTAATGACATATAAATAACATGCCCATGTATTAGATGTAAAAACAATCGTCCCATACTCCGGGTTAAGGATAGAAAAATTTTCTCGTGTGTTTTTGACTCCCAAGAAGTGTATGTTATAACCCTGTTTCTCTGCATTTGTATGCACTCTAAACCTTTTTGGAATGTATCCCAATAGATTACAAGATCATCAGTCCCTTTCGGGAGACTTAGCATCGGGTTTGAACATAGTTTCTTTTTCATCAATTGAAAAGCCTTATTTTGTTCTTCTTCCCAATATAAATTCGGTCTTTTTGAGTTAAGAGGGTTAAGGGTTGGGCTATAGTGAAAAGTGTACAATGAAGCGCCAATAATACTTAGCTAGTTCCAAAATTTGGCGAATTTCTTTTGTTGACTCTGGTGTTTATTAGTTTTGCTCGGGTGTATGCAAATTCCGTGTCAACTAATAACGTGTTCGAAAAATCATATTCCTTGTAGCTAGAATTCATACTTGTACAATTCCTCTTGCCTCAACGCATCCAAGAGTGATCATAATTGTTGTTCAGATTCCTTTTTAGTTTTCGAATACATCAAGAGATTATTATTAACGTTATAATGAATTTGTCGCGGTACGGTTTACAACTCGGTTCGGGTGATCCATGAAAAATGCGGGTGTATTAGTCAGTCTGAAAGGCATAACTAAGGGTTCATAGTGACCATACCGAGATCGAAATACCAATTTAGAAACATCTTCCTTTTGGATCTTAACTTGAAGATAGCCGGATCGAAGGTCGATTTTCGAGAAGTAATTCGCTCCCTTGAGTTGATTGATCAAATCGTCGAATCATTAGAGGAGATGTTAGTTTTTGATGGTGATTTTTGTTTAGTTCTCCAGTAATCAACACACATCCTAAGCTTTCATCCTTCTTTACCAATTTAACACCGGTGCTCCCCAGTGATGATAACTAGGACTTATGAAACCTTTGTCTACTAATTATTGTAGTTGGGTAATTAATTCTTATATTTCGAAGAGTGCTAGACGATAAAGTGCCCTGGATAATAGGAGTTGCTCCCGAGATTAGGTCCATATGGAATTCCATGTGTTGGGTCGGTGGTAATCCGGGTGGTTCATCGGGAAGGACATATAAGTATTTACGTGTTACAGGGATATTTCCTATATATTTTTCGTCAGGGTTCTTACGATTACGCTTTCCCGAAACGCCATACCCTTGGCGTAAACGCTTTAATATTTTAAGATGAGTCATGAGAGGTAATTTTACACCAACCTTCTCTCCTTATATCATAATTACTTCATCATACAAGAGAGGAATTTTAACTATTTAGTCTCATCACACACAATTTTCGTCTTGTATTTAGCAAACCAGTCTATATTGATAATTACATCGATGCTTCCCAACTAGACCGGGATTAGGCCAATAAAAATGGTTAGTTTTTTAGGATAATTGGAAAGTTTTGGAGTATTTGCTTAACAGTTATAAATTTTTCTGTTAGCGAATTCTATAGCATAGAGGCTTACTAGTGCACTAACCAGTATATTTCCCAGGGATACGAATTCAATGGAGAATAACTCTTCTATCAGTATCTATATCAAACGAAACTGAAGCATATCAGTCAGAAATTACAAATGTATTCTCTTACCACAATTAAGTTTTGTCATGTACTATCTGATCCAATCACTAAACACGGCCTCCAGCCGAGTTAGACGCCAATGCTTGTTCTTTGTTTATCCAAGGACAGTTCTTTTTGAAGCGTTTCATACTTCCACACTCATAGCGAGCAGGAGGGTTTGTGTAACGATTCCGGCAAATTCAGGTATACCCTAGCCGGTATATACTAATTACGTGTTATTTAATACCGAATATATGAATTATAATGTGTTTGTACGAGTATATAAGATTCACAGTACGAATTATACTCGAATGTACAGCTAGTCGTATTGGAATTACGATTAACCGATGAACGGTTATTGAAACCCGAACGAATCGGGGATTACATTATAGACGAAATATATGATGTTTAGTAAGGTTTACGAAGTATTAAGGCTTCGGGATAAGTGAATTATAGCACAGAAAAAGGATTTCGATTTATTGGTACGTCGGTACGTTAAACGAAACCTTTAACATCAACCCAAGCAAGAGACGATCGATCAAGCCGAAAAAGATGCACAACTACCGACAATATGATGTGTTAAGTCAATAAATGTCATGGTTTAAGTTTTTAAAGTTTTTAAATCGGTTTTATATAAATTTCATTTTTAAGCCGAAAAACGACCGTTTTAGCTTCGTTTTAAGCCGAATTAAACGTTTAACCGAAAAATGAACTGAACCAGATTATCCAAAACATTATCCAGATTACGTAATCTGAACTTGTGGCCAAGAATGAGGGAGTGGGCCCCACCCCACCCCCTTAAGGTGGACCGATCGGACCAAGGGGGAACCCCTTGGCTTCCATTTTCTTTTTTTTATCATCATACTCTCAAAATCCTCTCCATCCTCCACACATTCAACCAAAAACCTTTGATTTTTAAGAAGATCCACAAGGTATAAACATGTTGTTATTGTTTAATCTTGGTTTTTAAATCCAAAATCTTGAGAAAATGAGGTTTCAAGTGAAAAATGGGTGAAAACCCGAGATGAAACCGATTCTTGCATGATCAAGTGATGTATACAAGTTATACAAGGGATCTTGGTCCAAGAAAGGAGTTAAAAGAGTCAAAAACGAATTTTTACGGTTAAAATCTTTGTTTTAATGTCTTAACCGAAACCATGAAAAAATGGCTTGATTGTGGGTATAACTTGCTTGGTGTGGTGTTTTTTTGCTTGTAGGTGTTGTATCTAGTTGCTAGCAAAGGCTAGAAAGCAAGATCTTTGCGATCTAAAGCTAGAAACACAAGGTAGTTCGGTTTTTCGTATGATTTGTATGATTTGGACATATTGTGGTAGACTTAGAGTTGGGTCATGAAATTTCACAGAGACGATCTACACATGAAAATATGAGATCTGTGAAAATTTGGTAATTTTTGGATAAAGGATGAATATTTGGTGAATTTAATGCTTGGTTTTGGCTAAAAATGGTGAAAAATAGCTAAACATCATGAAAAATTCTGGAAAAATTCAGATAAGATTTTAATAACATATAAAAGTCACACACAAAATTTCAGGTCCATTGGAGAAGTCTAAGTAGGCTTTTCGGTAAAACGAGTTCTAGGGTTTTCTAGCTCGGTTTTGGTGAAAATGGCATGAAAAATGAGATTTTGGTTCTGGAAAAATTACAGGGAACTATGTGGATGGCAGGGGTCATCCCAGAAAAATTTGGGATTTTTCTAAGATCGTTTGGTATTTTCGACATATTTGGTGTTTAAATGACGTTTAAAAATAGATAAATAAATGTTAAATATAGAAATTAATTCTGGAAATATTTTTATTAAATTCCTTACTGTCAAAAACTGATTTGTGCAAAATTTCAAGATCCGAGACTAAGCAGATATTTATTTGTGCTAAAAAGAACATAAAAACAAACTTTTAAAGCTTAAAATGCGTAAACCGGTAAAGTTCGCCTAAGCGAGCTGACCGGTGTATAAAAACCTTAAAAATGGACTATTTTCATGAAACTAAGTTAATCAAGTAAAAATAAATCATCCGAAAATAATTCGGATGATTTGGGTATTTTTACCCGATTTAACAGTTTCCGGTGTATTAAAGACGGAAACGGGCCCCGCGGCCAAACGGGGTGTCTAAACCGAGCTCTAATTTCACCACTTTAATTAAAATATCAGTAACAACTATTTCCGGGTCGTATGTGACCAAACTCATTTTTTAAAACATAAAGACGGATAACCGTGCTAGGCACGCAAAACGAGAAAACAAACTAATGGTAGTTTTGACTAAAGAACTCTAAGTGATATCACAATCTAAGTCCTGAGAAGTGTTTCGGGGTTAACATTGTCCCCGGATCGTGTACGGTACTGGGTTAACAGTGTCCCCAGATGTACCGGTTAACACGAATTTAAGTTATATTAATAGAAATTGTGTAGTAACGACTTAGGGATCGTATTACAGATCCGGACCGGTAGCCGCGCACAGTATTACATCCTTACTCACGAAAAGGTGAGTTTCACCAGCCCCTTTTTACTGAACTGTTTTAAATATTTTCACGGGGCGGAAAGCATGGTTTTATCAAAGTGTTTAAGTACATGCCGATCGCATGGAAATGAATGTATTTATATAATGTTTATTGTACGGGAATCGTACGGTAATGTATTAAGATGGTAATTGTCTGAGTTGCTAATATTGTAAGGCCCGAAACAGTGTTCTGGGTTAACAGTGTCCCCAGAGGTTATTAAATGTATTTCTGGGTTAACAGTGTCCCCAGAGGTTATTAAATGTGTTTCTGGGTTAACAGTGTCCCCAGAGGTTATTAAATGTGTTTCTGGGTTAACAGTGTCCCAGAGGTTATTAAATGTGTATCTGGGTTAACAGTGTCCCCAGAGGTTATTAGATGTGTTTCTGGGTTAACAGAGGTTTCACTTGTAGGCTCAGCATAATTACATCGCTAATTTATTATTATTATAATGATTTGTCATGGTTTATTTAAATTAGTGAAACTCACCAACTATTCGTAGTTGACCCGTTTTCTTTACATGCTTTCTAGGTACACCCAAATTGGAATGAGTGATACGTGCTTGATGATGTGTGCTATTTTGTGGAAGCTTAAGGGTCTATATTTTGTATTAAACATGTTAACGTACTATCGGTAAAACTTATGTGATAACGCCTAGACGGTAACGAAACTCGGAACAATGTAATACGTTTAAATTAATATAATGGTGTTTTCTTTATAAGCAATTCTGTTGATATCAGATGTGTCTGTTGCATCCCGTTTACGTTTCCGCTGCGGTTACGGGGTGTTACAGAACTTGGTATCAGAGCCATTGGTTATAAAGAATTAGGATGTCTTTAAAAGATACCTAAAATATAACCAGTAGCTCAAGTGTTATAGGATCTGAATATCAACTAATAATTTATTGTGACAAGGTCTGGATGAACTTGGATGGAAAAGTGAGTTATTATGGTCCGGAACATAATAACAGACTTGTCCGCACGAGGGAATTCAGGGGAAGTCACGGGGGACTTTAATAGGTAAAATTGGCAACATATGTGCAAATATATGATAATATTGTTATGTGGTCAAGTTGTATAAGTAAGTGCATATTAATTTGATTATGATTTACACTATGGAAAGAACTATATGTTTGTTAACTTGTGTGCAGGAAAGAATGTCGAGAACTCCTAGTTTGTCGGTGGAGGAGGACCCGGAGGAAGTCAGCTCCGGGAACTCTAGGAGCCTACGCGTATCATCCAGCTCTGAGCCTAGCGAGGCTAGTCGTAGGAGCTCTGGCCAGTCCTCCCCAGTCAGGATTGTCAGATCCCCTACCCCGCCCGCACCACAGGCCATCCCTGTCCCTCCCGGATTCAGACCCCGCCTCACGGCGCGGATCAGTGTCCCGCATGTCCCACCTACCTCGCCCCCACCCAGACCTGCTACCCGTAGGGGCGAGTCCTCCCGCTCCCAGCCCGAGCCTGTGACTCCACCTGTGTGGGGTCTCCCTAGGCAGGAAAGGGACGCGGCGGCATGGCTTTGAGTGCTCACCGAACATGTGAATGAGCACTCCGCCGCCTTGACAGTGGGAGTGCAGAGGCGGATGTATCTGGGGGACTGCATACTGGACCACCAGTATGCGATTGCGCAGCTGAAGAGGGAGTGCTCATACTCCCAGTGGATGATCGGCCGGATGGAGACGCGGATCCGGGTTATGCTGGCTGTGATGGTGGTGTTGGTGGCTGTGTTGGTGGGGTTGGTATACCACCGTGTTTAGTGATGTTAGGATGGTAGAAGTCATGGACCGCTTTTTGATACTCTGTGTAAGCAGTTAAGTGGTGATGCTAACATAGAGTGAATCTTGTGTAGTTATAATACAACCACTGGCCCTTAGGGGGTCTCTTTTGGGGTATATCATTATAGATACTTTTGGGTATCATTCAAGCACTGACCCATTGCGGGTTATGTCGAGATGATGCCGACATAGGCCCTTTGTATGAAAACTTAACTTATGTAATGATGACAGGAAAGTATGTGAACTGACATGGATGTAATATGTATTAATGTTTATTAATGAATGGAATGTTTGTTGTGTTTTATGATTGGAACTTGTATTAATTATATGTATTTTCTTGATGATTGTGTAGAATGGCACCAAAACGATCAGCTCAAATGTCGGAAGTAGATGTGAGCCGTTTGATTGCTCAACAGTTAGAGGCGGCGATACCGGTTATAGTATCGCGCATCGCCGCCAGTATTAACAATTCGACAAATCCAACCCCTCCGAGCAATCAAACGACCACCAATAATGATGGGGAACGAAATGTTAACCCTCCACAGAATGATAACACGATTCCGAGTAATGACGCACCGCCTAGGGTGGTCGTTACGGACAGTAATGGCCCTATACCAACTGTAGAAACGAACCGTACTGAACCGATTCCTGCATCCAGGGGATGTTCGATCAAAGACTTTATGTTGTGCAAACCTCTAGCGTTTAGCGGGTCTGAAGGACCAAATGGGTTGGTTAAATGGATCGAGAAAATAGAATCCGTTGTGAATATCAGCAACTGCCCCGAGGATTGTGTTGTTAAGTATGCTACCTGCACATTCACGGACCATGCCTTGACATGGTGGAACACGATAGTGCAGACCCGGGGTCAGGCGGCGACAAACCGCATGACCTGGACAGAGCTCAAGGCTCTTGTACTGGAACATTTCTGCCCGAAAAACGAATTGCAGAAATTAGAAAATGAATTGTGGAACCTGGAAATGCAGGGGGCAGACCATTTGGGTTATACGAACCGGTTTAATGAGTTGTCGCGATTGGTGCCATGGCTGGTCACCCAGAGTCGAAGAGGGTTGAGCGTTATTTTGGGGGCTAACTCCAGTTGTAAGGAGTATAGTCAATTCTGGGGGACACCAGACGTATGAGGGTGCGGTGACACAGGCTGGTATCGTCACATATGATTTCGTAAGGAGCGGTTCACTGAAGGTGGCAGGAGAATCCGCTGGGGGAAAGCGGGGTACACATGACTATAGGATCCAGGAAAAGCAGCAAAATAAACGTGCTAGGCCCACTGCCCAAAACTACGCCATGACTAGTTCAGGCGGAAGGCAAGAACCGCAGAAGGGAACGTTTCCTAAGTGTGGGAAATGCGGTTACCACCATGGTGGCGTGTGCAAAGAGGTGGTGTGCCACCGGTGTGGCAGGATTGGGCACTACGCACCGAGTTGTAGGACAAACCTGAACAACCTGAACCGACAACCGCAACCTATCCGTGCGCAGCCATTTAAGACCCAACCAGCCCGACAGCAAAACCCGCAAGGAAACCAAATGGTGACCACCAGCCGTGCTTGCTATGAATGCGGCAGCACGGATCACTTCAAAAGACACTGTCCGAAACTGAACCAGGGAGGAAACGGGAGGCAACCCACGGGTCAGGCATCGTCGTCCAATCCGGCGCGAGGCCGAGCATTCGTGATGGGGGCGAACGAAGCACGCCAGGACACCAGTGTAGTGACAGGTACATTCCTCGTCTCTGATCATTACGCTTCTGTATTATTTGATACAGGCGCCGATAGAAGTTTTGTTTCCGTTAAATTCCTGTCGATAGCAAACCTTCCAATTGGTGAGACCATAGAACCTTATACCGTAGAAGTCGCTAATGGTAAAACCATGATAGTTAATCGAATAGTTCGGAATTGCCCTTTTATTCTGAACGATCAATCCCTTCCGATTGACTTGTTACCGGTAGAATTGGGTAGTTTTGACGTGATAGTGGGAATGGATTGGTTAGCACGCAACAAAGTAGAAATAAACTGTGAAAATGAAATCGTCAAGATCCGGGTGTCGGATGACGAAGAGATATTAGTGCAAAGAGAAAAGTCAGGCACCATGATACCATTTATATCCCACCTCAAGGTGTTAAAATACATACGCAAAGGATGCGTGGCGTATCTAGCAAGCTTGACGGCCACTGATTCTGAGGAGAAACGGGTGGATGATATTCCAGTGGTACGCGAATTTCCACAAGTTTTCCCAGAAGAACTTCCTGGATTACCGCCAACCCGACAGGTCGAATTCAGAATCGACTTATTACCTCAAGCTGGCCCTGTTGCTAAGGCGCCCTACCGACTTGCACCATCCGAGATGCAACAATTATCCAACCAGTTGCAAGAATTGTTGGATAAAGGATTTATACGTCCCAGTTATTCCCCGTGGGGTGCACCTGTACTATTCGTGAAAAAGAAGGACGGGAGCCTTAGAATGTGCATTGATTACAAGGAATTGAACAAGTTGACAATCAAAAATAGGTATCCACTCCCCCTAATCGATGACCTGCTCCACCAATTACAAGGTGCGAGCTACTTCTCAAAAATAGATCTTAGATCGGGATACCATCAGGTTAGAATTCAAGAGGAGGATATCCCAAAAACCGCATTCCAGACTCGCTACGGCCATTACGAGTTCTTAGTTATGCCTTTTGGGCTAACAAATGCGCCAGCAGTGTTCATGGATCTCATGAATCGAGTCTGTAAACCCTACCTCGATAAAATCGTCATCGTGTTTATTGACGATATTTTGATATACTCGAAGAGTAAAGGATAGCACGAGCAACACTTAAGATTAATTTTAGAGCTTCTAAATCAGGAGAAGTTGTATGCAAAATTCTCCAAGTGTAACTTCTGGTTACAAGAAGTGCAATTCCTTGGTCACGTTATAAACCATCAAGGAATACACGTTGATCCAAGTAAGGTGGAAGCAGTTAAGAATTGGCAAGCGCCTAAATCGCCAAAGGAAATCCGCCAATTCTTAGGCTTAGCTGGATATTATCGTCGATTTATAGAGAACTTTTCCAGCATCGCCCAACCTTTAACCCTTCTGACCCAAAAGGATCGAAAGTATGAATGGGGTGAAGAACAGGAAACGGCGTTTCAAACGCTAAAACAAAGATTGTGCCAAGCGCCGATCTTAAGTCTCCCCGACGGAGACGATGGTTTTGTCGTGTATTGTGACGCATCCCGGAGAGGGTTAGGATGCGTGTTGATGCAAAATAATAAGGTTATAGCCTATGCTTCTCGACAGTTAAAAACACACGAGAAAAATTACACTACTCATGACTTAGAACTGGGAGCAGTCATCTTCGCACTTAAAATCTGGAGACATTATCTCTACGGTACAAAGTGCACCATCTTCACCGATCATAAAAGTTTGCAACACATATTCGATCAGAAAGAACTGAATATGAGGCAACGAAGATGGGTCGAATTGTTAAGCGACTATGACTGTGACATCCGTTATCACCCCGGCAAGGCTAACGTCGTAGCCGATGCCTTGAGTAGGAAGGATCGGGTTAAGCCATTGCGAGTGCGAGCACTGGAAATGATAGTCCAGTCGAACCTTTCGGACCTGGTTCGAGTCGCTCAACGCGAGGCGTTGAAAGAGGAACAATTGGAAAAAGAGGGACTTTACGGTAACGAGAAGAATTTCGAACAGCACGTGGACGAAATTCTCTATTTCAAAAATCGGATTTGGATCCCGACCCTCCATAACCTTCGAGAATTAATCATGGACGAAGCGCATAAATCGAAATATTCCATACATCCGGGATCGGATAAGATGTACAAGGATGTGAAGGAGTTCTACTGGTGGCCGGGTATAAAAAAGGATATAGCCACATACGTCGGCAAGTGTACGATGTGTGCGAGGGTTAAGGCGGAGCATCAGAAACCCTCGGGGATGTTACAACAACCGGAAATTCCCGAATGGAAATGGGAGCAAATCACGATGGATTTTGTGACACATCTCCCTAAGACGTCCCGTGGACACGATGCAATTTGGGTAATCGTGGATCGACTAACCAAGTCGGCACATTTTATTCCGATTAGAAATAATTATAACACCAAAAGACTTGCGCAGATTTATATAAATGAAATTGTGTCTCGTCATGGGATACCCATCTCAATCATCTCCGATCGAGATAGCCATTTCACCTCCAATCTTTGGCAAGCTGTACAAGAAGCGTTGGGAACGCGTATTGATCTAAGCACAGCTTAACACCCTCAGACCGACGGTCAGTCTGAGAGGACCATCCAAACACTGGAGGATTTGCTTCGTGCATGCGTACTGGATTTTAAGGGAAATTGGGATCAACATCTCCCACTCGTTGAATTTTCCTATAATAACAGTTACCATAGCAGTATAAAGGCAGCACCTTACGAAGCATTGTATGGACGGAAGTGCCAATCACCACTCTGCTGGACTGAAGTGGGCGACACACAGGTTATTAGATCAGATCTGGTCCAGGAAACGACCAGCAAAATCTTTGAAATTAAGAACAATCTAAAGGCCGCACGGGATCGGCAGAAGAGTTATGCCGATACCCGTAGAAAACCGTTATCATTTGAGAAAGGTGATAAAGTGTATTTGAAAGTATCACCTTGGAAAGGAGTAGTCAGATTTGGAAAGGCGGGGAAGTTAGCCCCTAGATACATTGGACCATTCGACATTACTGCAAAAATCGGTCCTGTAGCATACCGATTAGAACTGCCTGATGAATTAAGTGCAGTTCACAACGTGTTTCACGTGTCGAACTTGAAAAGGTGTCTGTCGGATGAGACATCGGTGTTACCCTTAGAGGGTGTCCAAATAAGTGATCAGCTTAATTTCGTAGAGGAACCCATAGAAATAGTGGACGGGAAAATCAAGCAACTTAGACACAATAAGATCTCGCTGGTCAAAGTTAGATGGAATTCGCAACGAGGCCCAGAATATACATGGGAACAAAAGGACGAATTTCGGAAGAAATACCCCCACCTATTTCCTCAAAAGGAAGTAGTTGACGCGTAAAATTTCGAGGACGAAATTTTTGTAACGGGGGGAGAATGTAACGATTCCGGCAAATTCAGGTATACCCTAGCCGGTATATACTAATTACGTGTTATTTAATACCGAATATATGAATTATAATGTGTTTGTACGAGTATATAAGATTCACAGTACGAATTATACTCGAATGTACAGCTAGTCGTATTGGTGTTGGTGCATTTTGTGACCGTCGCTATGCAATTCAGACCAGCGGAACGCCACAGGCGAAGTTAGCACAACTTCGCCTTAGGCGAAGTTAGAACAACTTCGCCATAGGCGAAGTTATGAACAACTTCGCCTACTGGCCCAAGCCCAAGCCCGAGAAGATGTTTTGTCTATATATATGTGTGTCTTGTTTAGGTTTTGTATCCAGAAATTACTGTGTGTCTTGAGTAGTTTGTTTGTTTAGAGAGAGTAAGAGACAAGGAGAGTCTTGTGAGACGACCCGAGGTAGAGCTCACCTCGGGTCAGTCGTGTTTTCTGTTTATGTTCTGTATGTCTCGTGGTTGATTATTATATATAAGAATCTGCAGATTTGATTATCCCGTTCTTGTATTTGTTCGAGTATTTGTTCGTGTACGTGTTTGTGTTCTTTATCTTTACACCAATAAACGAGTCTAGGAGGATTCCGCACTCCTAGACCTCGTGCGGATCTCGTATCGATCGGCGACGTCCCCGGGGGAACCTACAAGTGGTATCAGAGCCTTAGGCTCTTATGCTATGGTTCGAGATCTGCATTTTGGTGTTTCTGGCACGTTTCTGTGCGTTTCTGGCCGAACAGCGCCGTAGGCGAAGTTATTGTTCATCAGGCGAAGTTGCCGTCACTGTTCGTAGGGTTTCAGCGAAGATATAAGGTCTGGCGAAGTTATGAACAGGCGAAGTTGACTTTAGGCGAAGTTGACTTCTCGGCGAAGTTATAGCCAGGCGAAGTTATAGCCAGGCGAAGTTATGGACAGACGAAGTTAACTTTAGGCGAAGAAAAAAAAAAGGAGTATTTTGGTGTTTTCGTCTGTATGGCCAGGTGTACACGATTATTGTGAGACCGGAGATGTTGTTCCGTCAACGAGTGAAACTTGTTATCTCTGGGTCTTACGTGTGAACAAATACGTGTCAACTCTGGATATAGAGTTGAGTTTGTGAATGAGATATTGATTGAAACTGGATATTGACACATATTTGGGTGTTTGTGGGCAATGAAATTGTTGTTGTTCGAGGTGACCAATTGAAGAAAGTCAAATTGAACTGAAGGTTTTTGTCATTACTGGATTGCGGTCAGAGCATATAATTTATGTTACTTTCAAGGCGTTCGAGAATTGGATCCTGAAACGTGATGCTTATTTATTAGAGTGAAAATTCTGGAACAAGTTGGATTTAATCGGGAACTAAAGTGTTTATGTTCTTGATCGTTATCCCTGGTGATTGAAGATGCTTCGGATTAATTAATGGTCATGTGTTAGATTCTGTCGAGGTGGTTTTGTGATGAAATTGATCACTTGATGTTGAGTAGTTGAAGATTAAACCTTATCGTATGCCGACGAGTTGGTGAAGTTGTGGAGGAAGCCCAACTTCACGTGTTGGTGAAGTCAGATGGACTCACGTGACTGGTTGAGATGATCTATTGGCACGAGGATGCATGCATTTCAAAGACCTCAATCGTTATAGTCGGAGAAGCTTACACTGAAGGGGAGATCTGATATGGAAGACGCTGGGTGACTGGTAGATTTGTGAAGCTATAGGACAGTTTCAGACACGACTGGTTGATGAGCAAACAGAAGATCATCAGTTAAGAGGGAGTCTGTTGGTGCATGTTTTGTAACAGATGATCTTTTGTGTTTGTTAGAATTGAGAGCAACGGTCAAAGGGGAGACTGTTGGTGCATTTTGTGACCGTCGCTATGCAATTCAGACCAGCGGAACGCCACATGCGAAGTTAGCACAACTTCGCCTTAGGCGAAGTTAGAACAACTTCGCCAACGGCGAAGTTGTAACAACTTCTGCCTTAGGCGAAGTTATCACAACTTCGCCATAGGCGAAGTTATGAACAACTTCGCCTACTGGCCCAAGCCCAAGCCCGAGAAGATGTTTTGTCTATATATATGTGTGTCTTGTTTAGGTTTTGTATCCAGAAATTACTGTGTGTCTTGAGTAGTTTGTTTGTTTAGAGAGAGTAAGAGACAAGGAGAGTCTTGTGAGACGACCCGAGGTAGAGCTCACATCGGGTCAGTCGTGTTTTCTGTTTATGTTCTGTATGTCTCGTGGTTGATTATTATATATAAGAATCTGCAGATTTGATTATCCCGTTCTTGTATTTGTTCGAGTATTTGTTCGTGTACGTGTTTGTGTTCTTTATCTTTACACCAATAAACGAGTCTAGGAGGATTCCGCACTCCTAGACCTCGTACGGATCTCGTATCGATCGGCGACGTCCCCGGGGGAACCTACAATTGGAATTACGATTAACCGATGAACGGTTATTGAAACCCGAACGAATCGGGGATTACATTATAAACGAAATATATGATGTTTAGTAAGGTTTACGAAGTATTAAGGCTTCGGGATAAGTGAATTATAGCACAGAAAAAGGATTTCGATTTATTGGTACGTCGGTACGTTAAACGAAACCTTTAACATCAAACCAAGCAAGAGACGATCGATCAAGCCGAAAAAGATGCACAACTACCGACAATATGATGTGTTAAGTCAATAAATGTCATGGTTTAAGTTTTTAAAGTTTTTAAATCGGTTTTATATAAATTTCATTTTTAAGCCGAAAAAACGACCGTTTTAGCCTCGTTTTAAGCCGAATTAAACGTTTAACCGAAAAACGAACTGAACCAGATTATCCAAAACATTATCCAGATTGCGTAATCTGAACTTGTGGCCAAGAATGAGGGAGTGGGCCCCACCCCACCCCCTTAAGGTGGACCGATCGGACCAAGGGGGAACCCCTTGGCTTCCATTTTCTTTTTTTTATCATCATACTCTCAAAATCCTCTCCATCCTCCACACATTCAACCAAAAACCTTTGATTTTTAAGAAGATCCACAAGGTATAAACATGTTGTTATGGTTTAATCTTGGTTTTTAATTCCAAAATCTTGAGAAAATGAGGTTTCAAGTGAAAAATGGGTGAAAACCCGAGATGAAACCGATTCTTGCATGATCAAGTGATGTATACAAGTTATACAAGGGATCTTGGTCCAAGAAAGGAGTTAAAAGAGTCAAAAACGAATTTTTACGGTTAAAATCTTTGTTTTGATGTCTTAACCGAAACCATGAAAGAAATGGCTTGATTGTGGGTATAACTTGCTTGGTGTGGTGTTGTTGTGCTTGTAGGTGTTGTATCTAGTTTCTAGCAAAGGCTAGAAAGCAAGATCTTTGCGATCTAAAGCTAGAAACACAATGTAGTTCGGTTTTTCGTATGATTTGTATGATTTGGACATATTGTGGTAGACTTAGAGTTGGTCATGAAATTTCACAGAGATGATCTACACATGAAAATATGAGATCTGTGAAAATTTGTTAATTTTTGGATAAAGGATGAATATTTGGTGAATTTAATGCTCGGTTTTGGCTAAAAATGGTTAAAAATAGCTAAACATCATGAAAAATTCTGGACAAATTCAGATAGGCTTTTTATAACATATAAAAGTCACACACAAAATTTCAGGTCCATTGGAGAAGTCTAATTAGGCTTTTCGGTAAAACTAGTTCTAGGGTTTTCTAGCTCGGTTTTGGTGAAAATGGCATGAAAAATGAGATTTTGGTTTTGGAAAAATTACAGGGAACTATGTGGATGGCAGGGGTCATCCCAGAAAAATTTGGGATTTTTCTAAGGTCGTTTGGTATTTTCGACATATTTGGTGTTTAAATGACGTTTAAAAATAGATAAATAAATGTTAAATATAGAAATTAATTCTGGAAATATTTTTATAAAATTCCTTACTATCAAAAACTGATTTGTGCAAAATTTCAAGATCCGAGACTAAGCGGATATTTATTTGTGCTAAAAATAACATAAAAACAAACTTTTAAAGCTTAAAACGCGTAAACCGGTAAAGTTCGCCTAAGCGAGCTGACCGGTGTATAAAAACCTTAAAAATGGACTATTTTCATGAAACTAAGTTAATCAAGTAAAAATAAAATCATCCGAAAATAATTCGGATGATTTGGGTATTTTTACCCGATTTAACAGTTTCCGGTGTATTAAAGACGGAAACGGGCCCCGCGGCCAAACGGGGTGTCTAAACCGAGCTCTAATTTCACCACTTTAATTAAAATATCAGTAACAACTATTTCCGGGTCGTATGTGACCAAACTCATTTTTTAAAACATAAAGACGGATAACCGTGCTAGGCACGCAAAACGAGAAAACAAACTAATGGTAGTTTTGACTAAAGAACTCTAAGTGATATCACAATCTAAGTCCTGAGAAGTGTTTTGGGGTTAACATTGTCCCCGGATCGTGTACGGTAGTGGGTTAACAGTGTCCCCAGACGTACCGGTTAACACGAATTTAAGTTATATTAATAGAAATTGTGTAGTAACGACTTAGGGATCGTATTACAGATCCGGACCGGTAGCCGCGCACAGTATTACATCCTTACTCACGAAAAGGTGAGTTTCACCAGCCCCTTTTTACTGAACTGTTTTAAATATTTTCCCGGGGCGGAAAGCATGTTTTTATCAAAGTTTTTAAGTACATGCCGATCGCATGGAAATGAATGTATTTATATAATGTTTATTGTACGGGAATCGTACGGTAATGTATTAAGATGGTAATTGTCTGAGTTGCTAATATTGTAAGGCCCGAAACAGTGTTCTGGGTTAACAGTGTCCCCAGAGGTTATTAAATGTATTTCTGGGTTAACAGTGTCCCCAGAGGTTATTAAATGTGTTTCTGGGTTAACAGTGTCCCCAGAGGTTATTAAATGTGTTTCTGGGTTAACAGTGTCCCCAGAGGTTATTAAATGTGTATCTGGGTTAACAGTGTCCCCAGAGGTTATTAGATGTGTTTCTGGGTTAACAGAGGTTTCACTTGTAGGCTCAGCATAATTACATCGCTAATTTATTATTATTATAATGATTTGTCATGATTTATTTAAATTAGTGAAACTCACCAACTATTCTTAGTTGACCCGTTTTCTTTACATGCTTTCTAGGTACACCCAAATTGGAATGAGTGATACGTGCTTGATGATGTGTGCTATTTTGTGGAAGCTTAAGGGTCTATATTTTGTATTAAACATGTTAACGTACTATCGGTAAAACTTATGTGATAACGCCTAGACGGTAACGAAACTCGGAACAATGTAATACGTTTAAATTAATATAGTGGTGTTTTCTTTATAAGCAATGCTGTTGATATCAGATGTGTCTGTTGCATCCTGTTTACGTTTCCGCTGCGGTTACGGGGTGTTACAGTTTGTTATAGGTTGTGAGCAAATTGGTTGCAATTGGGATAATTGTGAATGATGAAGTTAGAATGGTCGGCTTATAGCGCTCAAAATGTTTTCACAGCTACATGCATAGTATCCAATCTTCCTGCTTTTATGACATTCCTTTATTCGCCATTTCCTTATATGATAATAATTACATTTCCCACACTTTGGCAAAGGTTCGTTGTATATTATTCATTCGGAACTAAAGCTAATCTTAGTATCGGTTTGAGTTGTAGGGCGCGCATGTTTAATTAGTTGTAATTCGTGTACCCTTGTTTCGTGTTTGGTTCGTTTTGTACTAGATGATTCCCCGATACTCTCAACACACCATTTCTGACCAAATCTAAAGCTATCATACCGGCTTGAGTCACGGCATTTTTAAAGATTTAGTGGTAAACCGAATTAATTAAATTTCTTACTTCTGGGGCTACTAACTTTGGCACTAATCATACCAGATTGTTAGAACAGTTTTTGTATTCCAGCTGATCCACACCTTTCGTTTTCAGTTTCCCGGTTTCGTATTCTAATTTCTAGATTTCATTCTTTGAATGGAAATGTTTTAATAAAAGGGTTTTCAGTTTTGTCCAAGTCATACGGTTGGTTGCCTCTTGTTCCCAAATTTGTACAATCGTTTTCTACCACATAAGGGCGTGGCCAGGTAATGTAATAGTACCTAATTAATAATACAATTTAATGGGAAACTATTGGTATGGATAACAGACTTTATTGTCTCGATCCATTTTACTAACTCATTTGATTCTTTATTACCACTAAAATTTACATGTTTGCACGACTTAAATCGTTTAAACGAGTATTCCCGTCATGAAGGATCACGGTTGTTACGACTAGTATTCATGTTCGGTAAAAGATTTTTGTTGCCAATGAAATTTAGTGGGGGAAATTATTGTTATTAGCAGTATCACCAATGTCCCGTGGGAGAGCATTATTCGTGACAATGTTCGTATTTATTGAGAAAATAACATTTATAGGTGTATTAGTATTGGGCAGCTAAATAATATTCACACCCATAATAGTGTTTGGCCTTTTATTTGTATTCATTGTTGTATTAATGCTGGCAGCGAATCGCGCTACGATTATCAGAGTTACTATCTGCAGTTGCCGAACAATCATTTCGGCCACAACTGCCTCAAATCACATGTTTGTTTTCTTCGGGGCCATTCTATAATGATAAACAGCTAAACTTCACATAATACTAATTTTCCCTATAACTCATTGCGCAGGGAATCACATTAACTAACAGTCAGGTAATTCAAATAGCAGATACATATTACACACATCAAATCATGTATCTATATACCCCGGATAGTACATAGATTTAGCCGAATAAGGCCATTGTTTGCATGTATGTCTCGAAAATTGTCATCCCATGACAAGTAAATTTAACCCGGTAAGGGTCAATGTTTGTACTAAAAGATTCAGATCATCCTCCGTATGAGCATAGCATACTATCAAATGCTTGCATAGAGTATCGGAATTTTACAACAGTGTCATACTATCCTTGTCTATCCGAGCCCACATTATAATAATCATGCATAATTCACAACTTGTATAACAATCATTCCGACATAGTCCCATCATTGGGTAACTGTTTTATCCTGCCTCTAACCTAAGTAAAGATTTGTTCGTTATAAGTTTAAGCAAGATGTTATAATCGGGAGGCATTTGTATACTTCCTTTGACCTTTGGATATTATTAAGTATAATTAGAAAATATTTTTTCACCAGGTCATTCAGTATCCGTAAGCATGCCAGGTTTAGTAAAAGTGGTGATTTACTGGTTGGGGTAAGTATGTCCCATTCCAGTCCACGTACGCCATCGATTCGTGAGCATGGGGTTTTTCTTCTATAATAAACCGATTGGAATAGCAGAATATAGGAGAGGTTGGAGGTTCTCGTACATAGATGATTTACAGAGTTTGCTAATTCAGAAGGTTCATCAGAGTCAATTGCTCTGGTGATATGTAAAGGGAATTATTATTATTAGTATTCCTTTTTGAAATATCTTTAATACATTATATGTAGTGGTAGTCACGGTTTGTTACAGAACTGGGGACTCAATAAGGTAATTATTGTATTTATAATTCAATAGTTCGGGCTCATCACTAGGCATTCTCACAAGAATATTGTTTGTTTTCAAAAAACGAAAGCGAAGAGGCAACTTGAAAACTGTTTAGTTTACTATTTGAAAACAAGTATATAGGATAAGATTAGATCCAAGTTGAGAAGTGTTGTGCCCCCTGGATTTGATTGTATGTAGGTCACACCTCCCACAGTTCTTTCCTGGGCCTAGAATTTATGCTCGGTCTGTGATTCAATCATATAATAAGGTTTAGTTTGGACTTGAAAGAACGTCCACACATTCTCGTTCACAGGCAACATCAGTTCTTCATCCTATATGGGGCTACCGATTTCGACATCTTTCAGCTCAACGATTTGTCATAAAAATAATATTTTTCGATAGTATGAATCAGAGTAAGGGATATTATTACTTAAGGCCAAATAAAATATTCTATTTGTTATGGTCAAGTACCATATTAATTACGATAAAATATAATATTATTATTAATAAAATAAAATTTTAAATTAATATTTATTATAATCGAATATAATATTCATTATACGAAAACTTAGTATTAACGATAGTACAATACGTACACATGTTCGTACACCTTGTTCCAAATAAGCACGTATGTGTTTTACATATATATATACTTACTCATTACCTTTTATACACATATGTTGCCACTTTTACCTATTCATACGTTCTGCGACTTCTCCCCGAATTCTCTCGTACAACCAAGTCTGTTATTATGTTCCGGACCACAATAACTCACTTGCCCTACAAGTTCATCCCGGCATCCATCAGTATAAAATATTAAATTATTATTTATTTTTCCCAGAGTTAATCGAGCCTACGGTTATATTTTAGGTATACTGAGGGATAACCTAATCCTTTATAACCAATGACTCTGATACCAACTTCTGTCACACCCCGTTGAGCGATTTGCGGAAGCGTAAAAACGGAAATGTAACAGACACCTCTGGCATCAACCACATTGTTTATAAAGAACAATATAAACTAGTTTACAATATTTTACATCGAACTACTTTGTTTTCAACTAGGTGATACAAACTAAATCCAACGCGTTAAGCGACTTTACTTCTTACTAGCACACTTGCATCAATTCACCCAACATTGATCGCAAGTCAAACACGTAGCACATTGACTTTCTAGTCCAAGTCTGGTATACCTGAAAAACATGTTAAAACGGGTCAATTACAAATAGTTGGTGAGTTTCACAAGTTTCAAGAAATCAGTTGTGCGTACCACAATCATACTTTATAAATACGCAAGTATGTATGTATGTATGTACGCTCACAAGTACGTTTGTTTGTATGTTTATGATATAATTATGCTAAGCTACAGTGAAGCCTTGACTGTTCGTGCTGCGTGCCTCCATTTCCCACGCTCAATCAACCACTGTGGCCCCCTTTCCACCCACAACATGCCCCGAGTAACTATGTCTAACACTACATAGCGTGTTTGTATAATTATGGTCATGTGCAAATGGGATAATGTCTCAGCAAACCGTGCTGGCCCCGCCTGGGTTTGTCAAACCAATAGTACTATTCACAAGTCACCGGCTCGAAGTTAATCACTGTGTTCGTGGGGACTTTCGTGTGTTAGCACTTAGATAATTCCCATCATCAAACAATTCAGAGTATATATAGATATGCATCAACATGTTTTTCACCCCAAAAGTTCGTAAAAACAGTTTAAAATGGGGTCATGAAACTCACAGTTTTGTAGGCACTCAGTGCGAGGTCAGCTCGGGGTTCGTTTCCCTTGCTATCACTTAATCCCTATACTCAATATTATAATAATAATAATATTTTAATATTATTATAATCTCAAAACTAAACTGGGCTGTATGTCTAATCTGGGTATAGCTGGAATGCCCAGAAAGTGTCAATAGGCTTAGGTTGTGATGTTGTTCAATGTCTAATACTTAAAACCAAACTAGGCTCAGTTTCCTCATTTTCCCAGCTGGGCCAAGTTGTTCGTTTATGCGTTCAGAAAACAGTTATGGGGAAATAAGTTTGGGTAAATGTGTTGGTCGATAAAATGATTAAGTTATAAAGAAATATCATATATTGGGGTCCCGGATTAGCTATGGGGCCCGTTTCCATTTATTCGGTTTGATTTGAGAAGAAACGCGCACAATCTATCCAGATTGTCCTCTAGGTTTCTCATAAAAAGGTTCGTTTTACTTAATTAATCCAAAAACATGAATTTTGATCACTTTTGGTGTTTTGATATTCCCGCAGGTTCGCTAATCACGAACTTGCCGGTTTTATTAAAATTGAATTTGTTTAATCTTCAAATTAGCATAATTAATTAACCGTTAATCATTAATTTATGAAAATTTAGCCACTTATCAATTAAAAAATGTAAATTTTTATAAAAATATTTCTGGAATTTGAAAAGGGACTCAATGATATGGTCCCTGATGTCCCTGAAAAATTTCAAGACCTAACAATATGCACATCACAACCGTAACCTAAACAGCCCGTAAACGAGTGAGTCGGCAATACCTTAGCGGTTTTGGTTCGTTTTCGCCCGTCTAATCAAGTTTTCAAGCTCTTGTGCTTCTATGCAGGTTAGATACAAGTCCTATATCACAAACCAAGAAAGTTTCATCAACATAACAGCCTATTAACTTAGGGTTTCGGCTAGGGTATTAAGCCGAACTTTTGAACTGTAAAAACGCTGTTTAAACCCTATAATCCGTGTTTATGGCCAAAAAAAAGAGTATGATTCTGATTACTAACCGTGTGTATGATCAAAAAATGTTTTTGGACCATTTTTAGGATTTTTGCATGGTTAGAATTTATTTTTGATAATCAAACTTTAATTCTTATGTTTAAACCATGTTTAAACAAGTCTAAAATGATCAAAAATAAATAAGTTACCATAATGTTTTGATGGAAGGAGTTTAGAACTTGTTCCGGACCATACTTGAATAAAATATCAATTCTCATATAATAACATAGCTTTCATGTTAAGGAAACCAAATTTTTCCACAAGGTGCGGCCGCCACAAAGGTGGGGTCCCCTTGGGCCCCTCTTGGCCATTTTACCTTGTTTTGCGTGCCCACATGTGAAATTACGAGTCCAAATTTAATTCGGGTTCACTTTTTAGTGAGAAAATTTATCGAGTACGACAAACAGCGTGAAAACAAGCGTTTTTCGGCCATTTTTGTGTAAATTTATAAAAACATACTATTTGTTTGTAAAAATAGAAAATATTTTCACGGATCGCTTAAAACATTCCCACTAAGTGTTTTGTAAATCTTTTTTGGCTTAACGGATGATACAATGCTTGGTTTGTAACTATCTTTCACGTTTAAATCTATAGCGGGTAGTTAAACGAGCATGTTTTCGTTTAACTTGTTTGCTATCGAACTAAGGCCATAATATTAATATATTAGCTTATATTAATCGTATATCACTTATATATGACCCCCCGAGATATCTGGGTCATAACCAGACCCGTTCGGTTAATCGTTCGTTTGCTACGTAATAGGCGTTTAATTGCTTATTCGGTTTGTAAATACTGAGATGTATCCGGTTTTGTCACGAATGTCACACATATGCTCTGAGGTATGATTCGAGGTAGTGGTTAACCACCTAAGTTTGGCCATTGGTTTGGGGGTGGTAAGCACTTGAATGGAGTAGTTTCGTTCCCATCTGTTTGAACAATTCTTTCCAAAAACGGCTTATAAAAATCGGGTCTCGGTCCGAAACAATGGTCTTTGGTAACCCATGCAATCTATAAATTTCTTTCATAAAAATTGTAGCTAACGAGATCGCAGTGTAGTGGGGTGGTAAAGCAATAAAGTGTGCGAATTTCGATAAACGATCTACAATAACCCATATTATCGTTTTACCATTAGATGCCGGTAGACTCGTTATGAAATCCATAGAGATGTCATGCCAAGTATTTTCCGGAACCGGAATAGGTTGAAGCAAGCCATAAGGTTTATGGTTCGGTGTCTTAATAGCTTGGCAGACCGCACAATTCTTGATGGATACAGCAACATCTTTTTTTAACCCGAGCCAAGCGAACGAAGTGGAAAGCAGTTTAATGGTGGCTGTGACTCCGGAATGGCCACCGACCGGAGAGGAGTGAAATATTATAACAGACGTTCTCGAACGTTTCCAATTGGTGGTACTAAAATTTTTCCAGTAACATAAACGAGTTCATCCCGATAAACATGATGAGGAAAAGCGATTGGATCAGCAGTAATTTTTGTGACAAGCTCCATACCAATGGGATGATCTTTGAAGTATTGCTTAATTTCCACCAACCATGGTGCTGTGGAGTGTGAGATGGCCATCATAGATGGACTTTGGACTCGGCTCAAAGCGTCAGCAACCTTGTTTTCCTTTCCTGGCTTGAAGTGGATTTCGAAGTCGTACCCAAGTAGTTTAGTAATCAATTATTGCTGTTCCGGAGTATGAATGGTTTGGGTAAGCATGTGTTTAAGGCTGTGGTGATCGGTATAGATGCGAAAACGCCTCCCGAGAAGGTGTTGACGCTATTTACGAACCGATTCGGTGATGGCGTATAATTCCTTGGTATATGTTGATTGAGCTTGCATGGTGGGGCAAAGTTTTTTTAAGAAAAAGGTGATGGGACGATTGTTTTGGGAGAGGACAGCTCCAATGGTGTAGCCCGAAGCGTCGGTAGTAAGATCAAAGGGTTTGGAAAAATCAGGGAGTGCTAAAGTAATGAGGTTTTGCATATGGTTTTTAAGGGTGTTGAAGGCTGACTCGGCTTTTTCGGTCCATGCAAATTCTTTTGCTTTGAGGAGGTCGGTTAAGGGCGTGGCAATGTTGGCGTATTGAGGAACAAACCGGCGGTAATACCCGATGATTCCTAAAAAGGCCCGAAGAGTAGTGAAGGAGACCGGTTTGGGCCATTGTTGGATGGTGATTATTTTTTCTGGTTCAGGCCATACACCTAGGGCCGAAATCCCATGGCCCAAAAAGGAGATATCGTCCACAGCAAACACACAATTAGAAGCTTTGGCATGAAAGTGATTGTCATAGAGCGTTTCAAAGACATACTTGAGATGACCATAGTTGGCCTCTTTAGAGGAACTATAGATCAGTATGTCGTCAAAAAACACCAAGACGAACCTACGTAAGACCGAACGAAAAAGATCATTCACGGCTGATTGGAAGGTTGACGGGGCGTTCGTAAGGCCAAACGGCATGACCAAGAATTCATAATGGCCATCGGTTGTGCGAAACGCGGTCTTATGAATGTCTTGTTGTGCCACTCAGATTTGGTGATAACCTGATCGGAGGTCAATCTTGGAGAAGATTGTTGCACCGTTAAGCTCGTCCAAAAGTTCATCAATGGTTGGGATTGGAAAACGGTCGCGGATTGTGACGGCGTTCAGAGCGCGATAATCGACACAAAAACGCCAAGTACCATCCTTTTTTTTCACCAATAACACCGGTGAAGAGAACGGGCTTTGGCTTGGTCGAATGTTACCGTCTCGAAGCATTTCATCGATCAATTGGTCATGACTTGTTTTTGGAAATGTGGGTAACGGTATGGTTTCACGTTGCCTGGTTGATTGTTATGCAATGGTATGTGATGATCATGAGGCCGTGAAGGTGGTAAGGAATGTGGTGTGTCAAAGACGGTTTGGAAATTGATAAGGAGTGCTGTGATTTGAGTATCTTGGTGAATAAGGGTATCGGTTGAGGTTTGTGTTTGGTTTGGGAAATCTAGCAGTAATGCATGGAGGGAAGCGATTGAACCGTGACGAAGCATGGAGGACAGTGAACTGGAGGTAACGGGTTTGCTCATGGGTTCACCTTTGAGTGTGGTTTGGTTTCCATTAATGGTAAAGGAGAGTTCAGGACCGAAAAATCAGCTGTGATAGGACCTAGAGTTCCTAGCCATGAGATACCCAGGACGACATCAGCACCTTGAACCAGAAACACAAAGAATGGTATTTGAAAAGGTGCCTTTTGCAATTGTAAAGGAACATCAGGACAATGTCCTTGACAATATATGTGTTGTCCATTACCGACCATAACAGGGAACGGTTGGAGTGGTTTCGTAGGCAACCCCAATAAAGATGGGATACGATGCTGGATAATATTGTGGGTGCTATCACAATCAATGACAACGGTAACCGGCGAGCCGTTAATGTATCCCGTTATGCAGAGGGTTTGGAGGGAACACATACCAAAATAGGCGGCATCCGATAACGACATGAACTGTGGTGGTGTGATACTGGTTTCTTGAGGATCGGGTGGTTCATCGAGCGAAGCAACCTGGTCTTCGTTATCCACAATTAACAAAAGCTGTGGAGGTGAACACTTGTGGCCGGGAAAATTTTTTTCCAGGCACCGGAAACAGAGACCCTCTTTTCGGCATTGTTGGATGGCTTCTGGTGACAATTTGGTAAATGGTAGCGGTTTAGGTGGTGATGGTAGCAGTGGTGGTGGTGTTACGGTAATGGTAGGTTTAGGGTTTGAAGATGATGTGGCTGGGAACTGAGAAGTAGGGGATATTGTTGTGAGTGGGGCTGTTGAGTGGGAAACGTAGGTTTTAGGTGAGTAAGAGTATTTATGTTTCATGGCAAGGGTCAGTTTATCTTCCACAAGACGTGCTAACGCACATGCATCGTGATACGTCGTAGGTTTTAGGACCGCTAATTCCGCTTGGATCTCCGGCTTAAGACCCAATATAAAACAATTACGTAGGGTTCGTTGTGAAAGCCCGGTTATACGATTGCTTATCCTTTCAAATTCGGTTTGGTATTCCGGAACGGAAGCTACTTGGCGAAGCTTAAAAAGTGTAGCCTCGTGGTTCTCGTATGTGGACGGGCCGAAACGGAGTTCAACTTCTCGTTTAAAATCGGTCCATGAGCCCAACAATTCATTGTTAGCTTGGTTTTGATACCACGAAAGGGCGTCCCGTACGAAATGGAAGGCGGTGAGTTCAACACGTTCGTCTGGTGGAATGTGATAGTAGGTAAAAAAATGGTCGGCTTGAAAGATCCAACCGAGTGGGTTGAAGCCGTCAAAAAGGGGAAGAGTAATTTTTGGGTGGCGGGGTTGTTGATTGTTGTGAACTTGATGAACACGGTGTGGCGAGTGAGGTTGATTGAACGGGTTGTCATCGTCTAGGTTGTCGGTGAGTTTAGTGACGTGATTGACTAGGTGGGCTGTAGTTTCAGTTTGGAAATCAAGTTTGGCGTTGAGATTAGCAGTGGCTTGGACAAGGGCGGCTAGTTGTGTTTGAATGTTGGCTTGGGTGTTGGCTGCAGTAGAGGCGGCAGTAGAGGTAATTTGGATGAGTTGGGATAGTTGATCGGATACGGTGGGTGGAAAATCATCAGAGCTGGACGTATCTTTGCGAGGCGGCATGGTGGGAGGTGGATCGTGAATGAAAGCACCAAATAATGGGAGCCTTTTGTAGTAGGCAAACACTCCAAGAAATTAGTAAAGGAACAAGAGCAATTTGGAACAATTTTCTCCCTTTTTTCTTAATGCAAATATAAATATTTAAACATGCAGGGAACTTGGATAACTAACTACCCATGTTCCTTATTCCATGGAGAACATGTTGAACATGTCCACTATCTAAATGCACTAACATAAACATGCAAATACCAAGTCAAATACTAGAAACAAACACATGCAAAAATAAACATAGATAACGGCTTCTTTTCTTAATCCAAATAGCAACTGGGCTTTTTCCTTTCACGCTTGGGCTTGTTTTGGAATGAGGGTTGGGCTGGTTCATACGTTGGGTCGGGTCGAGACGTATCATCTTACTTTCATCTTGATAGATCCCGACTTCATTTATAAGAATCAAAAATGCTTGTAATTATTTATTGAAAATTCGTAACTTAACAAAACTATTGTTTGAAAGCATTAAAGTTCATACAAATTTAAATTCCACTCTTTGCATGTATAGTCCAGGTTGAGGTTGGTGATCGTTGGTGATCATTAAAGGTGTGTTATCTTTATGCGTTTGTGTTTTACTAGTTTATTTATTTGTCATGAACTATATGAACACAAACTTTAATAATGGGGGTTCACAAACTTTAATAATGGGGTTCTTTATATAATGCTTGCAAACTATTTATGCGTCGCTGATGAGCAAGTCATAACAAGAACACTGTTGTTCTTTGTACTTGTGAATAAGGTTTGTATATTGACACCTCATTTTTATTAAAATAAAAAATAAGCAATAATTTAACAGTCACTGTTGATTATTTTTTTTTTGTCATGGAATGAAATCATGTTAATTTGGTTTTCTGCATACAGCTAGGAGATTCTAAAACTAAGGCTGCATCTAATAAGGATTAACTTTTGTTAGACCGTCCACATATAATGTATGCAACTATTTAAGAAGTCTAAGCACTTTATTTTACAATATAATGTTTGTTTTTTCTTATATGTTTTAACTCTTGCATACAGTTGTGATCAATGAAGTGGATAGTTTTCTTACTTGATAAGTTTATTGTTGTTCGCCCGTGTGGGACCTCCTGATCGAGTCTAACAAGATTTGGCACATACATGAAAGACCCGGTTTTTACACGTGATTAATTTTAAGTAGTTTTATCAAGAGTGAAGAGTAGACACGGTCATAAAATGTTTATTTTAGATAAGAAAAGTAAATGTTATTTATAAGGAAATATTTGGTACTTTATGTTTTAAAGTTTAATTTGCTTTGTAAACATTCCACTTGTCTTTCAATATTATGTTTTTATTTAATATGACTTACAATTATAAATCATCTTGCCGTCTTAGAAAAACATATCAAAAATACATGCATACATATATGTGTTTAATTAATTATTTTTATATTTCCATCCGTGTAGTACACGGTTAAACCTAGTTCAATATCAAACATATCTTTTACTTTGTTAATTAATGTTGGTTTTGCTTATTTTGTTGGAGTTGGCTAGTGGGCTGATTAAGAATTAAAATGGGCTCCTGAAGATTTTATATGGGCTTCTCAACTGAATGTTTCACTCTCAAATATTATAAGGGTTTCGTTGATGGTTATCTACCGATACTGATCTGATGCGCGTTGTATTCGTCTGATGCTCGTTATCTCCTTTCATAGCTCAATTCATTTAGAGTATCAAGTTTTCTTCTTGTTCTATATCACCTGGTTTGTTTTATATGTTTGTTAAGCTCTACGGAGTGAGTTCTGTAGGGTTTGATGCTATATATTGGTTTGGGATTATCTTTTTAGCTATTTCTTCGTTCTTGTTATGTATATTTCTGATTGTGACAAATAACTCATAAGAATAGGTTTACAAATTCTTTTCTTTGATTAGGGTTAAATTTTTAATTAATTTGTTAACTAGCTAGGGCTGAACTTCAGATTTCACTTATTTAACTGGGTTTGATTTATGTAGATATTTGTGGGCCCTCGAGTGGGCAAAAGTGAAACTGCACTAATTTTGACATTATTTTACTAATTTCGTGAAAATAGCGTTAAAAGTGACGGAAGGTTAATTAAGCATCATGTGGTGGCGTTGATAGCAGAAAGACAATGGTACATGCACCAGTCTGCCGGGGTCCTGATGGTTGAGTGTTATGTGTCTTATGTCCAAAGCTTGATGGAAAACTGCCACGAGCCTGGGGTCTTACTGGAAGCAACCTCTCTACTCCTACGGGGTAGAGGTAAGGTTGTCTACATCTTACCCTCCTCTGACCCTATCATAGTTTTACTATTGGTGGGATTTACCGAGTACGACGTTGATGATAATGATGATAGTTATGTAGATATGCACATAATATAACAAAAGATAAAATGCAATATAAACAAACGTGTTCAAATGCCTGGGCGCCTGGCACGTGTAGGTCCCAAGTCGGGTTGATCAAACAACGTCTTTGGATCAACCTAACTTAGTGCTAGCGGAAATCACACTAAGCAACCAAGAGGTCTCGGATCTTGAGTTTATTTTCAGTCACGGATAGTAGAAGTTAGAGAGCGAGAAAGTAATAGAGATCTTGCAAAAGGTTTTCTTATGTATATCAAACTTCAACAACTTTGCTTCTCATGGCATGCTCCCTATTTATAGGGAAGCATGCATGAGAAGTATGATATGTCAAATGCCCAATGGGCTTCTTTACAATGGACCGTGGCCAACAATATACAAAATGACCCGTAGGCCCAAACATATAACTTAAACAATACAAAAGACTAAATATACAAAATGGGACTAACAATCTCCCTCTAGTCTTTAGTATTCAAACCCGTCGGTGTCGTAAATCAGGCATTCGTCCTCGGTCAGTGGAAGTTCAACAAGTCTACGCACGAACTTATGAAGGCTTCCACTATCCGGTCGGTATTCTGACGGCCTATATCCTCGACGGTTCCCAACGGCTTCTTGTAGAGCTTTTTCACATCTTCAATGTGGAGTCCCATAAGCTCATACTCGTCAAACACTCTGATCTCGTGCATACCACGGCAGTAAATAACGGCCTTGCCGGTTTTGTTATCAAACTCCCAAAAATTGAAATCTCGGAGAGAGTTGGGAAGATAAGTCTCGCCATGATAGATCTCGTGACATTCTTTGGGCGCCTTGTATCTCCACATCTTGCGAGGCTCTCCGGTAGCCGGGTCTATTTCTCTTGGGTTCCGGTATCTGCGACCCTTATTTGGCTCGAAGTCTTTGTAGTTGACTTTCGATTGACGCTGCAGGTAAGTCGGGACCCAACTTTCCAGCGTACTCCCAATAGCACCAGGACCTAAAGCTTTCTGAAAGTAATTTAGATCAAGCTCAGGTAGAGTCTTCAGCTCATGATGAGTAAGATAAATAAGATCCCCGCTGTAGCGTCTGATGGCCCAAACTTTATTTCGTTGATCATATCTAGCATATATGATCAGCGAGTCATCATGATATGGATAGTTAAGCACGCGGGCAGACGCACAATCCGTGACGATATGTGTCTTACGCTTCTTCTTTGGTGGTGGTGCAGGGACAGGAGCTGTTGCAGGAGCCTTCGAAGCTTGAGAAGGAGGAGTATCTGGATTTGGCGAGTAATTGATGTCATCTTCTTGTTCATTCACCGCCATTTCCTTTTCAGTTCCCTCTATGAACTCCTCAGTGATAGTTAATTCTTGTCTGGCAACTGTCGTGGTGAAGGACATAGAATCATCAGCAATTTTGGCGAATGCCCAGAAATCTAAGATCCACTTGTAGTAGATTGCTGGATCTGCGGTGATGGCATATGAAAGGGGCGATTGCCTGAGCCCCTTGACCATAGGAGTAAAAACCTTGTCACCCTTTGCTTTAGGCAACGCTAGAGTACAAAAGTTGTTATGACCCTGAAATGTAAAAACAAAAGATCATGAGAATCATCATTAAGTCAGACCAAGAGAAACTAGATATTTACATGGATATTAATAACTTATACATTAGATAAGTTAGATTTAGCATTATGTACATTCTAGATATAATAAGTTAATAAGTTAACTTCAGCCAAATTACAAGTTAATAGGAACAAAAGGTACAAAGATCAAGTTCAGATCAGTCAACAATTTCAAATAGTGTGTTTGAGATAACAGATCAGTTGCATTGTGTTTGAATTTCTGAAAAATTTTCTAAGTATGAGTTTTTCGCATGAGAAAGAGTTTCGCTTCGCATGGACAAGCGAAGCGAAACAGAAAGTGTTTTCGCTTCGCATGGTCAAGCGAAGCGAAACAGAGAAGTGTTTCGCTTCGCATGGTCAAGCGAAGCGAAAGACCCTTCAAGCGAAAAACCTGTACTTAGTCCCTTCTAGCCACTTCTCACTTTACTCAAGATCGCCTTTAAGCGAATTGGGTTTCTGGAGGGTTTGAACTTGAAGCCCTTATGATTTCTAGGTCAATTTGTCCTATGAACTGATGAACAAAAACTTGAATCTACGTACTTTGTACAAATAACCCTAACACTAATAAATAATGATGATACTCAAGTTTTACAAGTCCAAAACAGATTAATCTTTAACAGATGAACCAATTGCATATGAAGATCAATTATGAATTGATCCGACGTCTCATTTGAATCGTCGTCTCAATCCATAAGAAGTCTCAATCCATAAGAACCCAGAAAATATGAAAGATGAATGATTTATGAAGTTTGATGTTATACCGAAGGTGGATACACTGGATTCAACGGCATAATTGTAATATTGAGGACCGGATGCTTTGAAGATTTGAAGAAAAATCTGGGTTTGTGTTTGAAGATTAGAGAGAGGAGAGTGAAAAGTTAAAATATTTTGGTGAATAGTAAAAGAGATTTTAGGTTTCCCTTATATATAGGGTCAGCCTATCTCGCGATAAGGTCAAAACATCGTGAGTATTCACCGAAAATGCACTCTCAGTCCTCGGTTTTTAACAATATTTGCGTTTTCAAACCCGAAAAACATTTACCCACCGATTCCAAGCACTAAATTGTTTATAAAATTTTCTTTTGTTGGTCCATAACTATTATCATTTGCACGATCGATCTCTTTTGTCAAAACACAACATAATAAAAGAAAAAAAAAATTTAAAAATAAAATTTAAAATTAAATAAACAAAAAAAACAAAAATAATAATAATATTAAATTAATTTACATAGTACTTTCTTTGATTAATTTTCAAAGAATGATCGCGATATGGAATCATATTAATTTGCAAAGCTCTATATCGTGTTTCCATTATGAAGTTATTGTGACACAAGTTCATCATTGACTGTAGATATTGTCCTTCTTTTCAACTTGACAAGTGTTTTGATGCCAAAAGTGATACAATTTAGGTACAATTTGGCACGGTGCTTATGTGGTCCCCACTCAATCGGACATGTTACTGATTCCATCATATCTCAGGCCTTCTTTGTGTTAACATATCACCTCAACTTGACTTAAACCTTTCTTAGTTGATCACAGTACACTTATTAACAGACTGACTTACTGTACACAGTACACAATACATCGGACATGTTACTGATTCCGTCATATCTCAGGCCTTCTTTGTGTTAACATATCACCTCAACTTGACTTAAACCTTTCTTAGTTGATCACAGTACACTTATTAACAGACTGACTTATTGTACACAGTACACAATACATATGACACTTTGTGCTTTGCACACTTGACTCAATCTAGAGGGATTAAAATAAAGCAGAAGTTCAGGCCATAACAATCAGGTCGGATAATACCATATTATCGCGCAGAGAAAGTCCAAGGCTTGAACAAAAGAAAGAAAATAAAATAAAGCAGAAGATTCAGGGCCTTAACAATCAGGTCGGATAATACCATATTATCGCGCAGAGAAAATCCAAGGCTTCAATCAAAATAAATGAAGAAATAAAGCAGAAGTTAAAATTCCTAGAACTGACTCTTTTTCTGACTCTTTTTCTTGATTTTTCTTTTTCTTGCTTTTCTTGACGCTTTATTTGACTCTTTTTCTTGACTCAATGAAAATTAAAAATGACACTGATTTTTCATAAGACGACTGTGATCAGGTAAAGAGAGGCTTGGGTATGACATGTGTAGTTACATTTTTGCCTTCATAAATATGACTACACGGAATCATGCAACCGCTTCATACTTGTATATCCACTAGCACCGGCAAGAATTTAAGTTTATATCACTTGACACTTACTTGTTTGTCAAGCCTACCTACACATCAATTAATGACCTTGGAGCCTTTTGTTCTTTTCTTGTAACGCGCTAGAGTTATTACAAACCAATGTACTATCATTTTCCATATAGTCGGATCAAATTCTCAAAATTTTAAAAATTTTAATTTTCTGACTCTCTCTAAGCAGGAGCTCCCTCTAAACGGGACAATTCTTTTTGAATTTTCTTTAAATTATAAAATTAACATCTTTTTGTTAAGTCAAATGACTTGGTTTTGTTTTACTGAAAGTAAATTTAAAATCTTTTTGGTGAGTTAGAGTTAGAGTTAGAGTTAACTCATTTTCTCCCTCTAAAAGTGTGACATATTTGAAAAATATTTACAGTTTTAAACTAAAAGATAGACAATAAAAATTTACTGAAAGGAGATCATGCCCAATGACTCAATGAGAAACAAAAATCGGGCACGACAGAAGGCTTTTGTAAAGAGATCAGCAAAGTTAAAATCAGTATGGACTCGTTTTATGTCGACAAGCTTACGATCATAACAATCACGAATAAAATGTATTCGGATGTCTATGTGCTTAGTCTTTGAGTGTTGGACCGGGTTTTTGACAATAGCAACGGCCGCCTCATTATCACATTTGATCGTTGATCCGTAGAAATTCAAACTGTAATCCAGCAGCTGATGCTGGATCCAAATCACTTGAGAGCAGCAGCTGGATGCGGCGATGTACTCGGCTTCGGCTGTGGATGTAGACACAGTGAGTTGTTTCTTGCACTGCCATGAGATCAGCCGATCTCCCAGGAATTGACATCCACCAGATGTGGATTTTCTGTCCAAGTGGCATCCTCCATAATCACTGTCGGTGTAAGCATGAAGTTCCAAGGGAGAATTCTTTGGGTACCAAAGACCCAAACGTGGTCTCCCTTTCAAGTATCTGAAGATACGTTTGACAGCAGTCATGTGGGATTCTTTTGGGTCAGATTGATATCTGGCACACTGGCAAGCCCCTCACATGATCACCTTTAACCAACTTATTCAAGTTCTTAAAGTTTACATGCCCTAGACGTCGATGCCATAAGGATGAGTCGTTCTCCGAGGCCTTGGACATCAAAAAAGAAGCAGTACCCATGGAATAATTAATTCTCATGTCCAGAATGTATGCGTCATTGTGCCTCGGAGTACGTAACATGATCCACTCTTCCGGGACTTTAAAACCTGGTTTAAGAATAAGACATTCATTTTCAGTAAAAAGAGTTGAAAATTTCTTATCGCAGATCTGAGAGACACTGAGTAAGTTGTGATTGAGTTGTTCCACAAGATTGACTTCGTCGAAGGTCAATGTGCCATTGGAGACCTTGCCTTGTTTCGTGATTTACTAGCAAAGGAAACATGTCCATCATCGAAGGGCTTTATATCGAACAATAGGGTCTCATCTCCTGTCATATGTCGGGTACAGCCGCTGTCCAAGTACCAAATACTGTTGACAGGCCTTCCAGGCTGACCCTACATACATGAGCAGCTAGTTAGTAGAAGGGTCCCGAGACGAACTTGTCTCGGGAAAAGCAAACAGAAAATCACCCAATTTTATTTTATGATGTTTTAAAATGTAATCTTTTGGAGAATCCGAATCTGAAGTGCAATCACTCGAGGAACTGGTGTTGGGATTCCCTCGGTTCTTAAAAGATTTTCTTGATTGCCTTCGTTTTGACTTGGGTTTGATTGTCAAATCTTCTTTGTTTGCTTTTGAAAATGGTTTAGAGGGGTTTTTAGAGTTTTCAGCTTCTGACCCTTTGGCTAACCGCTTCCTTTCTCTTTGTGTAAGCCAAAAAGGTTTATTGGGTTTGTCGGTTCTTTTAATTGTTGAATCCGTCTTACTGTCTAAGGTACAAGTTTGATAAGACATTTTCTAAGGTTGAACGTTTAACTCAGTAAATGTCTCACCAAACCTGCTTTTGGCGTCTCTTTGTTTCTTATGCCAGTTCTTGCAGTGTCTCGCAAGATGAGACGGATTACCACACACAAAACAACATTTTCTTTTGTTATAATCATAGACATGTTGATCACTGAAATATGTGGGGTGAGGTGATGTGGGAGAGTTAATGGATTGCTATCTATGAACACATTTGAATGATTTGATGCAAAGTAATTTGACTGCCTGGGTTTATGACCAGTGTAGTAGTAGGTGCTATTAAATTGATCATAAGATTGAGAACTATTTCTATTAGTGGTATTCTGTGAAAATGAAGCTTTCTTTGAAGGCATATATTTACATGACGTGCTTGGTTTTTCATTTTCAAAGACAATTTCTTGTTTTCGTAAGTCCTCAAAATCATGATCAGTTGACAGGCACCTAGAACTTGTTTGTTCATTAACCTCAATTACATTTGTTTCAACAAAAATTGTTTCATGCTCAGAATCAGATGAAGAACATTCACTTTCATTACATACTTCTTTACAATTTTCTTCACGAGAGGTTTCACAAAATACAGGTTTTGATTCTGACATTAAACAATCCAACATTGATTCACAAACTTTGTTACAGACAGGGTTATTAATGCTTTTGGTTAGACCCACACATGACTCAAAACGTGGTTCTAATCCTCCATGTTGCTTAAGATCCTGATTAATTTTCCCACAATCACCATTGTTTACATTTCCTGCTTCACAAGAGACATTGACGTTGGCATTTTCAAATGATTGAATTGGAGCAACAGTCTGAGATGCTGCGGGAATAAATGTCACAGGTTTTGGTATCCTACCAACACCGTATGCCATTTCCTCATCATGAAAAGTATTATAGCTAAAGTGGGGCAAACTGGTGTAGTTATCATTGAATGGTGGTGGTACGACCGTGTAGTCATACCCCAACCCCGTTTTAACTTTAGTACTTCTCTGGCTCCAATAAGATTATCTAACTTCTCAGATGATGCCTCAAACCTTTCGACTTGTTTTTCCATTTCTTTCTTATTAGTAACTTCGAGTCTTAATTTCGTAATTTCTTCTTTTAAATTATTGATTATGTCCTTATAGTAAGTGACATTATGTTTTTCTCGAAAAATTTCAAGTCTAAGATTAGCGACATCATCGTGATGAGTTTTGATCTTTTCAATGTAGATCTTATCAGCTTTTACATATTCAGTGTTCAGCTAACGAAGTTTTGCATTTTCTTTCAAAACTTCGTCTTGCAAATATCTATAGTATGTAACTTTGTTGACACATGCTTCTGTGCAGAGATTTCGTTTTACCTCATCGAGGTGTGATGCACAAGAATCGACAGCAGAAGATGAAGATGGTTCATCGTTTGAAGTGAAAGCCATGCTAGCCATATTTAAAGGATTCTGCAACTCTTGAAACTGTTCGTCCCAATTCATATCGGTGTGGATTCCTGTTTGAGAAACAAGGGCTCTTGAATTTGAGCTTGAGCTGCCCTTGTGTGAACGATTTCCGATTCTTTGAGCTGAGTTGTTTGCCCTTTGATCCTCAGGCCTCTTTCCAGCAGCTTTTGCGTCCTCTTCTTCAGTTACTTCTGTCACCTGTATATCGTTTGCTGGTTTGGGAGGATTTGTGCATTCTCTAGCAAAATGACCCATCTCTGCACAGTTGTAGCATCGAAGCTTGCTCTTGTCAAAACCAATTCGCTTTCGATCCGAATCATTGAAGCTGTCTTTTCCATAGGTTTTGATGAAGTTGGTGGCCCTTTGCACAGCCATGGCCATCTGATACTTGATGTCCATTTTCTCAAGATCCTTTTGATCTATGTCTTTCAGATCACCTATTTCAAACTGAGCAGGTTACAAATTCCCTTGCAACAGCTCTTCATGACAAGACAGAAAGGCTTTAACTAGTGTCACATTTGAATCATTTAGCATGGGAATTGCTTCACAATAGCTGGATGGCTTATTTGTTTGAGGTTTTGTTGCAGAAATTCCATGTGCTTTCAGAGCTTGAACAACTGCACTGTCGACTGCTTTTTGAAATGAACTTGCACTGGATGGAGTTGATGGGATGTTGGTGGAGATGAAAGCGGTTGATTGTGAAGGGATAGTTGGTGAGTACTTAGGATTAGTTGCGGGATATACATTCGGTTGGGTTTTGCTGACAAAAGCTGTTGGCACACTTGAGGATGTAGAACTTACTCCGGCTTGATTCAGAGAATTCATGTGATTGTTTATCCTCATCTGTTCATCCATTTCGAATGATTTGATGGTGGATATTAGTTCACCATTTGTCATCCCATTTAGATTTGTGGTTCTCTTGATAGTTATTGTGTTTACACTCCAGCTGTAAGGCAAAGAGTTCATCAACTTGTGATTTACCTCAGTGTTGGGAATGTTAACACCTGCAGCTCTTACTTTGACCATGAGCTTCTCAAACCTTTTCACTAAGTCAAGCACAGCTTCACCTTGACGATGGTTGAACATATTGAATTCTTCCTTCAACAGTGCCTTCTTGTTTTCTCTTATTTCAGCATTTCCTTCAACCATTTCAACAAGAGCTTCCCATAAACCCTTGGCACTTTTGTGTTCTCGTAGTGTTTCTGTGATTTCATTTGACAAACAGACTGTCAACAACAGAAATGCCTTCTTATCTTGTGCTAATTTATCCAAATCATCTTGATCATAATTCTCTGGTGCCTTAGGCTGTTCTCCAGCATCAGTGCGAGTTATTGGAACATGAGGACCAACTTCAAAACATCTCATTAAATCAATTTCAGTTAATGAGATGAAGTTCATGAACATTGAATTTACTATTTACTACACATTGATAACAAAACAGTTCACGACTTAAAACAATTATAGACACATGTTTTGTGCATGCTGTTATAACACCGGTTTTTTAACAAAGTCCCCGTTGTATTTAGTTTACAACGGTTTTTATTACGTTGTAATTTACAAATATATATACCACCTTGAGGCCCGTTGTAAATTTTAGCACCACCGTTAAGTGTTAACTGCCGTCTAGAAATAACACACCGGTAGTTGAATCGTTTTAAATATCAGATTCTATCATTTACAACGCAACATATATAAGGTTTTCTGGCCGTTTAAAAAACACTAAATAACCGTTTTAGTATGGTCTTTATCTATACTAGTGAATTAAAATTAGGCTCATGACTTAAGCCCTATTAATTAAAAAAAAAAAAGAAAAAGTAATATGTCTTACATCTTCAGTTTAGATTAGATTTAACATTGAACCCTACGTGTAACTTAAACAATGTAACTAAACAATTGAAAAGCAAAAAACTATAGAAAATAAATACGTGATAGGAGATTTTAACATGGGCGACTCACTTTTAGTGGATGATTGTTTCCCTGTTGAGCTAGATTAATGTTATTAAATTAAAAGGGCTTGTATACCATATAAATATATATAAACACGATAATATTTTATGGGCCTAAAAACCAGTTGGACCTTGTGCCGTTGACCTCGCTGATATAACCATTGGGTCGGCCGGGCCAAGCCAACGACGCTCCTCACGCCATACCCATTTTGGTGTTTGATGCCTTATATGACTGAGATTAACAAAGGCGCTAGCCCATCTTGAACCTCAACAAAAAAAGATCTCAACATAAGTTCGTGAGTTCCGAATAAAAAAAAAAGAAAAATTCACTTTAAAGACATACAACTTTGTCTAAGTATAGGGCATTAGAGTATTCACATCTCTTTCACCATCTTCAAAACCAAAATTACAATAAAAAAAACATTATATGTTCTCTCTTATTTTTAATTAAATAATACTTTTTTATACCTTTATCATTACAATTTTCCTATATTTAACACACAACCACTTTCAACAAATATTAAAAAATTATAGAGGTGAAAATATACAGAAAAATCAATGTATTTTCTCTCTCATCTACTCAACACCCTAAACCACTCCTTAAATTATAAAAACCCCACCCACAAAATTTGATGATTTAGATGTAACTAGTATTGAGCCCACCCCATGTTGCGGGGGTATGAAATAACGATAAAGATCGTGTTTTGGCAGTCGACGAAGTTTCTTTGTAGTGTTTGTAGCGTCTTTTCAACTATATAAAATATTTGCAGGAGCTATAAGATATGCCAAAAGCATTTGCTTGATAATTGTTGTCACAACATACTTGACCTGCCACAATATGTAGTGCATTAGTTTGTATTATGTTTTAACTTTTAAGGTTGAATGCCACTTTACCTGGTGGCTAGTAGATGTTCTACATTCTTTTTTCTCTTCAGCTGGACCTGGACCTGTAGTAGAAATCAAGAAATTCAAATATCTTAAAATTTTGGAGGTTTTAGTTAGTGTAAACAATAATAACAATATAATTGATTCTTTTCTTCTTTGGGCCCATTTGATAATTTATGGTCCTTTGCTTTGCATTTCGTTTTGTTTATAAAGGGTCGGTCCAAGTTTCACAACCAAAGAAAAACGGCGTTACGCCTATTGATACAAAGTTACTATACACGAAGAAAACAACAACTTTAATATAATGGGATACCTACACCTATTAAATAAACGATACTAAAACAGAAAAAATGTTTGAATAGAAAAAATTAACTAACCATTAAAGCAAATGCAAAGGAGCAAACCACTTAAAAAAAACTCCCAAGAGCTGCTAACAACATCAACCATCTACAACAGGATAATACAAACAATATACAAATAAGAAAACCATGTCCGCAAAAGAAAAGCATTCTCTGTAGCACAAATTAGTTTCACACATAGTAATGCTGAGAAAACAATTATTAGAATGATAGTTAAAGTAGCAGGGCAATTGATATGATTTAAAATGAAACTTTATATTAGTATGACTACCAAAAGCAACACAGGGGTAACTCCATAGCTAATTGATAAACATCATCAAACTGTCCACTTTATGCATTAACTCTAAAAGTCAACAATCGCGTCATTATTAAAACACAACAGTCATAACTCTGCATCTGCATGAACCTCAACACAAAACAATGCTAAAACAGTTTAATATGAATACATGAACTTCCATATCTGCAAAACCCAAATTAGGATTCAATCTCAAATCTTTAAGCTTTTCGAAGTTAATTTTTTGGAGATTTTTGAAAGAAGTCGTAAAATTAAGTGGATCACCTAAACAACCCAAATGAATTGATAACAAATAGGCACAACTACAAAGGCAAGTCAGCAATCAGCACACACTATCACTCACTGACAATAAGATTCTAGGACTCAAAAATATTGAACCAAAACAATCACGCAAACGTATTTCTAAAATTGACGCATGACTAGAAGCAAATTGCAGAAACTGAATTAGATAAAATACAATAAAAAATACACAAACGAAGGAAGTATTACCAGCAGTTAAGAACACTAACCATGGTTCTGATGTCTGCAAAACAAAGAACGCAAATCGAATAAACATCTAAAACGATTATGTAAGCTATATCTCGAATTAGGTAAATCAATTAACTTAGTCTGCAATATCAGTCAAGCGGCGATGGTCCATGCCCCCACCAGACCACCGCCACCTAGGGTTCTGAAATGGAACCCGGCAACAGTAGGTGACGACCGATGATCGGAAAGGGATGAACCGATCTGATTAGGACGAAGACATTGAAACCCTTTGAGGTGAGAGGCGGTGTTTTTCCTGGATGAGAAAAATGATATGATCGGTGCTAATGATGGAACAAAAGTTGAAAAGAGAGACATAGTGGAATATATGGTCTAATGAAAAGACAGTGCAGTGCAACTACTAATGCTTGATGCACAACTCAAAATGCAACATCCAACCATATAAATGAAAATCCTAAAATCCTATTCCAGTTGCACGTGGTTTTATTTATGTTAGTTATTATGAATATATCTATAATATATATAAATGAAAATCCTATGTGTCACGATGTGGTTGCTGTCCCTTTTTATGGAAGTCACCAGATTGCTTAATTTTTAAATGGAGGCATCTCATTGATTTAACCCAAATTCATGGGTATGGGTCTTATCAAAACCAGATAGCTCTTAAACGGGTTATAACATCCCATTAAATTAAAAATTAATCTTACCAATTATTTGATATGAAAATCCTATAAAATAGGGATATACTAAAATTTAATATCCAATATAAAAAGAAAAAGATATTATTTATAATTAATAACCAATTTTATAGTAAAAAACATACGCTGGTCATGGGTCACCAAATCCAGATATCTTTTAAACGGTTTATAACATATCATTTATTTATGAAACATTTTCATCATCAAACCCTAAGTATATTATTAACTTTCTTACAATAAATAAAATTAAAATCCAAAAATTAAAAACCGAAGAATGTAAAACAACAATTCTCTCAAGCCATCGTATTACTTTATTTGTAAATGAAGGCTTCTCACGCATTTAACACGAATTCACAGGTAAAGGTCTCACCAAACCCAGATAGCTCTTAAACGGGTTATAACATCTCATTATTTTAAAAATTAATTGTCACACCCCGACTAGCACAATGCGGAAGCGTAAAACGGAAATGTAACAGAAACCTCTGGTATCAACACATTGTTTATAAAGAAACATTACAAACTGATTTACAATATATTACATTTCTTTGTTCTATCATTGTTTTACAGTTTAGGTGATACAAACAAAACTAGTTCGTTAACTATACGTTCTTACTACTAACACCCTTGCCTCTATTCACATAGCATCAACCACACACCTTGGGCAAGTAAAAGATTACCAAATCATTCCGATTTAGGTACACCTGAAAAGCAGTTTAAAACAGGTCAACTACTAGAGTTGGTGAGTTTCACAAACTTCAAGAAAACAGTAATGAGTATTTACAAGTTAACACTTGTAATCATGTAATAAGTATGTATGTATGTATGTAAATGATGTAATTATGCTAAGCTACAGTGAAGCCTTGACTGTATGTGCTGCGTGCATCCATTTCCCACGCTCAATTAACCACTGTGGCCCATTTCCGCCCACAACATGCCCCGGTAGCTATGTCTAACATTACATAGTCTGTTTGTATAAATATGGTCATGTGCAAACGGCGCTATGTGACACGGCAACCAGGCCGATTCCGTTTGGGTTTGTCAAACCAATAGTACTATTCACAAGCCACCGGCTCGAAGTTAATCACTGTGATCGTAGGGACTTTCGTGTGTTAGCACTTAGATAATTCACATCAATACATGTTTCAGGTATGTATATGTAATCAAACATGCTTTTCACCGCAAAAGTTCGTAAAACTGTTTAAAGAGTGGGGTCATGAAACTCACGGTTTAGTAGATAATCAGTATTGTATCAGCTCGTGGTTTGTTTGGTCCGCTATCAGTAGTTCCTATAATCAATATTATAATAATATTAATATTTTAATATTATTATAATCTCAATACTAAACTGGGCTGTATAACTAATCTGGGTATAGCTGGAATGCCCAGAAAGTGGCAATAGGCTTAGGTTGTGATGTTGTTCAATGTCTAATACTTAGAACTAAACTTGGCTCAGATTCCCGTTTTTCCAGCTAGGCCAAGTTGTTCGTTTACGCGTTCAGAAAACAGTTATGGGAAAATAAGCTTGGGTAAATGTATTGGTTAACAAAATGATTAAGTTATAAAGAAGGATCACATACTGGGGTCCCAGATTAGCCACGGGGCTCGTTTCCGTTTATTCAGTTTGATTTGAGAAGAAACGCGCACAATCCACCCAGATTGTCCAGGTTTCTCATAGAAAAGTTCGTTTTTACTTAATTAGTCCAAAAATATGATTTTTGATCACTCTTGGTGTTTTGATATTCCCGCAGATTCGTTAATCGCGAACTTGCCGGTTTTTATGAAAACTAAATTTGTTTAATCTTTAAATTAGTATAATTAATTAACCGTTAATCATTAAATTATGAAAATTTAGACACTTATCAATTAAAATATGTAGATTTTTATAAAAATATTTATGGAATTTTTTTACTGATTTATTAATTTATAAAAATTCATTTTATCAGCTATATTTCGCCTGAAAATCGTCCGTTTATCCCAAACAATTTCCAAAAATTCCACAAAAATTTCTGAATGCTCAAATCATGTCCCAAAACAACCTGTATCAATTCCATAATGTAAAAAGCTAGTGCGATATTCTTTTCGACCCAAATTCGGCTATAAAAATTCACATGAACGCATATACACAAAATACCTTTAGACTTCTCCAAATGATACCAAATTCATATGTGATCAAAATACATCACATCTGAGTTCCCAGAAAAATTTCATAATTTTTGAAGTATTTTAGCTATTTTTCCCAAATAAATGTCCCAATTCGGTAATAAATTCGCCAAATATTCTCGGATGGTCGAAAAATTACCAAATTTGAACAGGGACTCATTGACATGGTCCCTGATGTCCCTGAAATATTTCAAGGCCTAATAATATGCACATCACAACCTTAACCTAAACAGCCCGTAAGTGAGTGTTTCGGCATTACCTTAGCGGTTTTGGTTTGTTTCCGCCTTTCTAATCAATTTTTCAAGATCTTGTGCTCCTATGTAGGCTAGGTAAAAGTCCTATATCACAAACCAAGCAGGTTTCATCAATAGAACAGCCCTTTAACCTAGGGTTTCGGCTAGTGCACAAAAACAAACTTTTGAACAGTAAAAACGCCGTTTCAACCCTTTAATCCTTGTTTATGGCCAAAAAACTATCAAAACAGGTTCCTTACCATTTGTATGATCAAAATATGTTTATGGACCATTTTTAGGATTTTTACATGGTTAGGAATGATTTTTAGTAATCAAGACATGTTTTTATGGTATTAATCAAGGTTAAACAAGTACAAATGTTGCTTATTTAAGTTCCTTACTTTAGGGTTTGAAGGATTCTGGAAAAATCAGGTTTAGAGCTGCTTGGACCTCAACTTCTTATCAACTAAAATGAATAATCAAGCTTGTGGAATAAGTTTTATAAAATTGAGGGTGGGGTGTGGCTGGTCCGATCGGAAGCCCTTATGGGCCCATGTTGGGCTGTTTTGGCCCAATGATCTGGTTATACAAGCCCAAACATGAAAATCCCAGTCCAAATTTAGTTCGGGTTCGGTTTTTGGCGCGAAAAACTTATCGGGTGCGTTAAACAGTGCGAAAACGTGTGTTTTTCGGCTAGTTTTGTGTAAAATTATAAAAACATACTATATGTTTGTAAAAATCAAAAATATTTTCACGGATCGCTTAAAACATTTCAATTAAGTGTTTGGTAAGTCTTTTTCGGCTTATCGGATGATACAATGCTTGGTTTGTAACTATCTTTCGCGTTTAAATCTATAGCGGGTAGTTAAACAAGCATGTTTTCGTTTAACTTGTTTGCTATCAAACTAAGGCCATATTACTAATATTTTAGCTTGTATTAAACGTATATCACTTATAGATGGCCCCCCGAGATATCTGGGTCATAACCCGACCCGTTCGGTTAATCGTTTGTTTGTTACGCAAAAGGCGTTTATTTGCTTAATCGGTAAATACGTACTGAGGTATACCTTGTTTTGGCTCAAATCTCACATTAATATAATCAAATATTTGATATGAAAATCCTATAAAATAGGATTATACTAAAAATTAATATCCTATTTTACTTAAAAATATATATATTATTTATAATTAAGAAACAATTTTATAATAAAGAAAATAAACGGGTAATGGGTATCACCAAACCCGGATAATTTTTAAACCGGATTATAACATATCATTTATTTGTGAAACCATTTCATCATCAAACCTCAAGTATATTAATTATTAACTTTCTTACAATAAAAAAAAATTAAAATCCAAATACACATATAAATATTAAAAACGAATAATGTAAAACAACCCTCGTAATACGGGGGATAAAATCTAGTATAGTATATTACTAGATTTTATTTAGCAGAGTCTTATCATTTATGAAAAATATAACTTTCTAGAGATTCAATTTCTAGCATATGGCATATAAATAGGAATTTATGGATTCCCTTACGGAATAGTCGCCACCTTAACAAACAGGTTTACGGTGTTGTAATCAAAATAGTTTTGTTGCACACGGAATTGCAAAGAACCAACAATTGAGAACACACGGATAAAACTAGGGGTGTTCAAGAAATCCGAAATCCAAAAAAAATCGAAATTCGAACCAAAACTCGAATAATCCGATCCGAATTCTTATTCGGATATTCGGATCAGATCGATCCGAATAACTAATTCGGATTCTGATTGGATTCGGATATTGATTTTCAAAAAATTCCGGATAGTTCGGATTATTCGGAATCCGAATAATTCGAATATATAACATGTTATTAGTGTATATAGTCAAGTTCATTAACATTTACAATAACTTTATAACCATACCTTCATTATTCGTTCAATCAACCTAACACACCATATACAAAAACGTCATAACACTTAGTCGTTATACTCTCTAACACTACTTAACTTCCTTGTTCTTGTAGTGTTTTATTTTTATTTTCTAGTTTTGTATGTTTATTTAATAAAACTTAAGTTTGTATATTTGTTATACGGATTATTTGGATAATTTCGGATTATCCGAATCCGATCCGAATTTATCCGAATTTAATTCGGATCGGATAGGAATGTCCCTAATTCGGATCGGATCGGATTTCGGATAGGGTTCCAAAATTTTCAAATCCGAATAACCCGTTATCCGATCCGCTGAACACCCCTAGATAAAACAAAATGATTTCGCGTCAAAAGCTTTAAAAGTCAAGGCTTGATCAAAATATATATAGATAATTATTGGTTATTGATGCCACAAACTACTCCTCAAATTCTAGACACTACTACATAATCATCTATAAACACTGGTGAAAAATAAAAAATTACAACGGTGTGAATGCCAATCGTTGTAAAATATGTTAAACACCGTTATAAAATGAAGAAATACTCAAAGCCGTTATAAATTAGAAGGATACTAGTGTTGTTTATTGAACAAAAGTTTATGTACCGGTTTTTAACTAGTGTTTAAAACAGTGAGGAGTTCAACCGTGGAAATAAAATGTGAAGAACCGTTTTAAATGAAGAATTTTCCAAACCCGTTGTAATTTAGAAAGAAATAAGCGCTGTAACTGAGCAAAAAGTTTATAACACCGGTTTTTGACGAGTATTTTAAAGAGGTTAACAGTTTCTGCATAATGAAACGTTCATGCTTACAAATAATCCGTTTCAAATATTCATACACTGTAGTAAAAATTATAAAACTAAACGGTTAAATATATTAAATATGCATCTTCATTTCATAGTTAATTAAATATATACTCTAAACATAGATAATACAAGGAAAAAACAACAAAATTCCCAAAAATCCCCATTTCATAGTTTATTTAGGAAATCGACCTTCATAGTTGTGGCTTTTTTGACAGCCTTGTTAACTTAGTCCATAGCCTTGTTAATCTTCTCATCTTGTTGGATTTTGGATCTGTAGTAAACCAAATTTGGGAGGTCAACAATGCTGTTAAGTTGCACTATTGACCTATCAAGTTGTTCCATGTATGCATCGATGCTTGACTGGGTGCTCTCATCGGCCAACTTTGTAAGAGTTTGCATTGCTATTGTCGTCTTCGCATCGTCGTCAATAGACTTGATGAGGTAATCCATCATCATGTTCTTCATTTTTGCATCAGAAGAACTTTGATGAGCCATTTTTGGTAATATTATGGTTTTGTAGGTATGTAGATCGTGCGAGATGTATTTTATATATAGACGCATTATTTAATTCATATCAGGCAATCGATAAGCCTACTAATAGTAAATCATTTGAGTTGCCAAAATTAATTACAAAAATCTTTGATTTGAAAACTAACAGAGACTATAATTGCCTTAATGCTTTTGACGGTTAACTATTTAGCGCGAACTATTAAAAAATGTATTTTACATCGGGAGTGTGAAGTACGTTGTTTATAAAATTATTTTTATACAGGTTACATGTAAACCGTGTTTAAACTTTCAATATTTTACACCATTTTTTAATTTAACCGTTGTATTTCCTATTTAAGGTATAAAAATACACCAGTTTTTTTAAAAACCGTTATACCTAGTTTTAAAATACTCACTAAATATATCGGTTTCTTGTAAACCGTTTTAAAAGTTTAACATACTTACACCGGTTTTTATGCTACCTGTTGTAATTTTGAATTCGATGGTTCATATTCTCTTTGAAAATGTTGTATTTTTCAAGTTAATTTTTTAAAAGCAATTAAGACAGTGCATTTATAATATAATTGTGTTAATTAGCTCTATAAAAGGATACTATCAAACTAGAACAATTTCACACTTTTCAAACCTTTCTTTCTATAGAACAAAAATGTCTTCCTCCTCCTCTTCTTCATCCTTTGTTTCCCAAAAAGAAATAATCGATAAAGTGAGCGAGCAAGTTTTTAAAGATAACTTCACCCTTGATGTTCTTGACCTGAATAAGAAGCGGATTTTGGAAGGGAAAGCTAAGAGGGATGAAATATTTCACGAACTCAGGAAACTTCCAGTATCTGATGTTCGTGATATTTCAGCATTATTTGTGTTGATTCTGGGGTGGCTAATCTTGAACTGATCAAGGCTATTAACGATGCAATGCATTTAGTGCAATCCTCTAGGGATTTTAAGATGGATTTCATAAAATCATTTGTTGAAAAATGATTTTATGTTTCCTTATTCAAAAATCTGTCACCTCACTTGTATGGGTGGTAGATCTTTATGTTAAATTAGTAGATACAAAGATTTGTCACCTGATTGAATTTGGGAGGCATGTAAATCTTTGTAATCCACCTTATTTGAGGTGGTATGTAGATCTTTGCAATCCACCCTAATACAAGTGGTATGTAGATCTTTATAATCCACCTTATTTGAAGTGGTATGCAAATTTTCGTAATCCACCCTAATTGAGGTGGTATGTAGATATTTGTATCTTATTTATCTACTAGTTTATGCAATGCTCATGTAAAGGCTATCTACTACTTTATGCAATGCTTGTAATGGTTATCTACTACTTTATGAAATGTAATCGTTAACTACCAATGTTTGTAATGTAATGGTCATACTTGTGTTATTTATGCATGTTTGTTTGTGTTTGTTGAAGTAATGTAATGACTCATTTGTCAACTACTAGCTAACTAGCAATAATAACAAATAAATGTGTTATGTTAGGATATATTTTGTGGTTTATGCTTTGTATTGTGTTTTCATTTTGTTTGTAATAGACCAAAATCCTTCAGTGGGCTTGACGGGTTGGGCTTGGGCTTAGCCTATATGGCTTGTACTAGCATATATAAGCTTAATGTTTATCATTGTTAAGAGACGATAGTTGATTATTCTCTCTAAGGTGTAACCAATTTTGTATTACGGGATTAAGTGTGACATTTGTGACAAAACCAGGTGTACATTAGTATTTACATATCGAATAAACGATTAACCATTTATTGCGCAACGAACAAATGAATAACCAAACAAGTCTGGTTATAACCCGAATATCCCAGGGGCCATCAACAAGTGATATACGTATGTTAGAAGCTAACTTATTGATATTATAGCCTTACTACAATAGCAAATCAGTTAAACAAAAAGATACTCGTTTAACTACCCGCTTTGATTTTAAACGCGAAAATTAGTTCCAAAACAAGCATTTTATTATCCGTTAAGCTGAAAAAGACTTACAAAACACTTATTTGAGATGTTTTAAGAGATCAATGAAAATATTTTTGATTTTTCCAAAAAATGGTATCTTTTTCTAAATTTACAAAAATTTGGCCGAAAAAACACACGTTTTCGCGTTGTTTGTTGCACCCGATAAATTTTTCTGGCAAATTACCAAACCTGAAATAAATTGGACTCCGGATTTAATGTCGGCATAGAAAACGAGGTGGAATAGACCGAAGTGGGGCCCAAGGGGGGCCCCCTCATTTTCGGCCGACATAGGGAACCCCCTCCCCCCTTTTTATATAATTTCATTTCTCAGTTATCTCACAATATATTTTCACAAAATAAACTTCCTTGCAGCTGCTTCCTTTGTTATTCATAATTCCTAGCCAACTTAAGGTAAAAAAAAAGTAAAGTTTGATTATCAAAAATCAATTCTAACCATGCAAAAATCCAAAAAATGATCTATAAACATATTTTGATCCTAAACATGGTTAGAAATCATAATCAATAAATTTTTCGGCCATAAACACGGATTAGGAGGTTTAAATCACGGTTTTACGGTTCAAAAACTCGGTTTTAAACCCTAACCGAAACCCTATGTTACAAGGCTGGATGATTAATTTTGCATCCTTGGTTTGTGATATATAACCTGTAGATACATTAGCTAGAAGGCCAAGAACCCGGATAAGCGAGTAAAGGGTCGAAACAGTCGAAAACCGCAAAGGTATTACTGAAACCCTCGTTTAGGGGCTGTTTAGGATTAGATTATGACGTGCTTGTTGTTAGCTTGTGAGACTTTTCAGGGAAATCAGGGACCATATGAACGAGTTCCTTTCCAAATTTGGTAATTTTTTGATAATCCGAGAATATTTGGCGAATTTATTACCGTTTGTTAGTGTTTATTTGGAAAAAATACTTAAACTGCTTGAAAAATTATGAAATTTTTTGAAGAACTCAGGTAATACACCAAATGATTACATATAAAATTTGGGGTCAATTAGAGAACCCTATATATATTCTTTCTAGATTCATGTTTATTCAAGCTTTAACGGTCGTTTTTGGTTCAAAAAGGTAATTTGACAAGATTGTTAAGTTCTGAAAATTTTACAAGATATTTTGGAAGTCATTTGGATCACTCAGAAATTTTATAAGAATTTTTGGAAATTTTTTGGTATAAACGGACAATTTACCGGTTAAACATAGCATATAAAACGAATTTTTATAAATCAGTAAATATTTCCAGAAATATTTTTGTAAAAACCTACATATATTAATTAGTGAGTTTATAAATTTTTGTAATTAATGATTAACAGATAATTAGTTGTGCTAAATTGAAAGTTAAACAAATTCAATTCTTATTAAAACCGACAAGTTTGCGATTAACGAACCTGTTGGAATATCAGAACATCAAGAGTGATAAAATATCACTCTTGATGGTTAATTGAATAAAACCCAACATTTTGAGAGAAATCCGACAATGGTAATGAATTGTACGCGTTTTTCTCCAAACCAGACTGAATAAACGGAAATGAACCCTGTTGCGAATCCAGACATCTAAACTATGATTTTTCTATATAAATTTAATCATTTTATCAACCGACACGTTTACCCGAGTTAATATGATCATACTTGTTTTCTAAACGCGTAAATGATCAACTTGGACCAGCACGTGAAACGGTGAAACTGAGCCAAGTTCAATTTTAAACATTATACATTGAACAACGTCACAATCTAAGAATACTGACATGTTCTGGCGTGACAGCTAGACCCAAACTAGAGATACAGACTAGTTTAGTATGGAGATTATAATAATATTAAAATATTAATATTATTATAATACTGATTATAGGATCTGAGAGATAACAAGTGAAACAAACCGTGAACTAATACCGTGCTGAGTACATGCTATACAGTGAGTTTCATAATCCTTTTTTTAAACTATTTTACAAACTTTTGGGGTGAAAAGTTGAACATAGGTTACTGTCTTGTATGAATTTTTAAGACGTTTTTGGTACATTGGAAAATTACAAGGAAAATATGGGGTGTACCTAATACTTGTAACTTTATTTGGAATAATTTTAGTAATTTAATTCAAGGTTTGGATAAGATAGAAAAATAGGTTTTTGTAGCCTAGAATCTGGCTTGAAAATTCAGCATTGTATTACATGAGATTTGTTGTATCTAATGACCAATTGTGCAATATTTGTTATGATAAGTGATTGTAACTTGATTTTCAATTAGAAACTACTTTGACTAAATGGTTAGTCTTACTTGTTGAGCTAGGTTATGGTAAACGCTTGGCTAGACCGTAATGGTTACATTAAAAGCAAATATGTGTTCATGTCATGCTTGATTGCTAAATTTGTAATTAGAAATGTCACTTAGCAATTATGAGTTAACACAATTGATTATAAGTCACCAACGGGTCGTTAGGTCAACTCGGTCAAATTTGGTCAAACGGTCAATTTGGTCAACATTTTCGTCAACGGTCAACAAGGTTGGACCTTGTGGTCAAAGGTCAACAAGGTTGGACCTTTTGCTCAAAGGTCAACAAAAAGTCAAACTTTGGTTAAAGTCAAACGTTGGTCAAAGTCAACAAAAAGTCAAACCTTGATCAACATTATAAAACAATGGGATTGTTTGGATACTACAGGTTCTAGGAACCACTACACATTACTTAAGTGCTTGTACGCTTTAGGATACTCGTACGGGACTTCTCGCTTAGCAGTTTACTTTGTTTTTAGAACGCTTTCCAGGTGAGTTTCATGGCCCCACTCTTTTACTTACTCCTTTTGGGGGAGAAAGCATGCTTAAACTTTTTTTGTTGGGATCTTGTGGATTGTCACTATCGCATGTATACATAGTGGTTTATAAACTGAAAGTCCTCACACACATTGGACCACTAACTAAGGTTACCTGGCGGGGTAATGATAAGTAGTACTACTGCGAATGACAAACCCCACCTGCGCTAAAACTCGACCGGAGGTCAGACGGGTGTAACATTGACCTAAACAGGATTAAGACTTGGTGGGAGGTACAAACGAACATGTCAGCTTCGGTCGCAATGGACACTACACTATTGTATCATGAATACTAGAGCAATTAACTAGTGATAAGACAATGCTTACATTATCCACTTGTTTAACGAACTTGTTTTGAATACAAACCTGTGAACTCACCAACAGTTGTGTTTGACCCTTTTAGCATGTCTTTCTTAGGTCACTAAACTAAGGTGCACATAGGGTTGCATGGCTTTTATCAAACAATCAAGCTGGTTTTGGTTACATGAATTACAGTATTTAGGAATTTTAACTATGAACTAGTTATTTACAACTTGTAATTGTTTTACTCTTCCGCAAATGCAACTTGCACTGAAACTGTATTTACTCACACAAATGAGTTGGTTAAATGATATTTTTAATCTATTAAAGGGTTTTTCAGTATGACACATGGTTAGATCCTGGTATGTCACACGCCTAGCGCTAAAACTCCGTTACTCATAAATTGAGGGTGTGACAGATTGATATCAGAGCCATTGGTTATAGTGAACTTGGCTTTTTTTTCGAAAACCAGTCTATAACTGTTTTCAAAGATTCGTGTCAGTTTTTGCAACTTTCAAACCCAGACATACATTTCATTCATGCATGCACTACTTATGTATACATGAAGTGTTTGCACTGCATTAGTTTTGCACTTAGACATACACCCATACATTACCAACATAGATAATCCTGCATAGTATACACATTTCTTTGTACTTGAGGTGCACACTTGCATAACAACAAAACATTTCAATGCATTGCGGGTATGTCAACATCGTCCACAACATTTTCCTCGGGTGAGGAGCACGTCTGTCACACCCCGACCAAAGACGGCAGAACATGCCGAGGTGTAACGATTGTCCATAAGCACATGACACTAATTAAAGTGACAGTATTTAATAAACTCATTTCATTTCACAACATCGAAAATGTCACATAACAATTATCCATAAAATAACCATAAACAAGATATCACAAAATATGGCAAATTGATATTGTTCATTTTTACTAATATCCTAAGGTCTTTGATGTCGTTTTCTTCACAATCATAAATCAACCAAGATGCAAACCTGCAACATTTCATAAAATAAAGTTTGTCAACACAAAGGTCGGTGAGCAATTCATAAGTTTAATCATATTAGTATATAATAAAGATAGCCACAAAACTTGCATACGAAACGATAAATAAAAGTGGTAATTTGGATAAATAGATATCGCTAAACACATTAGCGACACCTAGCTATAAGGGGATGCCAAATATTCTAGGATTTTATAGTTATCGTTAATTGCATTACGTTAACGACACCTTGCTATAAGGGGATGCCAAATAGTCTAGGATTTTATAGTTCCACCAACCAAAAGCGATAAACACATAGGCATATAAGCATAGAACACCAAATCGAGCAATTATTTAGGTAAAGTATACAACTACGTTTGTGGTTTAAGATTCAAATATAAAGCATCTTGTTGAATAAGTATGAAATGTCACCCCCAAAATAAAAGATGGAAAATGGGGTATGAAGTACTCACCTTCAAGTAGTAAACTTGAAAGATGATAATTTGGAGATTTGTCGGAACGACGAGTTTAACGCACAATGCCTAAAAAGAAAAGAAGTCTTGAATTTAGAAAGGTTGTCTTGAAGGTCTTTAAACAAAATAAATGTTGAGAAATGTAAATAATTAAAGTTCAAGGTTTAAAATGTGACTATTTAAGAATTATAATAATAACCCTTTAAAAATGTAAGTTTGCTCGAAACCGGGTTAAAGTATCTAACCTTAATATTTACTCAACCTATGTTAAGTAATAAGGTGGGTAAAATGCAAGAATGCAAATCCCTTTGGAATAAAGATACTAAAACATGTTTTTTTATCGAGTGTTCGGGTTGTCGGTTCGGGTCTTGATAATTGGTCAAACCCAAAGTCAACTTTCCAAAATATTGAATGTTATGAGATAACTCAATAAAATTTAATAAGACTTAACCAAGTATGTAGTTCCATTGTTTTAGAAGTAACAACGCACGTTAAGCGAGTGTTCGGTTTTGTCGGTCCAAACTTTGTTATGAGATCAAGTTGGATCCAACATTTCCAAGTACTTAAGAAAATATTTAAAAATCAATTTGTAACTATTTTTAAAGAAATATACAAGTCTTGATGGCTACCTAAAAAAAAACACTTGTGTGTCTTAAGCGAGCAAGAATCGGTTTGGTTCGGTTTCCATCTTACAACAAGTTCATAGATGGTTTCCACATGTCCAAACACTAAATAACTTGTATAATAATGTACAAATAAAAAAATACCAAAAGTTAACAATAAAGTCTTTAAACAAAAGTTCGGTTTTCGGTTCGGATTGTGTTTCGGGTTAAGACCGAGGTAAGATTCTACAAACCCATAACCATAGAATTTGTAAAAATGATTTTAGAAACTTAGATCTAACACTAAGTATGTTTAAACAAATAAAACTAGTAACAAAGTTCGGTTTACGGTTTAGAGCTATTTACGGTTAAACCAAAGCATAGACTCTTAAAAACCCATAACCATGGAACTTGTAAACATGACCAACAAACTAAAATAAGCAAGATTAATATGTATGAACAAGTTATATAGATGTATATATATCAAGGACACGAAGTCCTCCATGAAGCCTTGCCTTATGGGGTCCGAAACCTCACCGACCGGAATCGGAGAAGTAACTACCAAAGGTAAACAAAGGGTGTATATTATATATGTGTTGCACAACCATAAACAAGTATTAATAAGGCTACATAAACTAATTAAGATGAAAGACCAAAATCCTTCAAGAACACTTAAGAAGATAACCTTGAATCTTTGATGTTTGAGAGAGTTTTTTTTTTTTTTTGGAGTTGTTGCAAGGGAAAATGAAGAGGAAAGGTGGTGTATATATAGGGTAATATTGGTGGTCAAATATGGGTGTGAGACACAAGAGTTTTCATGCAAAATGGATCAAGACAAAAACACAAAACAACAAAAAAATAAATAAATAAAAATAAAAATAGGATGTTTTCAAGACCCAACAAGTGTGAAACAATATTGTAACATAAATCCATCATTTTGATTATAACATAAGCTTTGGTTTACAAATCGGGTCGGTTTACATAATAAACAAATACAAAAACGAATACAAACAAGACTCAAAATTGACGAATGTCACAATGTCAATCTTGCTGTCACATCAGTATCTGCACCCTTTCTCACATCACCAGAGCCGAGGAAGATACCGAATTGCACATAACAACGACATCGTCGGGAATGATGAGTCGTCTTAGGCCCTTATTGGGGCAACACCAATTGAGCAAAACTTCATCAGGAGTTGGGTTCGTCGAAAGCGAGTCCCTTCTCTACTTACCAGTGACAGTACATTGAACTCTCTAGCATTACTTTATTTTTAGACTGATTCTAAGAGGTGGGGGTGAAAACTTGATATTAGCTAAATTACACCTCTTGTACAAGACATTGCTCCAACACAAAATTGTTTCATCATAACTTATCTCCTTAGAATTCAACAATACTCTTACAAAAGTTTCATTGGTACTTAAATATGGGCATAATCATATTTCTTATCATAACTAAAGTAATCCTCAAAATAAGAGAAACTACAACGACTAGTTTCTCCGTTAGAATTTATTGGTCTTTAAATATTGACCCTAAGTATGCCAATTTCCTAAAGGTTTCTAAGGTCAGTGGGAGCAGTAAAAGTCCTTAAAATGACTTATCATAAGTACAAGAGGCGGGGGAAAAGAGTCATTAAATTTTACTCCAAATTTAACTCCAATTACACCTCTTGTACACTATACTGCACCAACTCTTATACACTTAGAATCCTGAAAATGATAGCAACCTAAACAAGAGCTAATCCATAAAACCGAAACTTCTAATAAACCCAATAATTAACTCAGGAGGTCATCTAGTTTTTAAAAACCTACTAACTTTGATGATTATATAACCTCCTTAACTAAAGTTGAAATGGATGATGAAAAGTTTACTGATCCTACATCTTCTAATTAAACCATTAATATCAATCAACTTTCTAAATGGAATAAAGGTATTATTAGCAATCTAAATTAAATTCTATAGTCAGAATAACGTTTGGGTTTTGGTTGAATCACCTAAGAGTGTTTATAACTAAACTAAATCATAATATAAACGTTAAGACACTAAGAAACACGATTTATTATTAAATGTTATATTCAAGAGGGAATAAATCATCAAAGAATCTTTCCCATATTACAAAAGATTTCTTTGAGGATCATCATTGTTGTTCAAGTAGCTTATAATATTTAAGAGCTACATTACATGAACATTTAAACAACTTTTCCTAACAACTGACTTGCATATTTACATGTTCATAAAGCAACTTGAAGTTCTAAACTAAAGGTCAAAGAACACTTAGTCTGTAAGTCAATAAAATCCATGTATGGGTTAATGCAAACATCAAAATATGATGAAACCTTTATACAATAATTTTCATCAACAACTATGTGGATCAATGTACCTACCTCAAGATGAGTGGGAGCAACTAAAAACAAACTTGTCCTCATATAGATGACATTCTTTTAACAAGCATATGTTACATAAGTCTAAGTATTGTTTATACATACTTTGATATGATAGATCTCACAGATAGATATCATAACATTATGAGATAAACCCAAAGGGGCGTTAGTCTTGTTCCATAAATTTTACTCTAAATGGGTCCTTACACATGTAACAAATAATATTGCTCTCCTTTAGAGGATAATAGGGTCACTGAGATTGTTTCCTTATGCTTTCATTAAGTAGAAGCTTTATGTAGGTACAAGTCTATACTCGTTCAGATATTACTCGAATTGTAACACACTAGATATGTCTAGATTAATGTAAAGCATCTAAAAGAGTATTGAAATATCTTTAAAGGAAACGAGAGACTATAATTTAAAAGAATAAGTGAGAATTCAAACCAGATGATTAATCTAAACTTCGTCATATTCAAAAATAAGAAAATATAATTTTCGGGATATATTCTTATGTCAGAACATAATCTATCTCATGTAGGAGTCATAATAAACTGATAACAACAATATAAATTTTAATGACATAACATGTTGATTAAATCTCAACGCAGTTGTCAATAAATGTTGTTGAAAATTTATCATTGGACTCATAATTTTATTAACTCCATATAAATTATATATTGAAGACTTATTGTAATAAAGTCAGCTACCATGTTTTCTCAAACAGTAACAGTTCGAGAGGTGCTGCATTAAATTTCGATATGAAATAAATTATTCGTTTATGAACGAAATTGAGGAAACTAAATTCTCATATCGAATACATTCATGATATGCTTAAGGATCCTATAACTAAAGGTCTATTACCCATAAGTCTTATGAAAGCGCTTATAATAAAGACGGGATTATTTATGACCATGTATAACAGTATATCGTTATATGAATGACCAATTATTATTGACTAATTATTAATTTTCCTCATCAGTTTTGATTTTGTATGTCTCTTAATATGTTCTGCATGCGTAATGACATATAGACAAATTAATATACAAATCAAATATCTGAAGGGCTTACTTATAAAATTTTGATCATAACCACTTAGGTTTTAAACAAGGACTGCAGTATGATTAATGGGGGTCTTGAGCTGATGTTCAATTCAATGACTGTATTTCTCTGCTCCAGTTTGAGTTTAAAGCTAAAATGAGTGTTAAAATCTGCAGACTAATCTAATACTCATAATAAATGATTATTCGGCCAAGTGGGAGAATGTAAGAATAAATATATGGATATATATATTTATGTGTGGCCATCATTATCATTTATATAATAATAGATCAAAATTAATTAAATCATACCTTATTAATAATTAGCTAGGTAATTGTTGATGGACCATATTACCATTACTTGCTAATTAAGGGTTTCCCCTTGGGTGTATATAAATATATGGAAGAGATTAATTAACATCATAATAAGAAAAACCTAACTCTCACATCAAGAAATTCGTGACCCCTATCTCTCCATAATTCGGTTTCTTAAGAACCCTAATCCCCATCACTAATATACATCCTAAAGGGGAACTCGGTCAAGCTGACAATCATGTCGTCTACATCTTTCTCCGAGCGGTTACTACTTCCCCTACTGTAACAGGTATGTTTTACTTAAGGGTTTATCATAATATTCATGTTTTCTATTACATACGTGAAGAACTGATCAACAAGACGGTAAATCTAGAGCACATAGAGAGAAAGTAGCATGTGTATTGAAGAAGATTGTGGGAGGACAGATGTCAAAGAAACAAATAGCCAAAGTGACGTAAGCGATGTACAAACAATTTAAGCCCAAGTTACTACTCGTTATGCCTGGATTCTTCCGAAAATGTAGTACTATAAATAAATTTAGCCTAGGGGTTTTTATTTTTGTTGACTACTTTAGTAAATAATAATAATAATAATAAGTTAAGTTGACTATTTTGGTAATTTTCTTGTAATATATTATGTGCTTGTTAACAACAAATATAAAACGACTATAAGGAGACTATAAGCATCTTTTCGAACCCATTTGGATTATCCCTCTCATTCAAGATTGGTAATGTGTTAAATGGGAAAGAGGGCCATAGGAGATCATCTTAGACACGAAGACTAACCGCATACTCGCACAACAGCAATTGGGGCGAAGCTATTGTACATTTATCAACCTATCGACTCGGTCATGCTATTTCAAGTTAATTAGTGACAAAGAAAGTGTTATTAGGTAGTTGTGAGCAAGTTAGGTAATTTAATGTCTCAACACCTTGTTGAATAATCCATAAAACTCGGTGTTAGTTTGTGTATGGTAATGAAAGTTGGTTTTTATTGGTCAAGATTTTTACATATATTCTTCTCTTCCTAAGAGGCTTTACCCAAACCTTAAAATCAAATTACATATTTCCCTCCCAATTACCCTCACCTATTTCCTATCGAACAACTAATCTCCGGTTCTCCTTCCCCTTAGCAAAACCTAAACATCAAGCATTGCTCTTCCAAGGCGACGATCTGTAGCACCACATCGACATACAATTTAGGTATCAACTGTTATGATAGCTTCGGAAACTGTTTTTCTTTGAGTGGTAAGATATTGACAATGAAATATTTAAGTTAGGCCTTGCGATGTTCTCAGTTTGGATACCGAGCCACCCATATTTTTGTCCCACTGTATGTTACGTTAGAGATTTCTGCTCTTGTGGCGGCACAACGACTGTTAAGTGGCAGTGGCAGCCAACAGTATGGTTTCCCAAAGGAACGCCCAAGCCAAACTCTGAAATTAAAGTGGGTCCGGTTAAGACAACATAGTCTAATCAGAGTGAGACAACTGAGCTTTTCAAACTAGAAAATAAGATGGCCTAAACACAAAAAAAAAAGTTACGGTTCTAAAAAAAACAAACAAAATTCAAAAATAAATAAATAACACTAAATTTGACACCATGGTAATTTGCAAATTCGAATAGTGTCTATAAAAGAAACTTCGGGCCGACCCACTTTCTCCTCACTCTGGGAAAACAAAACCCTTACCACACCCAAATTAACCTGCTTCCATGGAGGATTCGGATCTTAAATCGACTCAATCCGGAGCACTAATCGGCTCTAACGAAGACCTTCTAACACAGATCCTTATCTGGCTTCCTGTTACCTCCGTCCTTCGTTTCAAATCCGTATGTAAACACTGACGGTTGCTTTTGTCTCACACACGCTTCACCCACCGCTATGATAATAATAATAATAATAATAACCTTTCCGAATCTGTTGGTATATTTGGTGACATGGATGTTTATGTGCCGTTTGATGTTGAAAACCGAAGCCCTCCTCCTTTCCGCAGTCTCTCTTTCTACTTTAATCGTTCCAATGTCACAATCGAGCAATCTTGTAACGGTTTATTACTTTGTTCTGCCGTTCACAACTGTGATCTTGAATATTATGTTTTCAATCCCACCACCAAGCAATTGTCAATCATCCCATCGGTCCCAGAAAACGCCGATTCCATGGCTCTGGCATTTCATCAAACACATTGTGTGCACTACAAAGTTGTTTGTGTTTGTGATTTAGATACTGACTGGAGCGCGTTTCAGATTCAAGTCTACTCGTCTGAAACAAGGAAATGGAAGATTTGTATTGAATCTTTCTATGTGCCAAGGCCCAGCTTCCACGACCCGGTTTACTGGAACGGAGCTGTTTATTGGCCTCCCTATTATCGAAACAGAAATTACTTCTATTTTAAATTAGATGCTGAACAGTTGCAAACGTTGCCCATACCGGAGGGGTTGGTGGACGATGACATATTAATCTATTTCGGGGAATCGAGAGGTCATCTACATTTAATATTGCGCACGAAGCGTGAAGTAAATAGGTTAATTGTGTACGAGATGTTGATGGATCGTTCGGGGTGGTTTGTCAAGTATCGAGTACAGCTTGATGAGCTTAAGGGTGCTTTCCCGGAGATGTTCAATCAATATGGCTATAAATTTGAAGTTGTTGATGTGGTTAGAGGTAAAGAAGAAGAAGATACATTCTTGGTGCTATCAACTCCTGGGAAAATGATAAGGTACAATGTTCACGACAAGAGTTTTAAGGAGTTATACAGTAAAGAATATTGCTTCGCTTTTGTCTCAAGTTTTCATCGTTACATTGAAGCCTTGTCTTCTTTCTAAAAGACTGTTAGCTTTGTTTCTATTTTTCGATAATAAGGTGTTTGAATGTGTGCTTTAAAAATATCAGTTTATAAAGTTATATTTGGCTTAACTCGGTTTGTGTTCGTGTGCTTTCGTTCTTGGTGTAAGAAGTTGTGTTTGGATTGCTTAACATTTTATCAAATTGCTGATTTTTATACAACAATATGCACATGTTAGTTATCAGATTGTTTGATTCTTTTGTTCTAGAATCCATAGACTATCAAACGACTAAACAACGGATTCTTTGTATGGCAATCTAAACTCTAAACAACATGTTTTCCTCTACCCAATGTGATATTCGGAGACTTAATTTTGAATGTTTTGAACTGGAGTTTAATGAAACTTGCAATTGAAAACGCAGGGTTAGTTAGTGGTGAAAATGATCCGATCATGTGGAGTTCACGTGGTTCAGGTTGACCCGTGAACTTGACCCATCAGGATCCAGATCACGCTCAACGGCTACTGAATTCAAATTCCCACTCATATGGCTATCAGTGCTGTCACAATGTTGACTCACTTAAGTTTTGTCATAATCCAAAGTTGCTAATCAGAAACCGTAGCAGTCTTTAAAGTGTATATCATGTTCTTGATGCGGGTAGTGGGATTATGGGTTAAAACAGGGAATATAGCTTTATTTGTTGAACCTTGTTTACCTAATGGAAATAAGGCAACACAAAAACATGTGAGAGCTTAATGAATCTCGTTACTTGATTCAACATTAAGCATAACATAAAACATGTTACATACATTTAATCAGGTGTTAAAAGTTATCTTATGCATCCGCTTCTTGGCATTTGCTCGAAGAATCGTTATTATTTCAAGGCGTTAAGTGTTGAAGATGAGCCAACATTTGAGTTTCATTCGCTTATCGTTATCTAAATAATAACGTGAACACAATAAAAATACACGGGAATGTCAAGAAATAAAATACGATGGAGCATTTGATAATCTAAAATATATCAAAATTGCCAAAACAAAATAAAAGGAAAAAAGAGCAAATGTCAATATAAATTAAAAGGAACTTGTATAAATTTCAAGTTGGTGCATATACCCCACTAGGGGTGTTCTTCGGGTTTTTTTTTTCGGGTTTTGGATTTTTTGGGTTGGATTCTTTGGGTTTCAAAGTTTTAAATCTTAACCCGAAACCCAACCCAAATCTCTCACAGGTTTTTCAGGTTCGGGTAATTCGGGTTCGGGTTTTTTCGGGTTGGATTAATTGGGTTTCGAATATCCTAGAAGATGAAACAAAAAAACAAAAAAATTTAAAAAACTTCAATGCTAAAATTAAACAACATATTCTTCTTTACTCGTAACGCAAATAATCAAATAATAAACCAACATAACTTGATAAAGTCATAAAACAATTTAAAATAAGAGTAAAACTAAGTAACTAACTCGAATCATAATCGTCTTCAATCAAATGTGATTTGGTTGTTCGTTTACGTTTGCTATTAGTAATAAACGTAAAACATAAATTAACAATACAAAATCGATCCATAATGGTTGGAATGACAACAGTCGATTAAGCTTAGATTCTGATAACTTTAGTGACTAAGACTAAAAGCATGTTATACTTTAAAAAAAAAAAGAGTTCCAAAAGTCCAAAAGCAGCGGTTTATGCAATTGTGTTTGTTGAGGATGTATTTAGATGTTAAAAACTTAAAATGGTAATTTGATATAAATGAATAAAACAAAATACCTGGAAAACAAAATAATCAAAACTTTAGGCTAGAGTCACGATGAGGTTTGTACTAAAAAAAAGATTAGACCAAACATGATCTAGACAGTTTTCATGTCGAGTATAATTGTCCCAAACTCCAAGCCGATTTTAACTTTAGTTCGTCTAAGTTTGAATTGGAAACGGCGTGTCGATGCATCTTAAATACCATAATAGTCTACTCGATTGAATTTTTAATTTAATAAATAAATTAAATATTGTCATATTTAAATTTTATGACAGTACTTTGTGAGCTGTAAACCAATAGTTCGTAACCCGGCATTCCGCCGTAGGTTGGGGTGTGACACGTACATTCCCGATAATTTAAATTTTACATTCTCTTACATACACTAACTAACCCTATGGGGCTCCTTCAAGTTACAACTACAAACGGAGATTGCATTATTTTTTAAAACTTTCCAACACCAGCCTTAGTTGTGAAAAGGGTTTCCCAACTAGCCTTAGTTCCAAAAATAAACTAGACCGTTCATATCTTCCACACGTCGGAGAATGCTCTGAATTTGGCGCAGGATACAGTTAAAATCATTTTCACTATGGGAGTCCATCATCCTACACTCAAGATCTGCAGGCCGGGTCTCTTATATCATCGAAATAAGCTCTCACCTCAGTCGTGAAGCCTTCGACGTGGTGATGGATGTGCTGTAAAAGGCGGGAAAGGCTATTGAGACCTCTAGTTAAGTCGGATCTTAAAGAAGCTGCAACATCAGGACGAATACTGAATGTTTGTCCATGAGCAAAACCTCTTGAAGTGGTAATGGCTGTCGCCGGTACTGGATCAATGTTGATAGATGTCTGGAGGTAATCAGCATAGCAACTGCGCCTAACCACAGGCAGCGTCGGACGCGCCTTCGGTTGGCGGATAATGTTCATGACAGTAGTGATGAACGTGCTAAGGTAGGTGATAAAGTAGTTGGCCATTTTTTGAGAGTTGTAAGTGAGAGTGGAGTTTTGAAATGGGAATTGAAAAGCGATTACTTGTAGAATAGCGTCACGAGCTACCCTGCTAACTAACTGGCTTTCGTTAATCCGCACATCTTAATTCTCAAATACCCATATAATTAGCCCATGTAACAATTTTAGTTTTTTTATTTATGATATCACTAGTCACGTGCCCGCACGATGTAGCGGAGTATGTGCGAAAACTCAATTACGGTATGTTTGTAACCAGAAATTGGACGTGTAGCACGTGCAAAGCCAATACACGTGTAACTGACAATTGAACACGCATAACCGGCACATGAATGCATTAAACATGTTTAACCGACATCGCACGTGTAACTCACTCTGATTACTTGTGTGTTACGTGGTGTTGGACTCTTACCAAAGTTGGGTAACACGCGTTACGTGGTGCTGGTCACGTGTTTATCGAGCCCGGTACGTGTAAACAATGCCATCCACGTAACTGATGTCACAATTTCAAATAAACAGATTTTCAACCCAACCCATTTTGACCCGAAGCCCATTTGGACAAGACGCTATTTTAATTTGAAACCCGTTCCAACCCGATAGCATTTTGACCTAACCCTTCGACCTGAACCCATCTTGACCAGAACCAAATTAACCAACTTCTGTATTGATCTGTTCTGACTCATGAGACGAACCGCCCGACCTAACCCATTATGGATACCACCTGATAATCACGTAAAAGGTTATTTTTTTAAAATTAGCAAACTCTTGCAATATCATACTCAAATTAAAGAGAATAAAATACTTGTTTTTATTGAATAATTTTCTAAAAAAATATTAACGTGTGAAAAAGTTGTGGCCATTTAGAAGTCGTGGGTGTAGTTTGTTTTAAATAAGGGGTAAATGTATAACTAATTTATAAATTAACGAAATTTGATTGAAGTTGGAGGAGTGAAATTGAATTATTATGTAAGAAATCATGTTTTGCTAACATTACCCTTAAATTTTGTTTATGCATAGTATGTTGTAGAATGAGCAACAAGTTATGTACCTCTTAAAATTTAAGAGTTCCATAACGTATGTTTTATATATAGTAAAAATATTTTATTATGCAGTCCATCTTGTTTGTACCTACCGGTCCAAAAATTCTAACGTCTGGTTGTGACAAATTTGACAACCAAAAAGGTGAAGCCATTGGAAAAAGGTTTCATGACGGTTTGCGCCCGTAGATCTAATCCACCGTCGTTCAGATGCACGCCGCCGGTGAGAAGTAATGATAATTAGCATGGTTGCAACATCAGTCGAAGAGGACGGAGGCGGCATACGCGCAGACTCCGCCAGTGGTGGTGGTGGTGGTGCAGATCGGAAAACGCCCGATCAGTTGGGAGAAAAAAAAGTATTTTCGTGAATGTGTGTACGGGAGCGATTATGATCGCATCTTACTAATATATTAAAGCAAGATGATTCTCTCCACATGTCCTTATTCTAGGCTATCCACATAGGATTCTATGTAATCACATTTCCATATCAATAATTTTCACATATTCATAATTATTTTTAATCCACTAAATTAAAATAAGCATTATAGTTTAATTCAATTAATTCTACAATTAAATCTATTTATTTAAATTAATGCAATTAACTCCATGATTAAGTCTGTTTATTTCAATTAATAACCACCTTGTCAATGATTTAATTTACTCTTGAGGAAAGAAGAAGAGCCGGTGAATGGTGATCAAACTGAATGTTCTTTAAGTTTTATTTATTTATTTATTTATTTATTAAGAAATGACATAAAAATGCTATAAAAATATAAATATCTCTGAAAATTATTTATAAAAAAACACTCTAAAAGAAAAAAAGAATAAAACGTTCTTTAGAACAATTAGGAACATTTAAAAAAATAAAATAAAGCTGTTTACAAAGAGATTTTCGGAAACTTAATGTGATACATTTTAAAGTTGGTATGTATTTGTAAACTTAGTTTTCAATTAATGTTACAAAATCTTTTACTAATATGTGTTTTTTATTTTTTTCAGGTCTAATGGTTCATTTATGTTATATTATTTCTTATTCATTGCATTGTTTATTTATAAAGTATTTTCTTTTTATGTTATAGATATAGTTTAACATCTTTTGTAACATCTGAAGGTAAAAAACTTTTGTCAAATATTTGTGTTGACTGAATGCGTAGTTTATATTTTGTATTGTTTGTTGATATGTTTTTCACCCGTGTGTAACACGGGTTGTTATCCTAGTGTATATAATATGGTCCCAAACATATTTCATGTTGCAACTGCTCGGTAACACTTTTCACGTGAATTTGATATACATATAAATTGATAAACTGAAAATTTAATTTTAATAGTAAAAAAACTCAAATCACATAAAAGAGTATTGCTTCATAGTTTGAATTTTGTTTAAAATTTAGCCTAGGGGTTTTTCTTTTTGTTAACTACTTTTTTAATAATAATAATAATAATAAGTTAAGTTGGCTATTTTGGTAACTTTCTTGTAATATATTATGTGCTTGTTAGCAACAAATATCTTACTAATATATTAAAGCAAGATGATTCTCTTCACATATTCTTATTCTAGCCTATTCACATAAAATTCCATGTAATCACATTTCCATATCAATAATTTTCACATATTCACAATTATTTTTAATCCAATAAATTAAAATAAGCATTCCAGTTTAATTCAATTAATTATACAATTAAATCTATTTATTCAAATTAATGCAATTAACTCCATGATTAAGTCTATTTATTCAAATTAATAACCACCTTGTCAATGATTTAATTTACTCTTGAGGAAAGAAGAAGAGCCGGTGAATGGTGATCAAACCGAATATTCTTTAAGTTTTATTTATTTATTTATTAAGAAATGACATGAAAAATGTTATAAAAATATAAATATCTCTGAAAATTATTTATAAAAAGCAATCTAAAAGAAAAAAGGAAAAAACGTTCTTTAGAACAATTAGGAACATTTAAAAAAATAAAATAAAGCTGTTTACAAAGAGATTTTCAAAAACTTAATGTGATATAGTTTAAAGTTGGTATGTATTTGTAAACTTAGTTTTCAATCAATGTTACAAAATCTTTTACTAATATGTGTTTTTTTATTTTTTGCAGGTCTAATGGTTCATTTATGTTATATTATTTCTTATTCATTACATTATTTATTTATAAAGTATTTTCTTTTTATGTTATAGATATAGTTTAACATCTTTTGTAACATCTGAGGGTAAAAAACTTATGTAAAATATTTGTGTTGACTGAATGCGTAGTTTATATTTTATATTGTTTGTTGATATGTTTTCCATCCGTGTGTAACACGAGTTATTATCCTAGTAAAACTAGTATAAGGAGACTATAAGCATCTTTTCGAACCCATTTGGATTATCCCTCTCATTCAAGATTGGTAATGTACTCTTGGTTTAAAAAAGCACGCTCGAGGCGAGGTGAGGCGAGAAGCGACCTAAGGCGAACACCTCAACGCTTTTGCCTACCCAAGGTGAAGCCTGTTAAAAAAGCGAACGCTTTTTGCGCTTTTGTGCGATGCGAAAAAACGAGGAGGCGAAGGCTTTATGTACAAAAAGCGACCAGTTAACCCATTTTCAACTTAGCCTTTATAATTAGTCATTTCTAGACTTTTCACATTTGGTAATAAACTTTTGAAAGTTGAAACACTTTTGAGTAGTGCTCTTTTGTAAACACTTATAAGTAATTTGGTACTCGATAACTTGTTTTTATGCTACTTTGATATTTTGGACGAGTAATGTGGTACTCGAAAAATTATACTACACTACGTTTGGAATTTTGGGATATATATATGTTGATGTTTAAGACATTTAATATATATTATGATGTGGTTTGTCTGTAATATGTTACTTATAAATAATTACATATTTTTTAAAATACGGTCGCTTCGTGTTCAAAAAGTGTTCGCTTTTTCGCTTTTCGCTTTTCGCCTTGGATGAGGACCTCTTCACTTTTGTTCGCCTCACGCTTTTTTAAACCAAGAATGTACTACACTACTACTTAAATGGGAACGAGGCAACGCCATAGGAGATCATCTTATAGAGACATCGTAATCTTGGTTTCTTTTTAATTGGGTAATACATTTCTTTGATTTGTAATTATAGTCTTCATTTACCATTTTACCATTCTTGACAGTTGTAGGTGGTTAATTTAGTCAAATATTTTTTGTTTATCAAGAAAACAAGTTTAGTTGGTTTTAGTGTTAGGATGGACCTGAGACGAACTGAATTAGCTTATGACTAGATCGAGATCAAAATTTATAGTTTATAGACACCAAAGATCATGCCATATCGATTCAACATAGGTAGATTTAGGTTGAACCGTGTTCAATTCAAACGATTTAACCCGGTGGATAAAAAAATGCTAAAAGATTGCATCCGTTAACATAAGCTTTTGAGCTATTGGATATTATTTGTACATTAAAGCAAAAGCCATAGCTAATTCTCTAGAAACTATAAGAAATAGAAGTTCACAAAGAAAAGCATATGACGAGAATAAAACACGTGACAGCTAAACGGATTTCCTTCATTAAGTTGGGAACACAACCTTCCTTTCTTCTTTCTTTCCTTTTCCTTTCTTAAATGAAACTTGGAAACACAAGCCTCCCTTTCCTTCATTAAGTTGAACTCGAGAACATAGTGTAAGTGTTGAAGATGAGCCAAGTTGCCAACATTGGAGCTTCATTCGCTTATGCAATTGAGTAGTTGTTAAGGATGTGTTTGGATGTTAAAAACTTAAAATAGTAATTTGATATAAATGAATAAGACAAAATACTTGGAAAATAAAATAAATCATAACTTTAGGCCTAGAGTCACCATGATGTATGTACTAAAAAAGATTAGGCCGAACATGATCTAGACACACGCACAAACACAAATTGTCTCTGATCTCGTCTCTTGGAGTCATCTTTGTTCTTGGTTCACATTCGATTTAGGGCTTCATCAAGCTGTTGATTATTGTCTAGTTATGTGATTCTCATTGTATTCATCTATGTGTGAATTGATTGTGTTTTGAGATAAAAGATTTGCTATCTAATGTTCAAAATTGTATCTTTAAGTTAAAACATTTTATGGTTTGGGATCAATAATTTGGGATTCAGTACTTATAACACAAGTCATCACAGAAGGTTTCATTTATAACACTACCTAATATGTTCAAAGCATGATCATCATGAACAAAACTATAAAGCGAAAAGCAACAGTATAATAACTTCGATGAGGTTGTTACACATAATATATGCTTTTAATCCTTTTACTCGCAACATTTTTTATCCTATTGAAAATGATTGTGACATTGTGTCCTAACACAATCAAGAAACATGGTATAAAATTTGTCAATTATATAAACTAATGAGATTATGCCTGATTCGCCTCACCCTACCTCACCTCACAAAGTTGTGGATCATATCGATTTTAAATAACTTAATATGATTGATAGTTAATAATACTTTCCATTCCTGATTCCTCTCCAAACCAATGTGTTTCTAAAAACATATAAATAATTTAATCAAATTTTGATTTTTATATGAATTATTTTAATTATAAACTTAGAGTCAAACAATGGAAAAAGAATTGTTACAATAATAAAGTTATAAACTTATAATCATGTATAACTTTATTCTTCAATTATTAAGAAATGTCAAGCACCAAAATATCATCAAAAGGTTTAATTTCATCACCTTTTTATAATACCTTGCATGTAAAAGTCCAGCCATCCATGCCGACATGTTCTTTTGCTAGTTTTAAGTTTTTTCAGTATAATATATAACTCATATTAAACTCATGGTTGTAAAAGCCCCGCTTGAGCACTGATTAATACCCGATTAATTGGTAATCGATACCCCATCTACTAGTCGTCGGTTAATCGCTATTTGGTCAAAATTGAAAATTTTACATATAAAATTTGGTATATATATGTATATCTGATGAAAATTTACATATAAATTCCAATATGATTAATCGCTAGTTTCTACCCGTTGCCCGACTAGCGTCTACCGATTTCTACAATACTTTATACTTATAACTTTTTACATGTTTATAATAAAAAAGTTATTAACAAATCATATGATAGTATAGTTTCCATAGCCTTAATTATTAGATACAGTTGTTATAAACTTATAATAGTTCTTAAACATGTGAACAAAATCGTTTTAATCGAAATAATTGAACATATACTATACTAAAAAAACAAATTGTACTTGTAATATCAATAATAAAAAGAGAAAAAACGTTTTTACTTTTTGGTTATTAATTGACTTAACACATTTTTTTAACTTTTTATTATACACATTGTTTGACCTCTAAAAAAATATTATGTTCATGTACCATATCGACTTTAACGCCTACATATTCATATTATTGTTTATGGATATGAATTTTGATTATACCCTACGCAAACAATTGCATAATAATTCCACTTTGTATAAATGGTGATACAAGATACAAGTTTATATTAATTTTTACATTTGTATTCATAATAATATTAGCATTTGTATAGTTGTGTATTAATAAATACTTAGGCAGTTCCTTGTCGATTAACGCCAGTGAGCGTTAATCACCACCCACGTCGGAAGCCACTGGCACGTCCTCATACCGTCTCCTTAACGCCGCTTCTCTTGTTGACTTGTTACCACATGCACCATTAACGCCGCTTACCGCTCCTCTGGCACGGTGTTTAACGCTACCAACCCTGGAAAACCATGCCACATCGGCTCCGACGTGGGTTTAACGCTAGTGGGGAACGACAATGCACACCCTTATAAAACTTTATACCAACTTTTTAAAGATTTTTAATTTCCATGTTATTTTTTAGTCTTCATACAATCTTTTTCATATAATCATATTAACTTTGTTGACTTTGTTCTTTATTTTTCTTTCTTTCAATGCACACCACTAAACACCACTGTCCGACATCGTACACCAGCCACTACGACCAAACACTACCAACCACCACTCACAGTTCACAATCACTTATGAAACAACATCCTAAAAAGTAACGATTTGATATTATAAATAAAAAATCAAACCCATGCTGATGTTTTATAGTGACATGTTAAGAAAACATAAAATGATGTTTTATAGCCTAAAATATTAGAATAAATAAATATCAAGCATAGATACACTTTTTTAGAAAAACAAAAGTGAATTAAATTAAAGAGCACTCAGGACGCGTTCGTTTAACATAATGGAATTGGAATTGAAATTTGCATATGATTTGGAATTGGATTTGGAATCTGAACATTCCAATAGGAATTGGAATTTGAAGGAATTGAAATCCAATTTCATTCGATGTGTTCGTTTGACAGATAAATTGGAATCGTTTTTTTAACGAGGATAACAGCAGAAACATTTTAATTTTTTTAGATTTTTTGTTTTTTATTTATATTTTGCGGTTATGATTTTTTTTTATTAATATTTTTAAATTTTTAGGGGTTTTCTTTTAAAATCAAAAACCCTCAAAAAAATTATTCAAAAATAATAAAAAAAATTTATAACTCAAAATATAAACCGAAAACAAAAAAAAAGGTAAAAAAACTAAAATGTTTTATTCGTTGTTCTCGTTTAAAAAAAACTCGAGAAAAGATTCCAACGAATTCACTTGAAATCCTTCATATTTTGGAAGAATTTAAAATTACCTTATTTAAAGAAATTTGAAGGAATCGAATTCCAATTCCAATTCCAATTCCTTGACAACCGAACACATCAAAATGGAATTAAGATTCCAATTCCAACGAAACGAACACGCCATTTCATGGAATTTTAATTCCAATTATTTTTGAATTCCCACGAATTCTGAGAAACGAACGCACTTTAGTTTATCTTGTAATAATTCAAGTTTAGCTTTTAAACTAAATTTTAATAATTCGACTGTGATCAACTGATGGATAATAATTCATACCGGTAATTTGATAAACCACGCTTTTTTATCTTCATTTTCACTATTAAAACCGATCCTACTACTAACCTTGTTTTGTTCATGTATTATTTTGAAAATACGCGATATATTATTAGATTTGAGAAATGGCATACCACGTAACAGTGACACCAATGAACTCTAATTTAGTGGTATGTGATCGTGCCAATCAAACCAATGTAGCTAGGTATGCTATATTCAACTAACACCAATCGTGTTCTTTTTGATAGATGCAAGTTATAAACAATCATATGGGGACTTCCTGATTAGGGGTGTTCATCGGATTGGATAACGGGTTATTCGGTTTATTCGGTTCGGATTTGAAAATTTTGGAACCCTATCCGAAATCCGATCCGATCCGAATTAGGGACATTCCTATCCGATCCGAATTGAATTCGGATCGGATTCGGAAAATCCGAAATTATCCGAATAACAAATATGCAAACTTAAGTTTTATTAAATAAACATACAAAATTGGAAAATAAAAATAAAACACTACAAGAACAAGGAAGTTAAGTAGTGTTAGAGAGTATAACGACGGAGTCTTATGACATTTTGTCTATGGTGTGTTAGATTGATTGAACGAATAATGAAATTATGGTTATAAAGTTATTGTAAATGTTAATGGACTTGGCTATATACATTAATAACATGTTATATATTCGGATTATTCGGATATCTGAATAATCCGAACTATCCGGAATTTTTTAAAATCCATATTCGAATCCGACCCGAATATCCGAATAAGAATTCGGATCGGATTATTCAGGTTTCGGTTTCGGTTCGGATTTCGTTTTTTTTTTTGGATTTCGGATATCTTGAACACCCCTATTCCTGATGGGGTAATCCCTTAAGTTAAGGATTAAACATTTGAATCGCACTGTGCGAATATGTTAGCATTAATAGGAGTAGACGAGGTACATTTTTGAAAATAATAACTAGATTTTTACCCGGCGCGTTGCGCCGGGCCGGTTCACTTTACAGGCTGATCAACAATAAAAATCTAACAACTGTTACTCTAGTTAGAGAGACCGCCTTTAACTAAAAGGTGGCAAACGCCAGACAAACACGACAGTGGCAGTGAGTATACTATACCGTCATCTTTTGATGGCAGTTTTGTTCTCACATTTGGCCATTTTCAGAACTTTTAACACCTTAAAGAGTTGAGGCAGATCACGTAAACCAATTCAAGAAGATGAAGCAGGTGCTACCGTGAATCATGATTCGCGAATGTGGAGGAACCTACTTCTGAGCGGGTTATTTTGAAAATTAAAATTTAGATATGTAAAATTGGAACCTGAAAAGTCATCATTATTTTTGAACGGAAACTAATATGTAAAATTGGAAACTGGTAATATAATATATTTTAGAATATTTTATTTTTTAATGTATACGGTATACCATATATAAATATATTAAAAAAATTATGTCAGGTACCTCGGGTATATAATCGGGTGAATGGGTTAATCTTATCGGGAAATTGGATATATTAGAAATCCCATACCCCCCCCCCCCACTCCCCGTCCCAATTATGACGGGTTTCAAGTATTCCCATTGGATTCCGGTGTCACTACTTTTTTCAATTTGCATAAAAATGTTAATAAAATAGTCTTTAAATAAGTTTATGCCAAGTAAAAAAATAACTTGCCGTTTGCATAGCATTAACCTCTGCATCATTTTCTAGCAAGTTCAAAGCTTTAAAGTGTTTTATCTGCATATGTAATAATTAGCTTTCCAGATATACAACACCATAGTGGCAACAGGTTATTTATAAAACTTGCATAAAATTAAATAATTTGGCATAAAAAAAACATTAAATCTCTAAATAATATAAATAAAGTTTATGGGACTGAAGTTGAATGTTTAGTGATGCCTATGCTTAAACCAAAGCGCCTGCTTTTCTAGTAGCTGATTCCTATTAGCATTAACATTAGTGTACAAACTAACCTCAAGGTACAATGTGCAAGCAAAAGAATACTTGCCAAACCCGATACGGTAGTCCGACATAGTAGAAGAAACCTGTTGTCTACAAATCACAAACCAAAACCTTCAAAATTATGTGGTCTGTGAATTAACAAATTTACAAGAAAAGACAAAATTAACAAATTTACCAATTCAATTTCATGTTCATCAATGCTAATCAACCAAAATTTCATGATGGTGAAAGCTAATGAACTTCAATTTTGTGATAACCTAAAAACACAGTTTTAAGAACTGAAAGTTATTATTGATCAAGAATTGGTTGAAAGCCCCAAAACTGACGTCGCAACTTATGGCGTAATTAGCCTGCAACGCATGTGCCAGACGAAAATAAAGCTAACCCGAAGAAAAAAAAAACAGATAGTAACAACAGGAAGGAATACCCCTAATTCGAAATCAAAATTAGAAGAAGATTACAACACCTGTTTTTGTTGTGGTGTGGAAGTAGAACTGAATTTGGGAGAGAACCACGTATGATGTTGAGGAAGAATACGACGAAAACGAAATCGATGACAGGCAACGTGGCTTCTGCTGGAGAATAATAAATAGTACGTCTACCGGCGGTTGTAGAAGATGCATCACAGATTCACCTTTCAATCCTCGCGTCAAAAGAAAAAACACCCCACTCAAGCCAGGGTCCACCAAAAAAAAAAGGAACCAAAAGTTTGAAATACCAGAGAATCGAACCCTGGTGCTAGAGCAAAGCAGCGTTTAAACTACACAACACAAACCACCGGGCCACCAACTTAGTTAATACTTTGAGACTAAACGTTTCTTATATATACAAATACGCAAATAGAAAACTCTGTGACACCAAACTTCTCATTTACTTCTGATAAAATAATTATTATTATAGTAGATTATGATGATAATAATAATAATAATAATAAACACAAATTTCAGACGCAAATTGTGATTTTTTTCAAAATTTTGTTTTACCTTTGACTCTTTGAGAAAAGGTTAAAATATCGTAAAAATAATTAATGCAATAAATAGCGAGTTATTATTTAAAAATAATCACCAGTTTAGTCTAATGATAAAGATATATGTCTTTCAGTCAAAATAATTGTGATATCTAGTAGAGGTGCAAACGAGCCGAGCCCGAGTTCGACTAGACTCGAGCTCGGCTCGTTTAACTTACATAGAGTTCGAGCTCAGTTCGTTTCGAGCTCTATTTTCAAAGCTCGAGCTTGGCTCGTGAGTAGATTTTCAAGCTTGAGCTCGGCTCGTTTATTATTTATTAATAATTTTTTATATAAATATACATATTTTTATATATTTTTTCTATGATAATTTTATGTATAAAATAATATTATTATTTAAATATTTTCATTTATTTTCTTCATAACATTGTATGTATTAATTAATAGTTATCAAATATATATTTTTTAAAGTTATATAAATGGCAGGCTCGTTTAGGCTCGCGAGCCGGCTCGAGCTCGATAAGTGAAGCTCAGGCTCGGCTCGTTTATTAATGAGCTTATCTCGGGCTCGATTAAGCTCGGACCAGTCAAGCTTTTTAATGAGCTGATTTCAAATAACTCGCGAGCATCTCAGCTCGTTTGCACCCCTAGTATCTAGTTATTATATATGAGGCATAGATGAAAAATATGGGTAAAAAAATTAGCTGTTAAAAAACTTATTATTTAAACAGATTAATAAATTTCAAACCTACAATTTTCAAAACTACATTCTCATCCACAAAACCATGGGTTATAAAGTAAGTAGAAAACCAGATGAACCCACAAACTTCTTGCCACTTCTTGAAAAAACAACTTACACCCATCCCCTCACTTCCGCATATCTATACTATTTAATAAATAAAAGTTTGTTTCCGCCGCGTGGTGGCTATCCATAATCTCCGAAATCCCGCCTCCCACAACACTTGTTTAACGTTAGGATCCCCTGCCCAACCCAAATACTTGGAAGCAATTAGATTCAGATTCATCAAAATTATTTGGAAACCCCTAAATCAATTGTGCCCTATTCGTAATGTTTCATCCCTCTCAAACCTCATTCCTCAGATCTCTTAAACCTCATTCCCAAACCTCAAAATCACCGGCGACCAAATCTTCCAGTTTCATCTCTATCACCGTCGAACTACATGCTCCTCGCTGTCGGTGACTATTTGATCGGAATCTTTTATTTCGGCCGGTATGTTTCAAATTCCGTTATTCGATTACCATCATATTTCAGATTTTTTTTTAATTTAATCTAAATGTTTGTGAAACAACCATTATATGTTTAGCATATTTTAATTACTGTGTGTTTCTAATTCTGTAATTTCACTTCGCATATTGCATTAGGACAGTACGATTCATTAATTAACAGTTGATGGATTATGAAACGAAACCTAACCATAATAAAATTTGGTCACTGTTTACTTCACTTTTGTTCTACATTAACTGTTGAATCTCATTGGGTTACCAAATTATTTCTTTAGCCCTTTTTACAATGATAGTTCATATGCGATTTTGATTATTTGTGTACAAGTGCATATAGTATCTTTTTGGACGGTGTCGATTTAAGGACTTATAATCTACATTTTTGCAGCCAAAGATGAGATTACTGGCGCCCCACCAGAAGTTGCAGCAGGGGAACAAGACTATGTAGCAAAGGTTAGCTCACATTTACTTTTCAGTTGAGTGTTCATTTGGTTTGTTCTTTAGATTATGAGATATATACAGTTTATTATGTACTTGATAACACATGTTACTTATATGAATAACTAAATGTTAATGACCAACAAGTATGTTAGTTATAGTAGATTAAGTTATACTGATTGTACGCGAATATATTGTGTTTCCTTCTTTATGCATTTATCCAGTTTTTATCTTTTTTCTTTTTCCATTCATCCGGGTTTTTTTTCATGTGATTTATAATATACATGTTATACCTTTTCATATTTATATTTGTTATTAGTGCAGTTGTTTTTCAATCTGTTTAGAGTGCATCAATCTTTATTCAAAGTTCTTAAGGATCCTCAAATCACCTAATATGGTATTCATTTTATTAACAACATTCCGTTTCCTAACACCTTTCACATTTTTTTACTTATGTTGACATTTAAATTCTATTTTTTTTTCAATGACTTTTAACATCATATTGTTTAAGCATTGATTCATCATACGGTCTTCTTTTCTCCATTTTCAGGTGATTATTCCTTTTGGTGATATAGAAGAGGTTTGTAATCTTTTGTGGGGCTTGGTTTTGGTACATATTATTTAGTATTATAAGTTGCATTAATAATGGCTTTTATTCGCAGATAAGAAGAAGTCATCATGTTCATGTCATCAATCTCGCTGTAACAATGTTTCTTCGCCTCGGTGCTGGTGGACATTGTGCTCCTCTTTTGATTATTCCATATGGTTAGTTTAAAGACAATTTGGTAAGTAATTGGATATTAATAAATGTTGTGAGGGGTAAACGTGGAATTTGCTCCTTGTGTAGTTCATGTGGTTACTTTGAACAACTTACACACACATATAGGACAATGTTCCTTTTTGGAACCTATAGTATGTTGAAAACCCGAGATGTGTATAAGAGGCGCATGTTAAAGGCTATCAATATTTTATTTTCAAAAATAAAGATCTTAATAGTACAAAATTTAATGAAATTCATATTATTTATTCTGAAATTTAATGAATATAGGTATGGATGATGTAGGCATGTATGTGTGTGTACAGGAAATACCGAAATTGTTTGTTTTGCCTCTCATTTTATGGCAGTTGAAGATATACATACTGCTTGAACTCTTTAATCATTTTAAAGCATTCACATGGTCCACAAATGCGTTGAATAATATTGTATCATCCCACCTTAACACAATCGAGCTTTAAGTTTAATTGGATCGCGTGTTAGTTCAACAACTATGTCTTTACAATTTGTGTGGGTCAATCTTCATATTATTAATATAATAGCTTTACTCACAAGTATGAAATTCCTGATAATAAGTAGTTCTTGAATTCGTGAAGCCCCCCTTTTTGCAAATGAAACTAAAAGGTCACTATAACTTATTTCTATACGCACTTAGTACAAGAATGCATCCTACATATTATTTGTTACTCACTTTGAGTGAAAGGTTATTTATGTCTCACTTTTTCTAAGCTGGTTTAATGACAGGTCGAATTATATATATTTGTGCTTCATTTTGGAAAATAAATCATGCATTAAGAAGTTTAAAACGTGGAGCTAAGAACTATCGTTCAGTGATTGAAGCTTAGAAGAAGGAACACATAGAAATGGGTCAATTTGGATGGTTGTATACAAGGAAATATTTAGAGATTTATGATTTGTTTATAACTTTATGAATTATAATAATTGTAACTTAGCTTTGTCTTTATTTGTTTAATGTAATATGCAATTTTAATGTATCATTGTTTGATTTATTAAGTTACGACTTAAATAACTTAAATTATTTAACCCGTGTAGTACACGGGTGCCTAACCTAGTATAAATAAATATAAACTCACAAATAACCTCTGACCACAAACCTCCAGAATCTTTCAGCACCCAAAACCCCCAAATTATATTCCTCAAAAATCAACAACATAAACCTTAAACATCAAAACCTTAACCAAACCCAACCAAACCAAACCAAACATGTTGCATATGTTCTTTGCGGTAGCTTTCTCGGCAGTGCCGTTGACTTTGTATGTTCCACAAATACGAAGCTTGAATCTGTTTGTGCTTACCATGGAGGATCTATGGAGGGAGTCTAGTGGGTATACTCATAGGGTGTATCCTCGGGTTCGGTATGCGTTTCGTAGGCTCTTGGATTGTATGCTATGTAACACAGAAAGTTGAGATGGAGTTGATGTAATTAGCTTGTACATATTTCTGTAAGTTGTTATGGTTTGTTTGGTTCTGTTTGACGATAATTTTGCGGGATTATTGTGATCTTGAGAGTGGGTTTTTTTTTTTTGGGTATTTACAGCTAATAAATTTGACTAATTTTATGTTTGTTTTTGCTTTGATTGCAATTAATGGTTGGTTTGGGATAGTTAGCCTATTTGTTAGGCTATGTGTAGTGGAGTGCTATAAAATAAGACGATTTTTGACATGTGTCCTCACTTCAGCAAAGGGACGATTTTGTATTTTAAGGACGTAATGGTGTTGCAGCTCTTTGTAGGCTTGTTGCCACCTTATTATTATTATTATTTTCAACCTACACAACACACATAGGCGGGGTCGGTGTTGCCGCCTCATATTGGCCCAAACTAGGGGACTTGTCGCCCTATTACATCCTTATGGTTTAAATAGCAAAGTTAGTTAAAACGTCACATGAACGTCATGTCACTGCTTAGTAGATATAGAGGGATTTAGCTGACCCATATTTAGCAAGCGTGTTGTATTAACTAAATAACTAAATAATAAGAAACAAAAAGAAAAAGAAAAAAAAATACATGATAAAACCCAACTCACATTTAACAAGTGCATCGTGATTTTACTAAATAATAAGTGATTTAACTAAATAATAAGAAATAGAAATAAAAGTCGTGATTTAACTAAATAATAACAAACAAATTAAAAATAAAAAATTATGGTTGATTAAATCACTAAATAATAACAAACAAATTAAAAATAAAAAAATTATGATTGGTTAAAATGGGATGGGCTCCACCATACAGCCCTCATGGGCGTTACCATGTTAACGTAGAGGGGAAAATGACGCAATGGTGGCGCCAAATGGTGTGGTGATGGCCCCCTCTCATGGCGCTGTCGGCCGTGGTGACGTGGCCAAAATGGTGTCTAGAAAGCAAGAGATGATTGAATTAAGGTTATCTGTTTTATTAATAGTTGTTAATTGTTAATGCTGATAGCATTTTCAAGTAGTAGATTAATACAGATTGAGGTTGTAGTTGAAGTTGAAATATGTTTCTTTGATTTGAGGTTGAATGATGTTAACAGTTAGCAACCGCATTAATTGTTTTTAACTGTCACTCAGCTGGCAGATCAGTTTTTAAGAAGGTTGTAGTATAAGATTAAAAAAAAGGCTTTTTAAAGTTTTTCTTATAGGTTATATATTACTTTAGATAAAAGTCACATAATAACAACAAACCCCAATTATTGAATTGTACATCATGATAAGATAAACTTTATGAGCAGTGACAATAATTAAATCCATAATGAAACAAAAATAAGCACATCATCATACTAAACCATGATTTATAACATAACCTATCTAATTAAACATTCGGTACCAATATTTATGATCTTATCTTGGCAAAAGACCATTGTCTGGTGTAATAAATATGCCATAATGATGGTGGTCCTATCTTTATGAAGATGTTGTAGTTGACTAGTTGCTAGGTGATAATGAGAGAACTTGTTCCTATTTTCACCTTGAATACTTGGTTTTGGACAAGCTATACTTAACATTAATCGTAGTTAGTATGCTTTCGTCTAAACACTAAAACTAATTATGATTTGAAAGCATGATAATGAGAGAACTGGTTCGCAAATGCTACTCCAGCCAGGAAACGAGGGTAGCGTGATAGTTAATAGCGTAATAGTTAACTAGAATACGATAATTGATCGATTAATTCACATTGAGGACCTATGGCTACTTCATGAAATGTTAACTCATCCCATTTTACTCATCTAAAAGCATCTATAATCACTTATTAAATAACCCTTTACTTAAGGGTAACGTGACGATTCATATGTAAATGAATATGTTTACATTTGACGTTTTTTAAAATGCTTAGCAAGATATGAAGCATTCAAACAATCATTTTCGTTATGTTAATGAAGAAACACTAAGTGACCCCGGGCAGATTATGGGTAATCTGGGGGCTAGGTAATGTTTCCCACGAAGGTTAGGTCCAGCAGAGTAAGTTGTACTTCAGGGAACCTGCAAAACAGACACCGTAAGCTCGTCACTGAGAAGGGGGGGGTTCCTCCTTGTGACCACCCTCCGGCGTGAGAATCAGTCTATATCGCTCTTTGAATATAAAAGTATATGAATACTATTAGAGCAGTTATCCAGTAAGTTATACGAGATAGTAGATGATCTTACCATTCCAAGATATTGGAGTATTTATAGCCGAAGGTAGGTTTTCTAGAAGGTACAGCCGGCTGAATAGTATTCCTGTTCAACCAACAGTGGATTACGCACAGGCCATACTGGTTGGTGGGTAGGTTACAGCCAACAGTAATAAAGTCGGCTGCACTATTCCACCAACTGTAGACTATGCACGTCCCACTGACTGTGGATTGTACGCAGGCCATGCTGGTTGGTGAATAGGTTACGGCCAACAGTAATACTATTCCACCAACTGTAGGCTGCGCATGCTCCACAGTGAGGGTTGGTGAGTAGGCAGCGGCTAATAGTGACAAACAGTACTAGAGGGTGCTCCTCCTCGCACTGTTGTCGGTGAGCTGTCACCCTGTGATTGGCTCATGGGCTGTTCTGGTCAGATCGTCTGTCCTATCCATACCTTGGTAGGTATGGTACAAAAGATCTTTCAGAATCAGACTGGCTCATTTGGGCGGGATTGTTCCCGCCTTGCTCATGCCTTCACGTGACTGCTGAAGTAGCTAGTGTCTTGTGCGTGTAGCCCTGCTGTCTGCGGGTAGCCTTCCCTGATGGCTTGTATCCGCAACTGCGGGAACAGGCGGGGTACTTCACCATTGGGAGGCTTTCCCTGCGTGTACAGCTTGCGTACTGCGCGTAAGATTCTATGAGCATGGTGGGTCCTGCGGGAGCAGATGGCCTTTGCGCCGACGTCCATGTTCAAGGTGAGTCTTGCGGGACCAACTGGTCTCTGCTGGGACCTACCTCTTCAAGTCCCCCCAGTCCAATGTTCTTCTCATGCGTGTTTAATAAAGTGAGGTGAACTTTTGGACTTAAGCAAAGGGTTTTGAAAAGGGTTTTGTAAGGTTTTCCATGGGAAGTCCTTGTCACTTGCAGAAATGCCCGAGTTTCCTGCTTGGTCTTTGGGTATGATGCGGGTAGGTCTGTAACCTCCTCGCAAGTCAGGAGCATTGAGTCCCAGTTGTGTGGATTCTCCATGAGGTTTTGGTAGTTTTGAACATAGTGATCAATTATGTTAAAACCACCAATTCCATCCTGGCGCTTCAAACAACGTAGTTCTCAACGTTCCCGCTATGCGGGGATGTTATTTCCGTTTCCGCAAGCATTGCCCAGAAGATCCTTCCTGGTTTCAATTCCCAGCGGAGCGCTAGGTATGTGAAGGGTTTTGCCTTAACACTGTACCAGCGCTCGTCTTACGGTTACTTTACTTCCAAGGTATTCCTAGCGTCAATTCCCTGCAGGTGCTAGGTACGTGAAGGGTTTTGCCTTTACACTGTATCCGCGCCTGTCTTATAGTTACTTGGTTGCCGAGGAATATTTGGCTTCAATTCCCTGCGGGTGCTAGGTACGTGAAGGGTTTTGCCTTTACACTGTACCCGCATCCGTCTAACGGTTACTTGTTCGCCAAGGTTTACTTGGCTTCAATTCCCTGCGGGTGCTAGGTATGTGAAGGGTTTTGCCTTTACACTGTACCCGCATCCGTCTAACGGTTACTTGTTTGCCAAGGTTTACTTGGCTTCAATTCCCTGCGGGTGCTAGGTATGTGAAGGGTTTTGCCTTTACACTGTATCCGCATCCGTCTAACGGTTACTTGTTTGCCAAGGGGTAAGGGGTATTTTCCCGCTTACTTTTTAATATTTTTTAAATTTTGAATTTTGAAATTCGAAGAGTTGGTGGAAAGATAAGAACAGTCCAAACCTCTGAAACGTCGTGCGACGGTTTCTTCTGACTGTGTCAGGACGTGCAGGAAGTTATGGTGACGTGACAGAACATGGTCATTCCAGTCGCTTTTTCAGGCGCGTGGGCGTGATTTTTCGGGCGCGTGGCCGCGAAATTACTGGCACACGTCCTTTCAACAGCTGTTGCCAGCCTGCTTTTTGCCACGTGTCATAGTTTCATTGCACCTTTGATTTCTCTCTCCTCCGCATTAAATTCACCGCATTAATTGCGATTACTATATAAAGGGGAAGAGAGTTATTTGTAATTCACACTTTCACCTTTCTTCTTCTTCTCAAGTAATTTCCGGCGAATTTTTCTGTTCAGTAAAGCATTACTCTGAAATCTTTTCTTTTTTCCACCATGTCTTCTCATGATACTGATGATCAGAAGACTGCTGGCGAATGCCAGTGTTCTCTTCCTGTCGATCTGTACCAGTATATCGTCAGGAAGTTCATGCTCGAGTCTCTCGAGCCTGAGTTTCCTGAACCCCACCATACTGTGTACGATGCCCCTAGTGGCAAGATCGGGGTTTATGCTGCATTCTTTGTCTACGGAAACCTTAGGTTTCCGTTGACAAAGTTTGTGTACCGTGTCCTGGAGAGGCACGGTGTGCACCTGACAGAGGTGCACCCCATGGCCATTGCCAAGGTCCGGCACTTTGAGTGGGTGTGCCGGATACTGGGCCTTGAGCCCCTCGTTGACCGTCTGATGACCTTCTACACTTGGAGGTGCATCCAGGGGTGGTACACTCTTACAACCCGTATCAAGGGTTTAAAGATTTGTACCACCGAGCGGAGTCTTCGCTCATGGAGAAGAGAGTTCTTCTTCATATCCGCTCGCGCCGTCCCCATCGCCATGAAGTTCAAGAATGGCCAGGCGCTTCCGAACCTTCCCGCCCTCAACTACGAGGAGGCGGAATGGTTTTCGAAGATATCCCGGGTCCAGTCCCCGGTTTTCCGTTTTCCGGAGTCGGCGATGGTGATGCTGGGGATGAGCCGGGTGTGGAAGGCGGCGAATGCGGATAAGGTTCCGATCGTCCTTGAATATGGTTCGAACTCTGCCCCTTATGGTATGTCTTGTTTCTTTTTTGCTGACTACGATTTTATCTAACTTTCTTGTTGATTTCAGAGGGTAACGATCTTCAGTCGCTCCTGAATCCGCGGGAGGAAGGTGGTCCTGCGCGGATGGGTACTCGTGCTCTGGACGAGAACGAGTTGCCCATCTTAGAGCAGACCGCGGGTCGGTTCGTGGAGGTTTACCCGCCAGGCCAAGAGATCCTGAGCCACCGACGGCCAGGTAAGCCTATCTTCTACCCTGAACCTCTCAATGCTGTGCCTGCTGCTGGAGTTCATGACATTTCTTCTTCTGAGGAATCCGCAGAAGGTCCTCCACTGGTGCGGAAGAAAAAGGCTGCCGTCGGGAAAGGCAAGGAGAAAGTGGCCTCTTCGGCCGACCCGGTAGTCCTATCTGACTCGGAGTCAGATAATGCAGAGGTGGCGGGGAAGCCCGGTGGTGAGGAGACCACCGCTCCGGAGGCTGCAGGTGTTACCTCCGGGGAGGCAGTGACGACGACGGTTACCGGTGTCAAGAGGCCGGCTCCATCGGGTTCACCCCCGCTCGTCCGTGCGTTCAAGCTCAAGAAACCCCGTGAGTACCCCCATAATTCTTGTCTAGATTCGTTGTTTCAAATAAATTTTTCTAACACTTTTGCTTGTGCAGGTGTGGATGTTGACGCATTCCAGGGTGGAGTTGGAGCAAGTATTCCCCCGCCAATGACGGTAGGCTCGGTCAGCCTTCCCGAGGCGTCGACCCAGGCGTCTACGCCTGCTTCCGCTGGTTCCAGCCTTCCTGAGGCTGTTCCAGCTGAGAAGGTGTCTCCGCCGGCCGTGAGTGCAATTTTTACAGCATCTTTCACGGAGCCGGCGGTTACTGTTGCTGAGGAGGTGGCGCCAACCATGGCTACCACAGCGGCTGCTACTATACCTGCGCCACCGGCACCGACGGCCGGACCATCAGGTATGAGCCAGGCTTCCCGCCGATCTATGCCACCTTCCCGTCTGCCTGACCTGTTGGATGGATTTCCTTTAGGTTCAGGTGATGGGTTTGGCGGCTATCGGCCTGTTATTGACCCTACAGGTACGTAGGGTTCTTTTTCCCTTACATATTTTTATCATCTTTTCCTAACTGCCTTTGTTTCTTTTGCAGTGTCGGATTCCAATGAAGTGTATGTTCCAAGATGGAACATACGCCGAGGAACAACCCTTCGCACCCCTGTGGAGTGCGTGGACTGGGCTCGCCACGCTGCTCCTCATGGTGCGTTGGGGGAAGCCATGGCTAGCTACCAAGAGGGTAGGCTAACCAATGAGCTTCGGGTTCTCCAGGCCCGAACGCAGCCCCGCGTCGAGCTGCTTTGTCGTGAAAACGACAAGTTAAAAGCAGCTCGCGCCAAAGATATATCTGAAGCGCGGGCTCTTCGGGAGGAGAACCGGCAGTTGGCCGCTGCCGCAGCCGAGAAGGAGAAGGCATTCAAGGCCCTCGAGGTTGAAGTCCAGGCGCGACTCGAGGCCCGCTCCAAGGCTGCCCAAGCTGTGAATGAACAGCTTCGGCTGGCCAAGGAGACTGCGCGAAACTCAACTGAGAGGGCTGCCAAGGCTGAAGCTGTTGCTGAGCCACTTCGCGAAGAGAATGAGCAGCTTAAATGCAAATTAAAGGCTCTTCAGCATGCTCATGACGCCTTGGCAATGGAAGATGCCAAGAAGCTGCAGGAGATCCTTGACCAGAGGGGGGTGCTTGACCGTACTGAAAGGAAACTCAAAAGCGTCGAAGAAGCTGCCGCCAAGGAAGTTCAACTTGCCAACCTTGATAAAAGCGGAGCCGAACGTGCTTACAAAGAAAGTCAAGCTACCCTCCAATGGCTGCTTCGAGAAGCGTTGCCTCAGGTATCCCCTTTTTTTTTTTTTTTTTTTTTTTTTTTTTTTTTTTTTTTACTCTTTCTGCTTGTAATTAGAAAATGTTCTAACTTGTAATTTTCTTTTGTAGGTTGTGCGTCGGGTCCTTTCAGAGACCTCTTATGACGATGCGATGAGCGCAGCCCTCAACGCTTCTCATGAGGATGGGGAGAAGACTGGCTTCCTGCTTGGTCTAGGGTTTGCTGAGAGAGGCTTTCCGCCCTCCAACTTCCCTTTATTCAATGTTAATACAGAAGCTGCGTATGACCAAGCTGTGAACCAGTATGCTGCCTTCCCGCATCCAGTGGTGGAGAAGGTGAATGAAGCTGCTGCTGCTGATGATGGGCTCAACATCCTTAAGGCTTTCCTTGGGCGGCCGCACTCTGACGGTGCTGGTCCAAGCGGAGGTGGCCCTGAAGCCTGATCCTGAAGATCCCTTCCTACTGCTAGGATAGACTTAGCTTTATAGATTTCTTTTAGGCGGGTAGTTACCCAGCCGTTCTTGTAATAGATTGTGAAATATTAATCTTTTTGCGTATAAGATTGTTATTCCTTTCCTTGGGTTCCTTGCTTTATAAACTTATGACTTGCATACTTAGTTTGAATTAGCAATTTTCCAAGTGTTTAGAATAGGAACCTTTGAACGTGGTTGATGATGGGTTAAAGTTTTGCCTCCTCCTTCGTGATTGTGCGGGTAAAACCGTCACTTGCACTTGGTAGGATGGCTAATCTTTACCCTCTATCTGACCTGCGTGTAGGTTTTCCTTTTCGAAATTTCTAAGGCATTAAGTTAAACCTTTGAACGTGGTTGATAATGGACTAAAGTTTTCGCTTCCTCTTTCGTGATTGTGCGGGTGTAACCGTCACTTGCACTTAGTAGGATGGCTTTAACTTTAGACCTATATCTGACCTGCGTGTAGGTTTTTCTTATCCTTTTTTAAGTGTTCATAAGTTAACCTTTTAACGTGGTAGATGGTAAGTTAAGTTTGGCTTCCTTGTATGTGATTGTGCGGGTAAGACCGTCGTTTGCACTTACAAGGATGGCTAAACTTTACCTACATCTGACCTGCGTGTAGGTTTTCCTTAGAACTTTTTTTTAAAATTTTGGCGTTGTGTTTATGCGGGTATTGCCGCCTTCCACACGCAACTACTTCTTCCCGTAAGGGAAGTTCATAGGTTACAAGCTATCAATACATCATGAAAGGAGAATCATTTCCATTAGAAGTGGCTCTAGGCCTTTTCTTTACAAGTTGGAATTGATCTACATATAACATTTGCGTAATTGAGCTCCATTCCATGTTCTAGGGATGGGAGTGCCATCGAGCCTTTCGAGCCGGTACGCGCCCTTTCCCAGAACTTCTTTGATAATGTATGGCCCTTCCCAAATCGGGGCCAACTTTCCTGGGCGTTGTTGGTTCGAAGCCTCGTTGTTACGCAGTATGTAGTCTCCTTCGTTGAAGTTGCAGAGTTTTACCCGCGTGTTGTAGTATTTTTGCATTTGTCGTTTGTAGTTTTCTTCACGCACGGCGGCTAAGTCTCTGCGCTCTTCGGTTAGCATAAGGTCTAACCGTCTTTCCGCATCATTGTCTTCTGGTTGGATTAAGACCCTTGGTGAGGGTAAACCGATTTCGACTGGGATCATGGCTTCAGTGCCATAAGTGAGACTGAACGGGGTTTCTCCCGTACTGGTCTTCTTCAGCGTTCTGTTTGCCCAAAGGACGTGTGGAAGCTCGTCCACCCAACCGGATCTATGTTCCAAGAGTCTTTTCTTTATGCCTTCGACGATGCTCTTATTTGCTCTTTCCACCTCACCGTTACCTTGCGGGTGTGCCACTGAGGTAAAGGTGTGGGTGATTTGAAGTTCTTTCAGCCACTGCTGTAGCTTCTTGTCAGCAAAGTTGGTGCCATTGTCGCTTACCAAATTCTGTGGAAGTCCAAAACGACAAATAATAAATTCCCAAATAAATTTTTTGATATGCTTTGCGGTTGTTTGGGCTAAAGGTTTCGCTTCTATCCATTTGGTGAAGTAGTCAATGGCTACCACTAGGAACTGAACATTCCCAGCTGCTGTTGGAAATGGGCCTGTCACGTCGATGGCCCACTTCTGAAATGGCCACGAGGAAGTGACAGGAACAAGTTCATTTTTCGGGCGATGCGTGTTGGGTGCGTAAAGCTGGCAAGATCTGCATTTTCTGATGTATGCCAACGCGTCCATATGCATCCCCGGCCAAAAGTATCCCGCGTTGTTTAGCTTGGCTACCACAGCGCGGGGGCCTGCGTGTACTCCACAGATGCCTTCGTGAACCTCCCTTAAGAGGTAGTCAGCATCTTGGTTGTCCACGCATCTTAACAATGGGCCAAGAAAGTTACGTCTGTAAAGGGTGTCATTGACCAGCTGATAATTCAGTGCTTTACAGCGTAGTTTTCTTGCCTGTGACTTCGACTCTGGTAACGTTCCTGCTTCAAGGTATTTTATTATTGGGGTCATCCATGTTTCTGTACCAGTTTGGATGACACAAATTTCCTTGTGCGGGACTGATGGTGTTTCGAGGAGTTCCACGCGGATGTCCTTTCCCAAGTGGGTGAAGGCCAGTGATGCAAGCTTGCTTAACGCATCCGCAGATTTGTTTTCGCTGCGCTTGACGTGTATCACTTTACAATCATTAAAATCGCGCATGATGGCTTTGGCTTGGGCAAGGTACAGGGCCATTGTGTCGTTCACAGCCGTGTACGTCCCGTTTATTTGGTTTGCCACTAGCATGGAATCTACGTGGGCTTCCAAATTTTTTACACCCATCTTTCGCGCAATCCTCAATCCGGCCAGGAATGCTTCATATTCAGCTTCGTTATTCGTACTTGGAAAATCCAGCCGAATAGCATAAGTATATTCCTGGCCTGCTGGATTTGTTAATTTTAACCCTGCGCCTGATCCCTCGTTACTAGCTGCTCCATCAGTGTAGAGTCGCCAGACTTCGTCGATTTCGTGTGCTGGGGAGGGTTGAACCTCCTCCTGGCACTCTTTCTCCCGTGAAGCGGGGACTTCTGCAATAAAATCAGCCAGGACCTGACCTTTAATGGCTGGTCTCGGCTTGTATTGAATCGCATATTCTCCCAATTCAATTGCCCATTTGGCTAGACGTCCCGATAACTCGGGTTTGCCTAGAACATTTGAGAGTTTGAAGTTGGTGAGAATAGTGATTGGGTGACCCTGGAAATATCGTCTCAACCTGCGTGAAGCGTGTATAAGTGCCAAGACCAGTTTTTCCAGGGTAGAGTACCGGGTTTCCGCGTCTGCCAGCACGCGGCTAACATAATAGATTGGCATCTGGATGCCTTTTCGTTCTACAAGCAGGACTGCCCCGGTTGCTCTATCTGTTGCGGAGAGGTATAGGATTAACTCCTCCCCCGCTTGTGGTGCTGTGAGTGTTGGGAGTTCGATCAGGCGTGATCGAATCTCCTGAAAAGCTGCTTCCGCTTCTGGTGTCCAGCGGAAGTGCGTTTTCTTTAAACAATTTCTTAGCGTTGACACAAAAGGGAACGACCTATCCGCATGGTTTGCCAAAAAGCGGTTAAGCGCGACTAGTCGTCCATTAAGTGTTTGAGCCTGTTTTATGGTGGTAGGTGATTCCATTTTGACAATGGCTTCGACGTTTTCAGGGTTCGCTCTGAAGCCATCTTTAGTAATAATGACCCCTAAGAACTTCCCTTCTTCCACCCCAAATGAACACTTGCTCGGGTTGAGCTTCATGTTTATCTTTCTGAGCGTGTTGAAAGTTTCCTCAATGTCTTTCAACATCGTCTCTGGCTCGGGGCTTTTGATGACCAAATCATCCATATAGACTTCCAAGTTTCTCCCAATTTGGGCGTGAAACTCTTTGTCCATTAGTCGTTGGTACGTGGACCCCGCGTTCTTAAGTCCGAACGGCATCATTTTATAACAAAATGTGCCATCGGGCGTCCGAAAGGCGGTTTTGTCCTGGTCATCCACAGCCATGTGGATTTGATGGTACCCCTTATACGCATCCAAGAAGCATTTAAGGCGAAATGGTGCCACCGAATCCACCTTGAGATCAATTTCTGGCAACGGATAACAATCTTTGGGGCATGCTTTATTCAAATCTTTGAAATCTATGCACATGCGCCATTGTTTGTTATTCTTCGGTACCATTACGGGATTTGCAACCCATGTTTGATATTTGCTAACGCGCACGATGCCCGCATCAAGGAGTTCCTTGACTTGGGTTCTGCACGCGTTGGTTTGCTCGGAGCCCCATTACTCTGCGCTTTTGTACGATCGGCGTAACGGCCGGATCGCATTTGAGCTTATGCTCTGCCTTTCCCCGGGGTACACCAGTCATGTCGGCTGGTGTCCACGCGAAGATGTCTGCGTTTCGCTGCAGTAAGCGCTTGAGTAAGGTGCGTGTTGGATCAACAATTGTCGGGCCAATGGTAACGGCCTGATCGGGATATTTCCCATTGAATGCCCACTGTTCAGGTTCAGTGATGGTTTGTTTGGCCATCTTCGGTTTGGGTTTAGAGGAGACAGATGCGATGCATACCTGGGGAATGCCCGTGATCATCGCTACGCCTTCAGTTGTTGGCCATCCCATCATGCCGTGGACTGAGGATACCACGGCGTTGAATCTTGCCATCCCGTCTCTCCCGAATAGGATGTCATACGTATGATGTGGTTTTTTCATCACAACAAAATCCACATCCTCCGTGCGTGAATAATTCCCATCGGTGAGAGTGACGGGGAAAGATAGGATGCCCAAGGGAGTGTTCATGCTGCCGTCAAACCCTTCCATTGAAGCGTAGACCGTCTCCAGGCGTTCCTTGTCTTCATCATCGAGCTTGTCGAAGAACTGCCTGTACATCACTGTCGACGATGCGCCATTGTCAACGAGGGTGCGGGAGGTGATGTAGTGCCCCAGCTGGCTTTTAATGACAATGGGGCCTTCTTTGTTTGGGCCTCCCGGCACTCGCGGGAAGCGCACTTCTGCTTCCTTCCATGCGCATGGTTCGGTCATTGGTCTCTTTCTTCCTCTGACCTTACCATGGACCATGTTGATGCTAATGTCGACGGGTTTCCGTCCGTTACCCCTGTACCTGTTGTCGTTCCTTCCTCCCTTCTTGATAGATGCCACGAGGTGTGCGAGCCTCCCATCCTTGACGAATGTCTCGACGATGTCCCTCAAGGATGTGCACTCCTCAGTGCTATGGCCCTTTGTCCCATGGAAGTCACAAGACTTGCTTTGATCCGCATTGGGTTTCTGTCGGATCACTGGGGCTTTTGGCCATGGCAGTTTTTCCGTGGCAAATATCTCCGTGACGCTCTTGGTGAGTGGCGTCCAACGGTTTTTTCCGGTTCAAAGGGTGCGTTTTGTCCCTTCCGCCAACCAGAGGGCGAGAGCTTGAGGGGGCGTCAAAGTTTATCCTTGACTGCCAAATACCTTGCCGCCTCTTTTTGTTTAGCCGGGCGGTTCTCACATTGTTCTCCCTTGTCCTCTGCGTGTAGAGGTTTGTATTCTGGGGGAGATCTCTTCCCAGCTGTTTCTCTGTTTCGGCAAAGCGCTTGGCTGCCGTCATTATGGCATTCCACGTGGATGGCATGCCGTCTTTACCCGTCAGAGTGCGGATGAGTTCTGGGTATTCAGCGCCCTGAATGAAAGCGGCGCGAACGAGGTCTTCACTGATGTTGCCCAGACTCACCTTTTTGGAGTTGAAGCGGGTGATGAAGTCCAGTAAGGATTCATCCTCTTCTCTGACACAGTTGAGGATCGTCCACTGCTCCTCAGTGTGCTTCCTCTGTTGACTAAACTGTTGACTGAACTTGTTCTGGAAGTCTGCCCAGTCATAAATGTGGTGGACCGGTAAACGGTCGAACCATGCTCTGGCTGCTCCTACCAGAGTCATCTGGAACATGTAGCACCACGTGGGTTCCGTCCAGTTACTGACGGTTGCCCCCGCAATGAACCTGTTCAGATGGTCATCTGGGTCGGATAGACCATCGTATGTGCCAATGTTGGACATTTGTTTGGCACTCCTCGGGGCGATTGCCTCTGCAATGTCCCTTGCAAATTTTGACCTTCCTGCGTTTGTAGCAGTAGGTCTAAAGGCCTTGGAGAAGTCACGCTCGCTTTTTTCCGTGACTGGTTGGAATGCTTCCCCAAAATTCCTTTTTGGCTGGGGATCCGTTTCCTTACGCTTCCCTTTCGCCCTATGGCGAGGGTTCGCGTCGGTGTCGGAGTCTTCCCCCTCGCCGTCTGAGTACTCGTACTCACTACTCATGTTGAGGTGCTGGCGAGTACTACCGAATTCCTCAGCTTGTTGGACTGAACGCAAGCGTTCGTCCAACTCAGCCTGAAATTCTCTTTGACGTGCCTCGGCCCATGCCTTCACTTGATCAAGTGTTTGGCGAGGGGCTCGAGTTCGTTTTTTCCAGCTGGGCATCAGTGAATCCCAGTGGAATATTTACTCCACTTGCCCCTACATGAGTGACTGGGGTAGTGTTCGTAAAATGTATTTCACTTGCCCCAGCTTGGGTGGCTGGGGTAGTGTTTGTAAACATTGTGTTGCCGGTGTTTACCCCAGTGGCTGGGGTTGTGGTTACCGGAATTTCTCTAGTCATCTTGGAAGTTTTGAAAAACTGGAGAAAGATGTAGTTCTAGCTTTATGCACGGATGGCGCCAATGAAGAAACACTAAGTGACCCCGGGCAGATTATGGGTAATCTGGGGGCTAGGTAATGTTTCCCACGAAGGTTAGGTCCAGCAGAGTAAGTTGTACTTCAGGGAACCTGCAAAACAGACACCGTAAGCTCGTCACTGAGAAGGGGGGGGTTCCTCCTTGTGACCACCCTCCGGCGTGAGAATCAGTCTATATCGCTCTTTGAATATAAAAGTATATGAATACTATTAGAGCAGTTATCCAGTAAGTTATACGAGATAGTAGATGATCTTACCATTCCAAGATATTGGAGTATTTATAGCCGAAGGTAGGTTTTCTAGAAGGTACAGCCGGCTGAATAGTATTCCTGTTCAACCAACAGTGGATTACGCACAGGCCATACTGGTTGGTGGGTAGGTTACAGCCAACAGTAATAAAGTCGGCTGCACTATTCCACCAACTGTAGACTATGCACGTCCCACTGACTGTGGATTGTACGCAGGCCATGCTGGTTGGTGAATAGGTTACGGCCAACAGTAATACTATTCCACCAACTGTAGGCTGCGCATGCTCCACAGTGAGGGTTGGTGAGTAGGCAGCGGCTAATAGTGACAAACAGTACTAGAGGGTGCTCCTCCTCGCACTGTTGTCGGTGAGCTGTCACCCTGTGATTGGCTCATGGGCTGTTCTGGTCAGATCGTCTGTCCTATCCATACCTTGGTAGGTATGGTACAAAAGATCTTTCAGAATCAGACTGGCTCATTTGGGCGGGATTGTTCCCGCCTTGCTCATGCCTTCACGTGACTGCTGAAGTAGCTAGTGTCTTGTGCGTGTAGCCCTGCTGTCTGCGGGTAGCCTTCCCTGATGGCTTGTGTCCGCAACTGCGGGAACAGGCGGGGTACTTCACCATTGGGAGGCTTTCCCTGCGTGTACAGCTTGCGTACTGCGCGTAAGATTCTATGAGCATGGTGGGTCCTGCGGGAGCAGATGGCCTTTGCGCCGACGTCCATGTTCAAGGTGAGTCTTGCGGGACCAACTGGTCTCTGCTGGGACCTACCTCTTCAGTTAATATATAGTTCATGGATGAAATTTGACTATTTTCAAGTTCAAGAAGATAATCAAGAAAGTATTACTTTTATGGATTTGTTGTGTTCAAATGTTGATATTAAATGCCTTATGTTTTGAAATAAATTCTTCCAACTCAATAGATATCAATAGTATGAATAGAAAGATCTTTTTGTATCAAAAGCATGTGATTTATAAAATGGGCTCACATCTATTTTCAACTACATAATTTTCTCATACTATTGTGCTCTACTTCTTCTCACGAGTCATGGGATTTTTATAGCCTAGTACAATGAATATTCGGTGGACCCTTTTCTAACGGATTGATAATGACATCTTTCTTTTTTTTTATTGGTTGGATTTCTACTCGGATTCGTTTGGGAAAATTCCCAAAATAGCTCATTTTAGAGAAAGAGTCCCCAAAATAGCCCCTTTTTTTTCAAAATCTTTTTGAATTTGGACTGGCAAGACGCTTTGAGAAAAGATAAAAATAAAGAGGGAGCATGCCAAATTTCAAAAGAAAGTTAGGTAGGAGACGAGATTTCGGGAAATAATGAAGGTAAAGTCCAAATTATTTTGTAATCTTGGAGCAAAAGTTCAAATTTTTCCAAATCTTTTTTATTCAAAAAACTGTCTTAAGAGACTTTTTTTATGTTTCCTACCTTTTCCGTCTATATTTTCAAATTTTTGGGAAAAGAGATTTTGAAATCTCGTCTTAAGAGACGCATTTAAGATGAATTTGTTCTTAACAGACGAGATTCTTTTTTTCTTCCCACCTTCATGCTACACACACACACACACACTTATACATACATACATATATATACGTGTATATATACACACACATGTATATATATGTATATACATGTGTGTGTGTATATAAGTATATATATATAAACACACACACACACACTTACACACATACATGTATATATACATATACACACACACTTATACATATATATATACATACATGTATATACATACACACACACACACACACACACATATATATATGTAGGCTTGAGTTCAATGGAGAAATAAAATTAGAGTGAGAAGTTGGAGAAATCCATTGAACCAATCAGATTTTTTCCTTTTATTTTTATAATATAATTAATTATAGGGGCATATTAGTAATCCTAACATTAGTCTTAAATATGGTAAATATTAATGTTATTAAACAAATATGAATCATTTAACCGGTGTAACAACAATCAAAAACATCATCGCCGGTTAACCACAGTTCCTAAACCTAACCATCAGGAGACTAATAGGTATCATAGTTCATAAACTCCTCCTTCAACCTTCATCCCTCTTCTTCTACAGGTCAACAAACCTTCTTGCAATCCATAGCGCCTATCAATCTCGAATCAATTTAAAAGGAGATCAAGATTTATGATGTGGATTCATGGAGCGTATCAATCTTGTATCAATCCCGTAACAATCTGCCATGCCTTCACCTCCGTATGATAAGGCATGTTTTGTGAACATCAAATCTTATTTTGCTTACCCAATAGTCTCTTTATTTCAAAGATTGATGTTTTCATAAGTAGCTGCACTTTCTTCTAATCCTTTAATGAGTTTGTATTTTTTTTAAATATCCCTACCAGTAAACCAGATGTCCAATTTTGTTAATCATTTAATAAGTGTGTATTTTTTTTTAAATATTCCTTAATTGTTAGTTGATATTCTTTGAATGTAGATTATTTGTCATTATTATTATTATCAAGATTTTCTTTTATTTAGAAAGTATCATTTCTATTGTTAGTTGGTATTTCTCTTATTTAGGTGTATATTCTTTGTTTTAGAGGATTCAATGCTCATATTATATATACCACCCCCTACATCCTATTGTTCAAACATCAGTATCATAGTTCCTCATTTGTTTAGATGGATAATCAATCGACTTCAATCCAAGCAAGGTCTAGTGGGCAACCAACATCTAATTATGAAGGTTCATGTCAAATGTTTATTATTTTTTTAATAATTTACTTACATTGACTTTATAGGTATCTGTTATCAATTCGTATGATTATGTAGGTGTCATTCAAACCGTTACTTTACTTTAAATGTGAATATTATCGTATCAATGTTAGTTTAACCTATGTGTTTTTAGGAAGTTATAAATTTCCTTTTTTTCCATAAATAGCTGAAGTTTTTTTATCTTTTTAGCTAATGCAGGCTCGTGTAGGTTGTATATCAAAGATTGATGTTTTCACAAGTAGCTGCACTTTGTTTGCTGTGAGAAAGTTATTGTAGGTTCGTGTAGGTTTTATATTAAAAATGCAGGTTAGTGTAGGTTGTATATCAAACATTGACTATACATGTTTTCTTAAGTAGCTGCACTTTGTTTTCTGTACGGACCTAATGTAGGTTCGTGTAGGATTTATATTAACCATTCATTATACAATGATTAGTATGTAGGTTGTTCGTATGTCTTCATTTTATTGTTGTCTATGTATTAACTATATTCTTTATTATCTTTTAATGCTATGTTAATTAGATTGTTTAGTACATGGGGATGAAGCCAACACGATAGAAAGCTCTCCAATCATTAACAATGCATCAATCGACGAATCAAATTATCAAGACAATACAATTAACGAACGTAAGAACCAAGCACTCATTACGTACGAACTGTCTTCTATTATATCCTAATTCCCATTTAAAAATATATGATTTTTCTCTTCCATGTGTAGAGATACTTCATCCTAATTTTTACTTCTCCCCTAACGGAACAAAATACTGGATACCAAATGTTCCTGCGAACTTGAAACCCAAGAAAGATGCTCGATTCAACAAATGGGAAGACGTTGTCGACATGTACAAGTCATATGCAGACAAAGCTGGATTTGAAATAAGATGTTCAACCAAGTTGTACACAAACGGTGTTCTGACGCATAGGTATATTGTGTGCGCAAAAAATGGCAACCCGCGTTTCAAATCCGTTGACACTATGAACCCTACATCCTCCTCGTCCAAGCAACGCAACACAAGGAGTAAGCGTACCGGATGTGGTGCATGTATACGACTCAGTGTTGTTACTGGTTTACAAGGATCAGAAACATACAGCATATATCACTTCAGTGAGCCCCACAGTCACGGTCTCGTGAACGAGCATAACATGGATCTAACTAGAGGCAAAAGACAGTTAGATTTTTCAGACAAGGAATTCATTCAAGGCCTCCAGACCATGGGGTTCAGCGCCACAAAGGCTCATCGTATTCAAAGCTCCCTGAAGGGTGGTCAACACAATGTAACAGGAACTAAGGATGACTGGAATAACCATGCTCGAGATGTCAGGTGTTATATTGCAGATAGAGATGCTCAAATGGTTATCAATAAGCTCACAAGTAACACCCTCCATTTTAATAACTATTTTTTTGAGCACTTTGCTGAGAATGGTGAACTACAAGCAATGTTTTGGGCTGACGATATATCCCGACGCAACTACAAGTTGTTTGGTGATGTCTTAGCTTTTGATGCTACGTGCCAAACTAGCTGGTAATCATCGTCATTTACAAATCATTAATACGTTATGTTACTTTTGTAACTAATATTTTATTCTTTATAATTTAGGTACTCAATGATTTTTGTTCCCTTCACGGGGGTCGACTGCCACAAAAAATGTGTCACATTTGGTGCTGGGTTAATCAAGAATGAGACGATTGAGTCTTACACACGGTTATTAGAGTCCTTCCTTAGGGCACATGTCACGCAGCCTAAGTTGGTTTTGACTGACCAGGATCCGGCTATGAAACAAGCAGCTTCAACTGTTTTGACAGACGCGACACACAGGCTATGCATGTGGCATGTTACTGACAAGATCCCTTCGAAGGCAAGATTTTCTTACATACCATACACTTAACGAAACACTTAACATGTAGGATTTTGCTTTTTTTTATTTCTCTTTTGTTACTTTTAGTAATTCTAATTTTTTTTACTTAAAACATGTCAATTCTTGATTTCCATAAAAACTGACTTCTTTGTTCCCTGTCTCCAGTTTATGTAGGTATGCGTAGACTGTTTGAAACTGATTGATGATAAATTCATATACCAGATCTTACGTACTTGTACCCCCCAACCCCCCTCCCCTTCCATCTAATGTAATTAACACTGCATGATTTGTATCCACATTCACACATTCATGTAGTTTTATTGTCTAGTTAATGAATCATCTACATAGTTTTATACATCTTATTTGTTTGTAATTTAGCTGTACGTATAATAACTAGAATTATTGGATTGTTTACGCATTAACCTTCTACTTTAACATCCTTTGTAATTAACAGCTTAAAGGAGACATACAGCGCAACAGAGCACTAAAGAGGGCTATTCATAAACTTGTGTGGAACGTTTTCATCAAACCCGAGACTTTTGAAAACCGATGGCATGAAATGATCGAGGACTTCAACTTGTCCACTAACAAGTGGTTAACATACATGTTTTGTATTCGTCAACAATGGGTTCCTGCTTACTTCAGAGAGTTACCCATGTGCTGTTTGATGAAAACAACATCACGATGTGAGAGTTCAAATTCACAATTCAAGGTATATTCTAGCGCAGGAAACACGCTAGTTCAGTTTATGCTTTGCTTCGAACAAGCTCTGAACTCTCAACGATTCGTGCAACGAAAACTACAAAATGATACCACTACTACTGCTCCACCTATGCTGACTCGTTTGCCTATTGAACTCCATGCTTCCCAAGTATACACAATATCGATTTTTAAAGAGGTCCAGAAAGAAATGTACGAGGGGCTATATCATTGTTCCCGTGACCAATTCGAATCAGACAACGGATCAAAGATCCACTTTGTTACTCATAATGATAAGAAAAAACGATTAGTTGGCACGTTCAAGGTTAGTTATTAGTAACATATTTTTTTTGTTTTTTGGTCATTCTTAAACGCATTTGATGTCTGACTATCGTATTTTGTATGATGTAGGTAACTAACAACCCAGAGGAAAAGTCATTTACATGTTCGTGTAGGCTGTTCACTAGAATCGGTTACCTTTGTAGACACGTGTTTTGTGTTTTCAAAACCGAACTTATCGATGCAATCACGCAGGTGTAGAACATAACGCATGTGTAGAACGAGAAATGGTTACAAATAAGACTAAGGATGGAAGTGTACCCGTGGAAAAAAGAGAAGTAGATGTAATGGATGTAGATCGTTTAGTGTTTAAAACTTGTTAGTTGTTGTTGATTCATGGTATGATAGTGTATTTATTCTATAATGCAGTTGATAACCTATCTGAACATGACGTGGAAGTGATGTCCAATAAAGGTAAGTTTGTAATTATTGATTGAATAAGGTTACTTAGTGTGGCTAACTTTGTGTGCTTGTGTTCTATGGAAAAAAATAGGTGGTGACAAGAGAGGAGGTGAAGGGACATCAAAAAATAATGACGGAGGAGATGATGATTTTGTTGTGAATGTGACACATGATGAAAATGTTGGAAAGGATGTTAAGAAAAAAAGGATTCAAAGGAAGGAAAATGCTCGATTTCCAAGCCTACAAACGCGTTCGTCACCACGTTCTCTATGGAGTGGTTTGCAACATCTGTCTAAACTACAAAAAGGAAGCTGTGAAGGAATGGGGATTTGATAAAATACTAAAGTTGAATGTAGCAGGGATCCCCTTAATTTTTGGTTACTATGTTGTTGACAGGTTTGATAGTGATGTGATGAGCATAAAGGTCGATAGTGGTAATATTGAGATAACGAAGGAGAGGATTCATAAGTTAACTGGTTTACCGATGGGAGGTGTTAGGATTGAAAGAAATGAAGAAAGAAAAGGTAATAGGAATCTTAGCAAACAGTGGAGAGAATTTCATAATAACGTAAAAGAGATTAGTGCAGCAATTATAGCTGACAAACTGGAGAAGTACAATGATGTAAATTGGATGTTTTAGATTTTGTGATGTTGTTCATCACAAGCATGGTTGAATGTCAAGGGAATGGTAAGTGTCTGATGTCGTACCTTACGTTCTTCAAGGAGGAAACGGATGTGAGAAGTCTAGATTGGTGCGATTTAATTTTCAGGAGTTTGAAAGATTGTAAGGAAAAATGGAGTAGGGACGATCCTGATAATTATTTTCTCGGTCCTCTTACAATTCTAACGGTTAGTTCATAAATTAATCTTATGTAGGATATAAGTCTTTCAATATGCCAAATGTATTTTTTTATGACGTATTATTATGTTTCTTCCATTGTAGTTATTTTACGTAGACTCAACTACTTGGGAATCCGAACAAAGTGTACGTACGAAGATGGCGTTGGAAGAATGGAGTTTTGATAAACTGAAAGGACGTGAGAAAAAGGAGATGGAGATTGGAGGGTTTGGCAAAGGGATAATTAGGAAGTTGTTTGGTGAACAAGAGGGAACAAACGCCGAGCAACTTAACGATGTGTAGTTACACTGTCCACCTCGTTAGGCAAACGAGGTGGACAGTGTAACTTCCTAATTACACCTCGTTAACGAGGTGGACAGTGTAACTACACCTCGTTAAATTATTAAAAAAATAATAAACATTTGACATGAACCTTCATAATTAGATGTTGGTTGCCCACTAGACCTTGCTTGGATTGAAGTCGATTGATTATCCATCTAAACAAATGAGGAACTATGATACTGATGTTTGAACAATAGGATGTAGGGGGTGGTATATATAATATGAGCATTGAATCCTCTAAAACAAAGAATATACACCTAAATAAGAGAAATACCAACTAACAATAGAAATGATACTTTCTAAATAAAAGAAAATCTTGATAATAATAATAATGACAAATAATCTACATTCAAAGAATATCAACTAACAATTAAGGAATATTTAAAAAAAAATACACACTTATTAAATGATTAACAAAATTGGACATCTGGTTTACTGGTAGGGATATTTAAAAAAAATACAAACTCATTAAAGGATTAGAAGAAAGTGCAGCTACTTATGAAAACATCAATCTTTGAAATAAAGAGACTATTGGGTAAGCAAAATAAGATTTGATGTTCACAAAACATGCCTTATCATACGGAGGTGAAGGCATGGCAGATTGTTACGGGATTGATACAAGATTGATACGCTCCATGAATCCACATCATAAATCTTGATCTCCTTTTAAATTGATTCGAGATTGATAGGCGCTATGGATTGCAAGAAGGTTTGTTGACCTGTAGAAGAAGAGGGATGAAGGTTGAAGGAGGAGTTTATGAACTATGATACCTATTAGTCTCCTGATGGTTAGGTTTAGGAACTGTGGTTAACCGGCGATGATGTTTTTGATTGTTGTTACACCGGTTAAATGATTCATATTTGTTTAATAACATTAATATTTACCATATTTAAGACTAATGTTAGGATTACTAATATGCCCCTATAATTAATTATATTATAAAAATAAAAGGAAAAAATCTGATTGGTTCAATGGATTTCTCCAACTTCTCACTCTAATTTTCTTTCTCCATTGAACTCAAGCCTACATATATATATATATATATATGTGTGTGTGTGTGTGTGTGTGTTTATGTATACACACATACATACATATATATATACGAAATTTATATATGCATATATATATATATATGTTTATATATGTATGTATGTATATGTATATATGTATGTATAAGCGTGTGTGTGTAGCATGAAGGTGGGAAGAAAAAAAAGAATCTCGTCTGTTAAGAACAAATTCAAGCTAAATACGTCTCTCAAGACGAGATTTCAAAACCTCTTTTTCCAAGAATTTGAAAATATGGACGGGAAATGTAGGAAACATAAAAAAACAGTCTCTCAAGACGGTTTTTTGAATAAAAAAGATTTGGAAAAATTTGAACTTTTGCTCCATGTTACAAAATAATTTGGACTTTACCTTCATTATTTCCCAAAATCTCGTCTCCTACCTGACTTTCTTTCGAAATTTGGCCTGTTTATTTTTATCTTTTCCCAAAGCGTCTTACCAGTCCAAATTCTACAAGATTTTAAGGAAAAAAGAGTTATTTTGGGAACTCTCTCTCTAGAAGGACTATTTTGAGAATTTTCCTTATTCTTTTTGCTCTATGTCATATCATTCCGTGCATCTTCTAGTGGTTAGTGGATAAAGATGATATTTTATTGGTTCAATTTATTTCTTTCATATATTTTTAGGTAAGCTCAATGTACAAACTTTTATTGCATATCTTATAATTTTTATTTTTTCCTTTAGAGCATTAGTAAAGTACAAAATAACCCTTATGGTTTACTTTTAATTTTAATAAACCATATATTTTATGAATTTTATTTAAAGATTACATTTTTTTTATTATTATTGTTGTTGGTGGTGGTGGTTGTGCTGATACTGATGCTGATGTTGCTATTATTGTTAATTCAAAACCAATTGAATTACGAGAAAACACGCCACAACATGCCTTACTCTTTCACATAAGCTTTCAAATATTATCAATGACTTTGCTATAACACATTAACATGTGTTACATAAAAAACTTTACTTCTAAAAAAACTTTCGAAGACGTTAAACTCTTCCGTAACCTAACTCGAAAATTTGTATTTATCTTTAATAGCTCCACCGTATCACATCTAAACAAAATACCCGGTTCCGGATCCGACCCGGAACCGGTTCCTACCTGACCCGCGGGTTCGACCTTGATACATGATTTCTCCTCGGAGCCGTACCCGGAATTGGAACCGACCCGGACCGGCCAGAACCGGAACCGGAAATACCCGGTCAAAACCCGACCCTACCCGAACCCAGAAAAACCTGGTCAAATAGCCAACTATACCCAGAATCGATTCTTGAAAATACCTGGTTTACGCACCTCTAGGAACAGTGAACACACTCTTCTAAACCATATTAAGTTTGTGAAAACCGGGCCGTATGAATGAGGGAGGCCCAAAGTCAGCCAGCCCACTAGTCTTCTTGAAGGTTCGAACCATGTGTACGGATGGATGAGTTACCCGATTAGGTCATTTGACGAGTTGCGATTCAAGTCACTTTCTCGATCTGCAACAATCAATCAATCAATCTCTCTGGCGACGGTACAAGCTCTCTCTCTCTCTCTACTGCTTTCCGATTCCGATAGGTAAATAAATACATAATTGGCTCACTCACTCACTCACATATAAAAACCCCCAATTTTAACTGTATTATTATTCACTAAACATTTTAACCCTAATTGCCCAATTTTGTAACCCTAATTGCCTCAATCGCTTCGTTATCCGGTCCGTTTGCTTCTGAATTGGCTAATTATCCGTCTGACATGTATCCTACAGAGGTGGTGGTGGTTAATTGGAACCCTAGGTCTTCAGTTTTTGTGGAACGACAAGTGCCATGGCAGATGTTAGGGATATTGATGACCAGGTCGATTTTGAAGATGATAATGATAACTATGAGGAGGATATGGATGATGACGTGGAGGACCAGGTAGATGATGATGATAATGATAATGATAATGATAATGATAATGATAATGATACTAGTGATGATGAAAATGGTGGAGCAAAGGAGGAAGTTAGGGTTTCTGAAGATGATAATAATAATAGTAAAGAGAAATCATCAGGCTTGGGTGATAATGATAATAATATTAATAAGAAGCATGCTGAGCTGCTTGCGCTTCCGCCGCATGGTTCCGAGGTGTTTATTGGTGGACTGCCTAGGGATGTGGTTGAGGAGGATTTGAGTGAGCTTTGTGAGCCATTTGGTGATGTTATTGAGGTTAGATTTAACTTTTGTTGTTTTGTGGAAATTTTTATTTTTTTTTGTTATTGTTTTGGGGTTAATCGGTGTGACGGTGTCTGTGTGGTTGTTCAGGTGAGATTGGTGAGGAATAGGGACACCAATGAAAGTAAAGGTTTTGCATTTGTGGCTTTTAAAAGTAAAGATGTTGCTCAAAAGGCGATTGAAGAGCTACATGACAAAGATTTTAAGGTATATTGTATAAAGATTTAGGTATGAGCATGTTGTACTGAGTACGGTACTCATACCGTACTGGTTTGATAGATTCGGTACAGTAATTGGTGACTGCATTTCTTGTAATTCTGTCCTGGTACTGGTCTGGTACCGATACCATATAGAGATGAATAAATTTGTAACGGTACTGTACCGATTGATCATAGATTCGGTACCCACTTTTCTTGAAATTTGGTATCGGTACGGTACAGATTTCATCTCCTTATTTTAAAATTATAAACTTATGCTTATTTGTTAGAAATATTATGGATTTGATACTCATTTTTATGATGTGTTTTGCAGGGTAGGACATTGAGGTGTTCACTTTCTGAATCAAAATACAGGCTATTTATTGGTAACGTGCCAAAGACTTTGACTGAAGATGAGTTCAGGAAAATAATCGAGGATACGGGCCCGGGTTCAGAAGTCATTGAGCTCATAAAGGTGATTTTTTGGGATGGACGTATTTTATGAACCATGTGTGTCATCAGTGTAACAGTGTTTTAGTTTTATGCTTGAACTTATATTATATGGTCATTTGTAACCTCAGGATCCTCAGAACCCGTCACGTAATCGTGGGTTTGCTTTTGTTGAGTATTACAACAATGCGTGTGCGGATTACTCAAGACAGAAACTAGCTAGTCCAAATTTTAAACTTGATGGAAACACCCCAACGGTCACTTGGGCTGATCCCAAAATCACTCCTGATCACTCTGCTTCTGCCCAGGTTAAACTTGAGTTTGAACTTTTTCCACCAAGTTTTATAGTTAGTGTTAAGTTTTAGCAGTGACTTAGTTACTGATTATTAATGATACTCGTTGCATGGACTAACATGTAGTAGTGCATTAACTAGCTAATAAGGTGACTTAGGAACTGATTATTATTAAGACTCGTTGCATGATCTAGCATACACTGCATTTACTAGCAAACCATTTGATTATATTCAATGGAAATAATTCTTGTAACATCATATTAGGTTGCTTTCAGATGTAAGACTGAGCTAGATATTAGCTTTTATTTTTAATATTTATAAACATAGTTGGTATCGGTGATTCGGTGGCGAGGTGCAACTCTTTGTACTTCACTTTAAGCATGTGAGCTATGGCATTTTGTAGCTAAGAAGGACATTTGTTAAGTTTTTCAATGGATATAAATTATAATGTGTTCATTGGTTCTTTGCACTTAATTTTGAAGCCTCATATTCTGTCTTATGCTGCGGTATGCTGCTAAATATAATATAAAAATTTTTCAATAGCATTTTTTGTTGAAGGATGCCTGTTGAACAAATCGTCATGTATTATAAAATTACCTTAAAAATAACACCGTATTGTACGTTTTGTATATCTTTAGATAATTTGCCAAGAGTTGACCGCAATCTGTTCAATAGACATACTCCAAGCTTCAACAAAGCAACCAAAACTGTTTATCATGGTTTATATATTTTATTTGGTAGCATACCATCAAGTTTTTGAACATTGAAGCCGTTAATCTGTTTGGACTGTAAGCTTTTAGCCTGTAGTATCACATACAGACCTCTTTTAAAAAATTCAATTGTTTTTAGCACTACTTTTGTAGTTAGTATAATTAGTTAAGAGAAATAATGTTTCACAATATGGGTCTCATAGCTTTATGAACGAGTTAGGCGATGTTTTTTTGTCCAAATTAGCACATGCCAATGACTTCAGCTCGATCTGACAATATTGATATTGAAAGCTATTTGTTAGATCTAATTTTAATAGAGTTAAAGTTTGATGGAATCAAATTTATAGGTAAAAGCACTGTACGTGAAGAACATACCTGAGAACACACCAACAGAACAGTTGAAGGAACTATTTCAACGCCACGGGGAAGTCACCCGAGTTGTAACACCGCCTGCAAAAATAGGCTGCAAACGAGACTTTGGCTTTGTTCATTTTGCAGAAAGATCAAGTGCTTTAAAAGCTGTCAAAGACGGTGAAAGATATGAAATTGATGGTATATTTTCCCCTTTTTTTAAATATTTAATTTTTCAAGTAAATAATTAGTGTGTCAAATGTCTGACCGACTGCCCATCCTACCTCCTCCACATTCCTGACAGCCCATCTTATATAATTTTTTATATAATTTTTTAAGTAAACAATTAGTGTCAAAAATGATCTGCAGGTCAGGTTTTGGAAGTGGTACTAGCAAAGCCACAGAATGACAGAAAATCTGATAATAGTAATAATCCACATCATTCCGGGTCCCACCCAAATTACATCCCTCATACTGCTTATGGTGGCTTTTCTGCTGCTAGTCCATATGCTGCCCCTAGATATGGGGTTAGCCCTTCGTTTCAGCAGGTATTATTATTTTTAAATATTATTGTAAAATAGCTGATTCTTAAAAATGTGTATTAAATTATGTAACAGCCAATGATATATGGAAGAGGACCAGTGCCGGGTGGCATGCAGATGGTTCCGATGGTTTTACCTGATGGCCAAATTGGATATGTTCTGTAAGTAGCCCTTTTTTTATTATAGTTATATCATATATGATTATATGGTGGGACAGTTAACTTATCAGTTTCATAAATATAATAGTTACTTTGTGTCCTCTACTCCTTCAACTATAGGACAGCTTGCAGTTTGTGTTCTATAACTTCAATAATTAGAATAAGTGTCCTGTATTTGAAAAGTTATAACACGCTACATCCTTTTCACTAACAGAAGTTAGATTTTCTGTTAACTTGTTTTAAAATGACAGTTATTAACCTTGCAATTACAGGACATAATTTGTAATGGCAAATACCATAAAAAACCAATGTACTTTTTATTTTTTTTCACAAAAGTCCCTCTACTTTTTTTTGCATGTAAAAGTCTCTATACTTGGTATTTTTGAACATAAACATGAAATAACCTACTATAGCCTGTTAAGATGTGCCCACAACTAATTTATTGTATGATAAATCAATTAAAACTCATTTATGTTTTCAAGAGCATAATATCCTTCTAAACCAGTGACCTACGCTACCATGAACTCACCATCACCACCACACATCCACGTCACCACCGTCACCGACGAATTAGCAACCAAAGTATGAAAAGTTAAAAACTTGTTGGGCCAGCCATAAAATACAGAGAAGGGGACATTGGAATATGATCTTGGTTTGTCATCCAGACACAAGCATATGCCGGCGGTGAGGTTCCGTCAATTCACCCACCGCTTCTCCTCACTTCTCCCACCATCTTCTTTCTCACCCCACCCGTGTTCACTCAGTTTTCAGGCCTTCACATCTTACTCCGCCGCCACCAAAACCCTCACAATTTCTCTCCGACGCCGTGAATTCGCTCAAACCATCCTCTTCATTCCACCAGGCCCCTGAAGTCACTGACATGGTATTAACCGGTTCCCAACATTGTTCTCGGTCCTCACATCGGCAAACGCCAAAATCCCAAGAGGTTCAATTTGTGGAAAGCGGTGTTCAACCCAAGATTGCGCTTACGAAGACTGACCCGAATTGCATACTAACACTTAATTAGATACTAAAACAGAGAAGGGATTTCAGAAGAAAGCTGTTTTCTCTTTTTTTTATGGCTGGGCTAAAAAGTTTCCAACTGTGGTTGCTAATTACCGGGTAAAAGCCGCTTAAGATTCATAACTTAGAGAGAGAATGAATGGGTCGTCGAACGCGGATGAGGTTAGTGACCGGAGGTATAGTGGTGATGGTGGATTCATGGCGGCGGAGGTGATTGGAGTAGGAGGAAACGATGACCATAAAACATGAACGCGCTTTAATTGGTTTATTATATAATAAATAAGTTGTTGGGCCCATCTTAACAGGCTATTGTAGGTTATTTCATGTTTATGTTCAAAAATACCAAATATGGGGACTTTTAACATGCAAAAGAAAGTGGTGGGACTTTTATGAGAGAATAGAAAATAGATTGGTTTTTTATGGTATTTGGCATGTAGGGATAAATTTGTCATTTAAAAATAACTTAACAGGAAATTTAACTCTTGTTAGTGGAAATGACTAATGTGTTACAACTTTAACAGAAGCTTGATTTTCTGTTTAACTTTTTTTGAAATGACAATTTTACTGCTACAACCTAAGGGCAAAATTTGTAATATAGGGGCATAATGTATAAAGGACAGATTGTAGTTGTTTAAGTTATAGGACACAACATGCAAGCTGACTTATAGTTGAAGTACACAGAGTCTATTGAACAAACTCTAAATATAACTATTGGTATTATACATGAAATATATGCTATTGTTTTTAAAAAAAATTTGTCGGGTGCAGGCAACAGCCAGGAACACCACTGCCAGCTGCAAGGCCCCCTCGGAGGAATGAGCGGGGCAGCAGCAACGGGTCAGGAGGACGAGTGCGGGGAGGTGGCAGCGGTGATGATGCGAACCGTGGAAGGTATCGGCCTTACTAATTATGGGACGCGCAATGGGTTCATGTGAGCCCGTGGTTCATGGATTTAGCTAGATGTGTTAGCTATGAAAGACATCCCTACCCCGACGTCAGTCTACCCTCACTCTCTTTATTGTTAAAAGAAAACTGAAAAAAGGAAAAAAATAGAAAGGGAGAACGGCGTCCTTAGTTTAGAGTGAAGTTCGAGAGCTCTTTTTTTTGTTGCTTGTCGTGTTTTATTTATGTAGTTGATTATAGTGAAGAACATGTTTCTGATTTGCTAATTGTCTTTAAGCTAAGGTTTGCAAACGAGTCAAGCTTTAATTAAGCTCGAGTTAAAAGACGAGCTTGAAACTTATAATGTGCTGAATTCGAACTTATAAGGTTCAACTTGAGCTTTGTAAAAACAATGTAAAATAAAGGGTAGTTTATTATTATTTAGGAGAAAAAGAAAAGGTGTTCTAGTTTGATGGACTAACATACCCAGTAAATCTCATCAATAGATGGCATTTGCTAGGGCTCGGGAAGGGTGCTATGTAGGTGGTATATGGGCAAGTTTTACCTATCCCTATGGATAGAGGCTGTATTGAATTGCGTAGAAGTAATTTCTGTAATTAGTAAATAAATTTGGTCGATTTGGGATTTTTGTATAATGCTATGTAGCTCGGTTTAGTTCTTTGATATCGAAAGTATGAACGTCTCATTTCACATTTTAAATTAATCTTTGTCGACTATTATACTTCTTATTACTTCCTAAGTTTTTGAACGGCAATTGCTTGATCATGATTCCTCCATGTGGGTACCGGATGGGGATGCTTTTATTTTAGGTAAATATGGTTAACATCATGAATTCAATTCATGATATGCATCATTTGCAACATATATTTTAAGTGTAACATGTTTTAGCCACATCGGGTTGGGCTTAGAAATGATACAACCGAAAGCACCACAAATCCGGATGCCTCAGTCACTAGCCGCATGGTCTCTTGCTCTCATCTCCGATCTGTCTCCTTTCTTTCTCCTCCCTCAGCGTACCTAAATTCTTTTTCGTAGAAACTTAATAAAAATAACTTTCACAACAGTAAACTTGGAGTACAAAGAAAAACACAACAGGTAACTATTCTTGGGATGGCTATGTATTAGCACATTTGAAACTAAGCTATTCGTATACAACGAAATGAGAGGAAACACCTCGTTTTCTAGTGCATCCTCTATCTAGGTGTGTTCTTAATCATTTGTAATAAGATGTCAAAAGATATAGTAGGGCTTTGATACCAATTGTTAGCTACCGCTAACAAAAAAAGCGAGCAACGCTTATTATTTTGTTATCATTATTATTAATTATACTTATATTATATTGTAATTTTATTATATTACAAATATTAATAATTTAATTTTAAATATATTACCAAATAAAAACCCCTTGTCTCTTTCTAACTTGAAGGTTACTTAAGTAATTAATCTTGGTCGTGAATTGTAGTATAGTATATACAAATAAGAATAGTTCACCTTCCCTCAGGGTGGTGACTCGATTTTGTGTAATGATGATTATCAAAATAGATATAAAAAAATGAAATAATTGTATAAAACTAAAATAGATGACACAACAAAATGCAAATTAAAATATTTTAAATGCATGTTTTACCAATTTTCATGTTTTGTGACTTGTGAGGCTTACATAGAGATAAATGACAAAACTGAATCTTTTTTACTTTTTATAATATACCTTTAATTGCTAAATAGCTCTTTAAATCACCCTTTTCTTGTCTTGGGTGAAAGTGGTTCAAAAGCTCCAATAAGAACCAATTAATCTACCTGTCAACACAGTAAAAAACAAAAGTATAGCATATTAAAAGTGAGAACCCCTCAAACAACCTTATTGTTAAATCAGTAATAATAATATATAATATCAGTATATTATATATGTGTCTAGATATGAACAAGCAACAGCTTGATAGCTTTGTTAAAATGGCACGTTAACTATCTTACTAATATCTTAATTGAATATCTAAATCAATATTATGTCACTAGGCATGCGGCTTATATATATACCTCCTTGATTCTCTTTGATTCTACCTTCTTCATATATATATATATATATCACTCTCCCAATTAACACCTACTGAGTGAAGATTCGAAGGGCACGATTGATTTGGTATGGGATCATCTCACAACACGGAGAGAGAAGCAAAAGTGAAGACGATGAAGGTATTGATGTTATGTATTGGATCATTCTTGATAACTATGGTGGGAGGTTTGGTTTTGCTTTTATGGGAAATAAAGTATCATCCTAGTAACAGCCAGTTATGGATGGTTCCTTTTGGCCTCATTATGTTCCTAACACCGGTTTTAGCTGGTCTTGCCGCCTTCATCTCCGACACCTTCACAACAAGGGCAGCTTCCCAACATGTAGATTTTGAATTTTGATGTCGGTTTTGTTAGTGAGAAACATCGTTAAAATCAAGTTTCCGGTGACATCTATGAATCTATGATGATCTATGTGATGTTCAAAATACACGACAAGATTACAAAATAAAAAAAAAAATTTAAAATCTTTCACTTTATATATTTAAGTTGGTATTGGTATTTTGGAATTGTCTTATTTCTTAACATATGTTTTATTTTTGAAATGAAAACATTTGGTATGTATATTTATATGAGTAAACTGCGGTTTTCGTTCATGTGGGCTGTCCAAATCTACGGTTTTTGTCAAATAGTTTCAAATTTACGATTTTCGTCTTTCATTTCACTTGAAATTAAATACGAATTAACTAATCCCGTTAAGTCTGGTCGTTAAACCCATCATCGTGTCCTTCACGTGTAGGTGGTTTTGTCCCCCACCCCCCCACCCCACCAAATGCACCCCAGCCCCTCACGTGAGGGTGCTTGCGAATTAGGCCTGGGGTTCATTTGGGGAGAAAAAGGACAAAACTGCCCCTAACGTGAAGGACACGCTGATGGGTTTAACGACCAAACTTAACGGGATTAGTGAACTCGGGTTTAATTGTAAGTGAAATGAAATCATAGGGACGAAAATCACAAATTTAAAATTATTGCACTAAAACCGTATATTTGGAAAAACCGCAGAGACAAAAACCATAGTTTACTCTATTTATATAAGTATATGTTTTAAATGCTTCATGCAGGGAATCAAACCTTCACTAGTGCATATATGGATATTACCTAGTTGAAGCCTCCCTCGGTGATCCACTGGATTTTAGATAAATCTCCACGTATGGTTTCATTGTGTGACAATAAGGCTTTTCGTTAGATAGGGATACGTTTATACAAATGTTACAATATTATATTAATTTAATAAAAAAAATATAATATCAAACATATACTTTGAATCTAATCATTTTCAAATTCTGACGTTTACGGGTTGATTCGGAGAGAATGCGACTAGTATAATAATCATATTATAAATACCGTGTTCAAATAAATTAGTAAATATGAATTTTTAAGTGTTCTTCATGTACCTAGCTATATGATATTACGGGTTTTATTGATAAAAGATTTGATATTATATAAGTTTTTATGCGAATACTTAAAGTTGTGTCTAGTAAATAAACAAAATAAGTAGTCAAGAGCTGTATCGGTTACAAAGTCAACCTAGATCACATAAGGCTCTCTTAAGTCTTACCCACCAAAGAAAAATCAACTAAAGAAAACTACTACTATACACAGTGGGCTTTTTTTAGATCCGGAATTCCCAACAATATAATGAAAGTCATTCATTTTATATTTTTATAAGGATAACCTACCTTTCTTTTTGTTTTCATTTATGATTTTGGGTACAAGTCTATAGCTCATACAGCTTCAGACTCATATAGTAGTGTGTTTCCATATAATCTTACTTTACTATTAAATCAACATATCTTTTTCACATGTCATTTAACTAGGTTATCCACATAGGATGTCATGTATACAATTTTTATAAATAAATTATCTATATATATATATATATATATATATATATATATATTAAAAAAATACATTCTAGCCTCTTCCTATTGATTCATTTTTCTGTTTCCATAAATAACAAACCATTATAGAATTTTCTTATCAATAAAATAATTCAATAATAAAATAAATGTTTAACATTAAATTTAATGCATTTTTAGTAATGCTTTAATTACATGTTTTTATACATACATTGAATACATTAAAGTATGTTTTGTAACCCTAATTATATTCAAGAGATAGTCATACTTATACCTTTGTTGTTTTAAATTTTATATGTTTATTGGATGATTTCTATATTTCCACCCGTGACGGTCACGGGTCAATTTGATTCACTTTCAAAATTCATATTCTGGCCAATTTTGCAAATCTAGATATTATCAAACAATGAAAGGTATCGAAATCAAAATGGATAACATTATGCCATATCCAACACATTTCATATTAACCTATTATTGATCAAATAAGTAATAATTTTTTATTTTATTTTTGAGTGTATTTGTTTATTTGATTTTAACATAGTCTTAACAATAATGTATGTTATCATATATTTTATATTTTTCTCACCATTCCGTCCATCCCAAAGTATCTATGTATTCCAAGTCTTTATCCTCTTTACATCAAGGTTTGTAATTTCATATTTTATTACTTTTTAAGCTACCCTCACTATAAGTTGTTTATAGCATGATTTGAATACCATTTATGCATTATCAACCTAACACACTTGTTATTATGAAGAATGGCCAAAAGTCAAATTAAGGTTAGCGGGTCCGCCAAACCTATTCTTTAAACGAATATAATATTCTAGCGTTTCTTGTGGTGTTGATTTTACCATGCTCTGTTGTGATTGTGAAACATTTTTATAAAGGAAAGAATGATACAACAATTAAAGACGTACAAATATAACTATATATGATCTTTCATAATAAAAAAGCATTTTAATTTATGATTCTCTCTCCCTCTCTCTCTCTATATATACATACATACATATATATATATATATATATATATATATATATTATTAATCAAATATATTATTTTACAGTTGAACAAATTTTATAAGAGTATTGCTCTTCATTTTAAGGCTATGTCATCCTGAGGTACTGCTAAATTGATGCATCAACTATTTGTTTTAGTGTCACACCCCGGCTCAGGGCCTGGGCGTGACACCCAACGTTGGTACCTGTTTTGTAAATATGTCAGAGTTTATGGTTGTAACGCGGAAGACTTTAATTATTATATTATTATAATTGAAACATGGGTTTTAAAAACACCCTTTAAGTTATACAAAAATGTTTGGATATTAAAACCATGATTTACATTATTTTAATATTAAAACATCCATTGAGCCATCAGATCCTCTAATGGCTTTCCTGTGTCTCCAAACCCCTATTCTTCATTACCTGTAAAACAGTTATAAAAATACGTCAGCTACACATGCTGGTGAACACGCTGACACAAAATATTTAAGTTACTTAGTTATCCCCTCGGGTATCTTATGACCCGGCCCATCGTGGCTTAGGAAACAACCAAGTTAAATATACTATTATAAACCTCCAGTTATACTTGAAACCTCTCGGCGATACCGCAGCATCGAGGTCTTAGCAACTATTCAATATACACGAGATAATCCCCTCTCGGACATTTCTTAGGTCCGGCCCAACGTGGCGGAGGCATTAGCAAGTGTGGTGCGGTGTGCCCACCGTCTACCCACATATGTAAGGATCCAGACAAACGTATACAATAGCCTGAGGGCCAGCATTACTTTTGTTTATAAAGTTTTAGGGATATAATCCCATGCAAACATTCAAGACTTTGTTTTATAAAAAGTTGGACGTATTCACCTTCTTCTTGGTTGGTGTTCTCACCAATTTGTATAGCCTTGTTACCTCGGACCTATAGTACGAGAATAACATTTTATAAGTACTAGGTCAACGACCTAACTTCAGACCTTTAGTCTAATTGCATAACCTTTACCTTGACATAAGGACCTCTAGTCCTTTATAAATATATGGACCTCTAGTCCTTTCTTGTTAATCACTTATAAAAGCTTTGTTTCCTCTTCGTGAAGGAACATATATTTAAATTATAAGTAGTACTAATTAAAATCTTTATATATAATAAAGAAGTATAATTTTATTTATAATCTCAACTTTATGGAATATTTTCAATTTATAAAATCAAGGTACATGCTATATCCCTGACTAGGGTCAAAGTCATTTATATTATGATAATCAGGCAGAACCCCTACCTTGAATGGCTTATACTCGAAACGCCTATGTTTTTACTTGAACCCCACTTCTACTTGGACGAAACTTCTACTTGGAGGAAGGTCGAGAAAGTATTTAGGTAGGGTTATGGCACGCATTTCGAGGTAAGGCTTGGTGGGATGACATATCGGAAATCGTGGCACGTATATCGAGGCAATGTGTGTATATATTGAAGTGTGTGGAATGAATGGGGATCACCCCCATGGCCGATCTATTTATAGAATTTTTCGTGCCACTTCGCGTATCGCGAAGCTGCACTAGCTTCGCTGAGTCACCGCGTAGACCTGCCACGTGTCACCTAGGCCTGCCACGTGTCGTTGCGGTCTCGCCACGTGTCCTGCATCTTCGCGTATCGCGAAGATGCAAAACTTTGAATCTGTTCATTTTTAGTCCCTGGTCTTTTGGTAACCTGTCTTTTCTTGATTTTGTCTCATCATCCAAAAATACAAAGGCGGCTCTTAAGCGGTGATGCGAGCGTGCGAAGTGCAAAGTGCGCCTTCAAAGCGCCACATTGCGCCCATCGCCCTTCACCCGAGCCCGAGCCCGTGCCCATGCGCGTGCGCTTCGGGTGCGTCGCACCCTCTGCTAGGATTAGGGAGAGTGGTTGGCCACTTAAGAACATTTCCATGGAATGTTCTCTCCTTATAAAGTGCTTTATTTTTCTTTCTTTCTCCGATGTGGAATGGAGTCTCCTTACTCCATTCCTTAACATAAGCTACTTCCTTTCTTTGTCTTATTTTTCTCTTTACTTTTGCCTTGAATATTTTTAGTCCTTAAGTTTTATTAATTTGTCAAATTTGGACCAAAATTTTTGTGATGTTACGTTTAGGTCAAGCAAGACATGGATGCATCAACATTGTCTATAAGAAAATATTTGGTGATTTATGAAGTTTATGTGAAACATTTTTATAAAGGAATGAATGATACAACAATTAGAGACGTACAAATATAACTATATATGATCTTTCATAATAAAAAAGTATTTTAATTTATGATTCTCTCCCTCCCTCTCTCTCTTTATATATATATATATATATATGTATATATTATTTATTAATAAAATATATTCTTTTACAGTTGAACAAATTTTATAAGAGCATCGCTCTTCATTTTAAGGCTATGTCATCCTAAGGTACTGCTAAATTGATGCATCAACTATATGTTTTAGGTCAAGCAAGACATGGATGCATCAACATTGTCTATAAGGAAATATTTGGTGGTTTATGAAGTTTATGTTATAAAGTTTTAAATTTTGTTTGTAAACATTCTACTATGTAACTTCATTTTTTGTGAGCTCATGTTTTGCAGTACTTTCTTTTTGTATAAATATCAATTGCAGTTTTATATCATAGTGGCATCTCAAAAAACATATTAAAAAATATCTTGTCGTTTGAAATTATATGTGTACTTGACAACTTCTATATTTCCACCCGTGTCGTATACGGGTCAATAACCTAGTCCATCTAATAAAAAATTTAATTTTAAACATTAACTCCTAAGTTGGAGAATGTTTCAAAATAAATGGTTATAAACACCATTTATTGAGTAACAAAGGCTATTAATTGTCTTCATTATTATTTTCCAAAATTTTGAGACTTTGTAATTTTATCTTTTAGAATTTTGAGAAATTATTTAAGAATGTTTGGACTGGATGTATGGACGTTTAGATTGAAATGATGGTTTAAGTCAAGAAGTTTGGATTTTATTGTTGCTTTATTAACGGTTTAATAAAAATTATAATTGTTATATCTCATTGTTATGTTCATATCTGTAGCATTCTTTATGTTGTGTACTTATATGTTCTATAATTTCAATAAAAATAGTTTTTATAGCACACAACTTATATTACAACATCTATATGTTTACGATTTATAGCTTACAACATATGATTTCAGTACATGATAAAGTTTTAATTAATATGTCTTTTTTTATTTAATGGTATAAGTTTGAAATATGTTTTAAATTGTTATTTATCTATGTTTTTCTTTGTATGTTGGATTTTTTTAATTAAAACAACAATGTGATACCTTATATTAATAATGTTAGATTATCTGTCGTTTACAATTCATTAAAATGTATAACACACACACATATATATATATATATATATATATATATATATATATATATATATGAAGTTTTATATATTTCCACCCGTGTGTAACACTGGATTTTACCTAGTATCATATATAATAATTAGTCAATGTTTAGATTACATCGTAACAAAAGACAAGCGGGCAACAAGCTGAATTACAACAAGCTGTATAATAATTATATATTAATTATCATGTATAATTAGTGTTTGTACGCTCTAAAAATTTTTAAAGTCTAGGGCGTGTCCATTGAGCATCTACACATCTTGAGCAAAAGTAAAATCAATGCAAATGTTAAATATAAACTAATTTTCATTTGATGTTTCACGTTAGGTCAAGAACAACCGTAAAACTAATCTAACTGAATTACAATTCGAATGGATTTGATTGTTGAAGTCGCTTCAGGGCCGGCCCTAGGGGAGGGGGGGGGGGGGCTGGGTGGTCGACGGCCACAGGCCCGACACTCCGTTAGGTCCGAATTTTTTTTTTCAAATTATGTGTATTTTTATTAAAACAATATGTATATTTAGTGCATAAACTCAATTGCATAACTGCTAGCTTGGTCTAGTGGCAAAGATGTATTACTCCCAACTAACAAAAAGGTTATGGGTTCTAGTCTCATTTTAGACATGTTTAATTTTATTTTTATACAAAAGTTTTATACACAACATAAATTATAACCAAGTAAGCCAATATCAAATTAATTATTTAAACCCAATAAAATACTCCTTTTACTTAAGAACCAAAAATAGTATTGCCTTCGGCCCCAAATTTTTTTTTTTGCTTTCTCGGAGCTGGTCCTAAGTCGCTTGGAGCCTTGGATAGTTGAGTTTTATATTTTGCTTTCAGTTTTATATTTTGGAAAGCAAAGATAGATTGGTTAAAGCCAATACTACATTTCAAGAAGACACGCTCATTCAGATAATTATTAGAGGTGGGTGAGTAAACATCTAGTTGGTTTAATTATTTGAATGCAAAGCGACAAATAACGAAAAAACAAGTAAATAAGAGAAAACCTTATTTTGGATAATAAAATGCATTGTCCGGAAAATTGATAAAAAGAAATCTCTCTCTCTAATTGGGCTTGTTCACAATTATTTTTGGGCTTAGGTAATGACTATGTAACAATCTTCCAATGTTAAAATTCTACACTGCTTCATAGATGGCATTTTCTGAATAAAAGCTGTCAGCAGATACATATGTAACATATAATCTATGCCGTTTTTACGTGACAACGGCTCTCCTTTTATAATCCACCCTTGAAGTGGATCTTTCTAGGCATTGGTGTCAAGTCGAACATGCTTCATACATAATCTAATTCTAATGAGAGCCAGGGATGGCAAAAAAAAAAAAAAGAAAGAAAGAAAAAGAAAAGAAACAATTTCGGTGAGTATTACCAGAACCCAACGAGTATGGAATTTGTTTTAAAACTTTTGCGGGTATGATACGGACATGGGCTTGGGGTAAACCTGACCTGATTACTGGACACAACACATCGATTTACTCATTTACCCAAAAAAAAAAATTATTTTCTCTTAGCACTTCTTTATTATTGCTTCATTTTAGTGCTCAATATTCAACAATTCTCATTTAAAATTTTCATAAGAGTGCTAATTTCCTGAATCTCATCTGTCTTCCAGGAGATTTTTAATGGCTTAGTATAACATAATATATGTAATCTAAAATCTAAATAAAAGCTCAATGTTTGACAATTATCTATTGACCAACACGGGATAAAAATCACTTCCTGAACTAAATAAAAACACTTCTACTTCATCTTTTATAATTTACTTTTTACATCATGCAAACACTTCTTTAATTTATTAATGGATATACTGCGGGTATGCCCGGTACCCGACACATACCTTATGGTTAGCGGGTTGGGCATGGGCATGGCCGGCTCTAGGGTGGTGCAAGCTGGACACCAGGCCGGGGTACGGCTTTTTCGGGGACACGTTGGAACCACCGGAGAGTTGACATTAAATAGTAAATAGCTTTTCTACCACAACCATTGTCAAATCAAACCAAATGATGCTGGAACACATACAGGAGCCACATTTCAATTAAACAAAAATATAAACTTGCAAGTAATTAAATCTCCAATTATCCTTAACACAAAGTTTTCAACAAACACAAACTTTAGTAAACCTTCCAGTTTGATCATTGAAGAGGTAGGTCCCAGTAGAGCCCAGTTGGACCCGCAAGACTCACCTTGAAAAGGGACGTCTGCGCAGTTGGACCCGCAAGACTCCTTAACGGACGTCTGCGCGGTTGCACCCGCAAGACTTAACTTAAAGGGACGTCTGCGCAGAGACCAACTGGATCCGCAGGACCCACCATGCTCAGAGACGTGACGTCCTTACGCGCAGTACGCAAGCTGTTCCCGCAGGAAACGCCTCCCAATGGACGACGTACTCCGCCTGTTCCCGCAGTAGCGGATACTAGCCATCAGGGAAGGCTACCCGCGCAGCAAGGCTACACGCACAAGGCACTTAACTCTCATAATAATTCAGTAATGTCACCTGAAGAAGGAATGAGCAAGCCGGGAACACTCCCGCACAAAGCCGGGAATACTCCCGCACAAAGCCGGGAAAAACTCCCGCCCAAATGAGCCAGTCCGTACGATACTGGAGGATCTTTTGTACTGTACCTGACGAGGTATGGACAAAAGATCTGACCAAAGATACGACAGCTCACTGACAACAGTATGACGAGCAGCACGCTCTTGTACTGTATGTCACTGTTAGCCGCTGCCTACTCACCAACCTGTCGGAGGACGTGCATAGCCTGCAGTTGGTGGAACAGGAATAGTACACAGCCGGCCTGGTTACTATCAGCCGCTGCCTACCCACCAACCACCAGCATGGCATGTGCGTAGCCCACAGTTGGCAGAACAGGAACACTATTCAGCCGGCTGTACCTGCTTGGAAACCTACCTTCGGCTATAAATACTCCAACACCTTGGAACGGTATCATATCTTATTATCATCTTATCTCATATCTTATATCTTGATATATTACCTGATATCTGCTCTAGTCATTCTCTTAATATACACTTATATTCAAGAGCAATCTAGTCTGATTCTCACGCCGGAGGGTGGTCACAAGGAGGTACCCCCCCTTCTCAGTGACGAGCTCACGGTGTCTGTTTTGCAGGTCATCAGAAGAACCATATTCGCCGGATCTAACCCCTCGTGGGAAACATCTATTTAACCCCCAGATTATCCGTAATCTGCCCGGGGTCGATTAATGTTTCTTCATTGGCGCCATCCGTGCATAAAAGCTAGAACTAATTTTTCTCCAGTTTTTTCAAAACTTCTGGAAAGATGGTTAAAGTTACTCCGGTCCCAAAACCAACGAGTGACCAAGAAACCCCGGTAACCACAACCCCAGCTACTGGGGGGAATACCGGCGACTACACAATATTTACGAACACTACCCCGGTTACCCAAGCCGGGGCAAGTGCAGTAAACAACCATCCCCTGGGATTCATTAATACCCAGGCGGAAAGACAACAGACGAGGCTCCCCCGCCAAACACTTGAACAAGTTAAAGCGTGGGCAGAAGCACGTCAGAAGGAATTTCAAGCTGAGTTGGACGAACGCTTGCGTTCCGTCCAACAGGCTGACGAATTTGGAAGCACTCGACAACAGCTCAACATGAGCAGTGAGTGCGAATACTCGGACGATGATCGGGAGGAATCCGACACCGATGCAAACCATCGCCATAGGGCGAAAGGGAAGCGTAAGAAAACGGACTTCCAAACAAGAAGGAATTTCGGAGAAACCTTCAAACAAAAGAACGCGGGGGGAAACCCACGTGACTTCTCCAAAACCTTCAGACCAACTGCTGCAAACGCGGGAACATCCAAGTTTGCAAGGGACATTGCGGAAGCAATCGCCCCGAAAAGTGCCAAGCAGATGCCCAACATCGGCACTTATGATGGCATATCCGACCCAGATGATCACCTGAACAGATTCATAGCAGGGGCAACCGTCAGCAACTGGACGGAACCCACGTGGTGTTATATGTTCCAGATGACGCTGGTTGGAGCGGTTAGAGCGTGGTTTGACCGTTTACCGGTCCACCACATCTACGATTGGGCGGACTTCCAACACAAGTTCTGCCCACACTTCAGTCAACAGAGAAAATATACTGAAGAGCAGTGGACGATCCTCAACTGCGTTAGAGAGGAGGATGAATCTTTACTAGACTTCATCACTCGCTTCAACTCGAAAAAGCTGAGTGTGGGCGCTTTAAGCGAAGATATTGTTCGCGCTGCTTTCATTCAGGGCGCCGAATACCCAGAGCTTATCCGCACGTTGACGGGTAAAGACGGCATGCCATCCACATGGGATGCCATCATGACGGCGGCCAAGCGCTTTGCCGAAACAGAGAAGCAGCTGGGTGGGAATCTGCCCCAGAGTACAAACCTCTACACGCAGAGGACTAGAGAACACAACGTCCGGACCGCCTGGCAAAACAAAAAGAGGAAGCTAGGCATGTGGCAGTCAAGGGTAAACTTTGACACCTCATCCAGCTCTCGCTCCCTAGTAGGCGGAAGGGATAACACGCACCCATCAAGCCGACACCCCAGGTGGACGCCACTCACCAAAAGCGTCACGGAGATATTTGCCACCGAAAAACTCCCATGGCCAAAAGCTCCAACAGTCCGGCAGCGACCTAATGTGGACCAGAGCAAATCCTGTGACTTCCACGGGACAAAGGGTCACACCACTGAGGAGTGTACATCCGTGAGGAATATTATTGAAACATTCGTCAAGGAGGGCAAACTTACACACCTGGTGGCATCAATCAAGAATGGGGGGAAGAATGACAACCGATACAAAAGTAACGGACGAAAGCCCGTTGACATCAGCATCCACATGGTTCATAGTAACATCAGAGGAAGAAAAAGACGGACGACAGAACCATGCGCATGGAAGGAAGCTGAGGTGCGCTTCCCGCGAGTGCCAGGAGGACCCAGCAAAGAAGGCCCTATCGTCATCAAAAGCCAGCTGGGGCACTACATCACTTCCCGCACTCTTGTTGACAACGGCGCCTCCTCAACGGTTATGTACAGGCAGTTCTTCGACAAGCTAGATGACGAAGACAAGGAACACCTGGAAACGGTCTACGCCTCAATGGAAGGGTTCGACGGCAGCACAAACACCCATCTGGGTATCCTATCTTTCCCCGTCACTCTCACAGACGGAAAACACTCCCGCACAGAGGATGTGGACTTTGTCGTGATGAGGAAGCCACACCACACGTACGACATTCTCTTCGGGAGAGACGGGATGGCAAGATTCAACGCCGTGGTATCTTCAGTCCACGGCATGATGGGATGGCCAACAGCTGAGGGTGTAGCGATGATCACCGGCATTCCCCAGGTATGCATCGCATCTGTCTCATCTAAACCCAAACCAAAGATGGCTAAACCAACCATCACCGAACCAGAAGAATGGGCCTTCAATGGCAAATACCCTGACCAGGCTGTTACCATTGGCCCAACAATCACTGATCCTACGCGCACCTTACTCAAACGCTTACTACTGAAAAACGCTGACATCTTCGCATGGAAACCAGCTGACATGACTGGGGTACCTCGAAGTAAGGCAGAGCATAAGCTCAAGTGTGACCCGGCTTTTACGCCGTTCATACAAAAGTGTAGAGTAATGGGGGCGGAACAAGCTAACGCGTGTAGAGCCCAATTCAAGGAACTCCTTGACGCGGGCATCGTACGCGTTAGCAGATATCAAACTTGAGTTGCAAATCCCGTTATGGTACCGAAGCCTAACAAGCAATGGCGCATGTGCATAGATTTCAAAGATTTGAACAAAGCATGCCCCAAAGATTGTTACCCGTTACCCGAAATTGATCTTAAGGTAGATTCGTTAGCACCGTTTCGCCTTAAATGCTTCCTTGATGCGTATAAAGGGTACCATCAAATCCACATGGCCGTTGATGATCAGGACAAAACCGCATTTCGGACGCCCGATGGCACATTCTGTTATCAAATGATGCCATTCGGACTTAAGAATGCCAGGTCCACATACTAACGCCTGATGGACAAAGAGTTTCACGCCCAAATTGGGAGGAACTTGGAAGTATACATGGATGACCTGGTCATCAAAAGCCTTGACCCAGAAGCGATGTTGAAAGACATCGAAGAAACATTCAACACACTCAGAAGGATAAACATGAAGCTCCACCCGAGCAAGTGTTCCTTTGGGATGGAAGAAGGGAAGTTCTTAGGAGTCATTGTTACAAAAGATGGCTTCAGAGCGAATCCTGAAAAGGTCGAAGCCATTATCAAAATGGAATCACCTACTACCATCAAGCAAGCTCAGACACTGAATGGACGCCTAGTTGCACTTAACCGCTTCTTGGCAAATCATGCAGATAGGTCGTTCCCATTCGTGTCGACGCTGAGAAACTGTTTAAAGAAAACACACTTCCGCTGGACACCAGAAGCGGAAGCAGCTTTTCAGGAAATTCGGTCACGCTTGATCGAACTCCCAACGCTCACAGCACCAGAAGCGGGAGAGGAATTAATCCTATACCTCTCCGCCACAGATAGAGCAACCGGGGCCGTCCTGTTAGTCGAGCGAAAAGGCATCCAGATGCCAATCTACTATGTTAGCCGTCTCCTAACAGACGTCGAAACCCGGTACTCTACCCTGGAAAAATTAGTCTTAGCACTTGTACAGGCTTCACGAAGGCTAAGACGATATTTCCAAGGTCACCCAATCACCATTCTCACCAACTTCAAACTTGCAAACGTTTTAGGCAAACCCGAACTGTCGGGACGCCTAGCCAAATGGGCAATAGAATTGGGAGAATACGCGATAAAGTACAAGCCAAGCCCAGCCATAAAAGGCCAGGTCTTGGCCGACTTTATTGTCGAAGCCCCCGCCTCGCGGGAGAAAGAGTGCCAGGACGAGGCTCAACCCTCTCCAGCACAGGACATCGATGAGGTCTGGCGACTTTACACTGATGGAGCAGCCAGCAACGAGGGCTCAGGAGCAGGGTTAAAACTAACCAGCCCAGCAGGCCAAGAATACACTTACGCTATTCGACTAGATTTTCCAAGTACGAATAACGAAGCTGAGTATGAAGCATTCTTGGCCGGGTTGAGGATTGCGCGAAAGATGGGAGTAAAAAACTTGGAAGCCCATGTGGATTCCATGTTAGTAGCTAATCAGATAAACGGGACATACACGGCCGTGAACGACACAATGGCCCTGTACCTCGCTCAAGCAAAAACCCTCATGCGCGATTTTAACGATTGTAAAGTCATACACGTCAAGCGTAGCGAAAACAAATCTGCGGATGCGTTAAGCAAGCTTTCGTCATTGGCTTTCACCCGCCTGGGAAAGGACATCCGCATTGAACTCCTTGGAGCACCATCAGTCCCACACAAGGAAGTCTGTGTCATCCAAACCGGCACGGGAACGTGGATGACACCAATAATAAATTACCTTGCGGCGGGTATACTACCAGAGTCGAAAACACAGGCAAGAAAACTACGCTGTAAAGCACTGAACTATCAACTCATCGATGACATCCTTTACAGACGTAACTTTCTTGGCCCACTCCTCAGATGCGTTGACGACCAAGATGCCAACTACCTCCTAAGGGAAGTACACGAGGGCATCTGTGGGATACACGCAGGTCCACGCGCAGTTGTAGCTAAGCTAAACAACGCGGGATACTTTTGGCCGGGGATGCATACGGATGCACTGGCATACATCAGAAAATGTAGGTCTTGCCAACTCTACGCACCTAACACGCATCGCCCGAAGAACGAACTTGTTCCAGTCACCTCTTCATGGCCATTTCAGAAGTGGGCCATCGACGTGACAGGCCCATTTCCCACAGCAGCAGGGAACGTCCAGTTTCTAGTGGTCGCCATCGATTACTTCACCAAGTGGATAGAAGCAAAACCCTTAGCCCAAACGACCGCAAAACATATCAAAAAGTTCATTTGGAAATTTATTATTTGTCGTTTCGGGCTTCCACAAAATTTGGTGAGCGATAACGGCACCAACTTTGCTGACAAGAAGCTACAACAGTGGCTGAAAGAACTACAAATCACCCACACCTTTACCTCAGTGGCGCACCCGCAGGGTAATGGTGAGGTGGAAAGAGCAAATAGGAGCATCGTCGACGGCATAAAGAGAAGACTACTGGAACACAGATCCGGCTGGGTGGACGAAGTTCCACACGTCCTTTGGGCACACAGAACGATGAAAAAGGCAAGTACGGAAGAAACCCCGTTCAGCCTCACTTATGGCACTGAAGCCATGGTCCCAGTCGAAATTGGTCTACCCTCACCAAGGGTCTTGATTCAACCAGAGGACAATGATGCGGAAAGACGGTTAGACCTTATGCTAACCGAGGAACGCAGAGACTTAGCCGCAGCACGTGAAGAGAACTACAAGCGACAGATGCAAAAGTACTACAACACGCGGGTAAAACTCTGCAACTTCAATGTCGGAGACTACATACTGCGTAACAACGAGGCTTCGAACCAAGAACGCCCAGGAAAGCTGGACCCTGTCTGGGAAGGGCCATATATTATCAAAGAAGTTTTGGGAAAGGGCGCATACCGGCTCGAAAGGCTCGATGGCACCCCCATCCCAAGAACATGGAATGGAGCTCAATTACGCAAGTGTTACATGTAGATCAATTCCAAATTTATAAAGAAACGGCCTGGAGCCACTTCTAATGAAAATGATTCTCCTTTATCACATTGTGTTGATCGCTTTACATTTATACTTATAAACTTTCCGGACGGTATGCCGGTATTCACCGCATAAATATGGAAAGAAGTCGTTGCGTGTGGACGGCGGCAAAACCCGCATAAACACAAAAAACGGCAAACCTTCACGCAGGTTAGTTATAGGTGAAGATTGGTCATCCCACTAAATGAAAGTGACGGTCCTACCCGCACTATCATGATAGAGGAAACCGAACACTAACCTATTGACAGCCGCGCGTCGAACGGTTAACTTATTCAAAACACTGGGAAAATTGCTAAAATAAACTAAAATATGCATGCGCAAGTCATGTAACGTTTATAACGCAAGTCACAAAGATTCAAAAGTAAGCGGGATTATACCCCTTACCTTGGCAACCAAGTAACTATAAGACAGGTGCGGGTACAGTGTCAAGGCAAAACCCTTCACATACCTAGCACCTGCAAGGAATTGAAGCCAAGAATACCTCGGCAACCAGGTAACTATAAGACGGGTGCGGGTACAGTGTCAAGGCAAAACCCTTCACATACTTAGCACCCGCAGGGAATTGAAGCCAGGAATACCTTGGAAGTAAAGTAACTATAAGACGAGTGCGGGTACATTGTCAAGGCAAAACCCTTCACATACCTAGCACTCCGCAGGGAATTGAAACCAAGAAGGATCTTCTGGGCCATGCTTGCGGAAACGGGAATAACATCCCCGCATAGCGGGAACGTCGAGAACTAGATTGTTTGAAGCTCCAAGATGGAATTGGTTGTTTAACATAATTGATCACTATGTTCAAAACTACCAAAACCTCATGGAGAATCAACACAAGTGGAACTCAACGCTCCTGACTTGCGAGGAGGTTACAGACCTACCCGCATCATACCCAAAGATCAAGCAGAACAGTGGGAAATTCTGCACGTGACATTAGGACTTCCTCGGGATGAATCCCCATGGAAAACCTTAAAACTAAACCCTTTTCAAAACCCCTTGCTTAAGTCCAAAAGTTCACCTCACTTATTAACAATTCATGAGAAGAACATTGGACTGGGGGGACTTGAAGAGGTAGGTCCCAGCAGAGCCCAGTTGGACCCGCAAGACTCACATTGAAAAGGGACGTCTGCGCAGTTGGACCCGCAAGACTCCTTAACGGACGTCTGCGCGGTTGCACCCGCAAGACTTAACTTAAAGGGACGTCTGCGCAGAGACCAACTGGATCCGCAGGACCCACCATGCTCAGAGACGTGACGTCCTTACGCGCATTACGCAAGCTGTTCCCGCAGGAAACGCCTCCCAATGGACGACGTACTCCGCCTGTTCCCGCAGTAGCGGATACTAGCCATCAGGGAAGGCTACCCGCGCAGCAAGGCTACACGCACAAGGCACTTAACTTTCATAATAATTAAGTAATGTCACCTGAAGAAGGAATGAGCAAGCCGGGAACACTCCCGCACAAAGCCGGGAATACTCCCGCCCAAATGAGCCAGTCCGTACGATACTGGAGGATCTTTTGTACTGTACCTGACGAGGTATGGACAAAAGATCTGACCAAAGATACGACAGCTCACTGACAACAGTATGACGAGCAGCACGCTCTTGTACTGTATGTCACTGTTAGCCGCTGCCTACTCACCAACCTGTCGGAGGACGTGCATAGCCTGCAGTTGGTGGAACAGGAATAGTACACAGCCGGCCTGGTTACTATCAGCCGCTGCCTACCCACCAACCACCAGCATGGCATGTGCGTAGCCCACAGTTGGCAGAACATGAACACTATTCAGCCGGCTGTACCTGCTTGGAAACCTACCTTCGGCTATAAATACTCCAACACCTTGGAACGGTATCATATCTTATTATCATCTTATCTCATATCTTATATCTTGATATATTACCTGATATCTGCTCTAGTCATTCTCTTAATATACACTTATATTCAAGAGCAATCTAGTCTGATTCTCACGCCGGAGGGTGGTCACAAGGAGGTACCCCCTTCTCAGTGACGAGCTCACGGTGTCTGTTTTGCAGGTCATCAGAAGAACCATATTCGCCTGATCTAACCCCTCGTGGGAAACATCTATTTAACCCCCAGATTATCCGTAATCTGCCCGGGGTCGATTAGTGTTTCTTCAATCATCAACTTAGTACCAGATATAAACTGATATTTTGAAACAAATTCAAACACCTTACTAGAAAAACACAAACAAACAAACCTGATTGTCTTCTATAAAGCAGACAAGGTTTCGATGTAACGATGAGCACCTTCGAAACCAAAGGAGTACTCTTCATAATTATATAACTCCTTAAAACTCATGTCGTGAACATTGTACCTTATCATCTTCAAAGGAGTTTCCAGCACCAAGAATGTATCTTCTTCTTCTTTACCTCTAACCACATCAACCACTTGAAACCTATAGCCGTAGTGATCGACCATCTCCGGAAAACCACTCAAAAGCTCATCAAGCTGTACTCGGTACTTGACAAACCACCCCGAATGATCCATCAGCATCTCGTAAACAATTAAACTAGTTTCTTCAGGCTTGGTTTCTGATATTAAATGCAGATGACCTCTCGATTCCCCAAAATACATTGTCGATCTTTCATTAGACATCAACCCCTCCTGCACAGACAACGTTTGCAACTGTTCAACATCTAATTTGAAGTACAAGAGATCGCGAGAATCGGGAGTCCAATGAACAGCCCCATTCCAGTAAACTGGTTGGCAGAAGGGCGGGTTCTGAATTGAGAAAGATTCACCACAAATCTTCCATTGCCCGGTATCAGACGAGTAGATATGAATCTGAAACAAGTCTTCAGGCTTTAAAAGACGGATACCAACAACTTTGTAGTGCACACAAAGTGTTGGATGAAATGCCAGAGCCATATTCCAGACTTGTTTTGGGAGCGGTGGGACGATTGTCAGTTGTTTGGTGGTGGGATTGAAAACATAATATTCATAAGCACCATTGTGAACGGCATAACAAAGTAATAAGCCGTTACAAGATTGCGCAATTTTAACATGGGAACGATTAAAGTAGAAATTGAGACTATGGAAAGGAGGAGGGCTTCGGTTTTCAACATCAAATGGAAAATATATACCATCACGACTAAATAGGCCAACAGATTTAGAAAGGTTATTATTATTATTATTATCATAGCGGTGGGTGAAGTGTGTGTGAGACAAAAGCAATTGCCAGTGTTTACATACGGATTTGAAACGAAGGATGGAGGTGACAGGGAGCCGGATAAGGATTTCGGTTAAAAGGTCATCGATGGGAATGCTACAGATTGATGATCGGTATCTTCCTCCATGGAAGCCTGTGAGAAGTGGATTTGGGTTTGTTTGATTTTTAGGGTTTCCAAATCGTCCTAGTTTGTTATTATATAAAATATAAAAGTTCACCCAGATCACGAACTTTCAGCTGTATACATGGTGCTAAATATAAAAGTCTATTACTTTTTCAACCTTTATTTAAATAAGTAATACAGTAGAAACTCGATAAATTAATACTCGATTATTTAATAAACTCTTTAGGATAATATTTTTTGCTGGTCCTGACTCGGGGATAGGGTGCTAAATTAATAATTCGCTAAAATTATAAGATAATACATTTTTAATAATTTCTTTAGACCCCATATAAAATATAAATTAATAATTCCTTATATATAGCACATTACATGAATGATTTATGAAGGTTTCTTGAAAAATGACTTAATTGTCTTTTGTTTTTTGTTGAAATCAATTTCCCTTTGAATCTCGTCTCTAATTTTCCTTAGCATGGTAAGAACTTCTGGCGTTGTTTTCTCATAGCTCAACAAGAAATTGTTCAATGTGATTGCCGCTTTAATAGCTTCGTTTCGCGAAGGGGGCTCCATTGTAGAACTTTCATCATCTTCTTCATTGATATCATCTTTATTAATTCCAATAACGCTTTCAATAATTTATTCATCAGTCAACAACTGTGCAACTATATTTTCTTCTGGGTGAGTCAGAACATTCTACTATAAATTAATAAAATATTAATTAATATATAAATTAATAATTATTAATTTATCGATTAATTAATAACTCTTTTAATTAATAAATTTTGGTGGTCCCAAGTGTATTATTTTATAGAGTTTCTATTGTACTTATTTTTAGAATAACGACTTTCCCTTTTATTTTCTTTTTGTTGTTGTTTTTTAGTTCACCGTAACTAGACTATGGTTTTAAAGTTTGACTTAGATGTTTCTTCTGAAAACATTTAATATTCTTTTGAATTTGTATTTATCCTTAGAAATATTTCTACTTCATCTTTTCTAATTTACCTTATGGATCATGCAAACACTTCTTCAATTTACTAATGTATATATCCAATACCCGTAGGTATGCCCGGTACCTGACTTATAATTTAGTCGACAAATGCCCAATGGGTATTAGACTGGGAATGAGATGCGACTTTAATGGAGTATCAAACCGGGATTATCAATTCATGACCGGAGCCTGGTCCATGTAATGTTACATTGGTACCTTGTGGCCTTGTGGGTGGTAGGTCTTCATGGTGGGAGTCTTAAACCGCCAAACCCTTCATATCACGTTTTACATATTTACAACGTCCCCTCTACCATTATTAAAAACTTATCAAACATGTGGTAGCACTAGCGACCTTTATCTACCAACACCACTGCCTCGTCTTGTCTCATTTTGCTCTTTATTATTTGATAATTTTCCGGTAAAGATTAGGTCATTCCAATGCTTAGGTCATTCCAATGCTGCCGTCCCAGTGGCAGAGCCACATATAGTCAACCGGGTTCGGCCGAACCCGGTCTTTTTTCGATTTTATATATCACTTATAGTATTGAATTAACAAGCGAACTTATTCTTTTTATGCGAATGAACCCAATATCTTTTCAAAAATATATATTCTAACCCATTGATTGTTATAAATTTAGTTAAAAAATATTATAGTAATGAATATTTATTTTATAACATATAAAAAGTTTTAAAAAAACTATTAAAATTACTATCATTATAAACGGGCCAATAACACATATATAGATTATATAAAAAAAGCCCAAACTTATTCATAGAACGAGTCAATAAGCCCGACCCAATTAAGATTCTTAAATAATAAAGATAATACATGACTAAAATTTAAACAAAAAAAAAATACAAAAATGATGGATCAGTTTATGTTTCTATCGAACAGATGAGTACGACCCTCGCCTCATCTCATCGCCTTTGCCAGTTCACCTAAAGGCTTCAAAAAACGCCTCACGGCCTCAACCCTCACCTATCAGACTTCAATCGGACGACAGTCGGCTGACTCTTTCTTTTTTATTTAATAGGACTTTGTAATTTATTGAATGTTGACGATGTACTTTTATTATAATAATGGTATTACATTTTATTTATCTTACTATATATAATGGTATTGCATTTTATTTATCTTACTGAATGAGCGACCCGACCCGACCCGACCCAGTTGGGGCCGAAAACTGTTGACGCCGAAAAAATATCGAGCACCTAAAAATCCCGAACCCATAGAAAAAGATTCCTGGCTTCGCCACATGCCACATTCTACGTTCATTAGTCTAGTGGTTTAATTACTCATGTAATACAATGTTGTACCATGATATATTCTCAACTAGCTAAACATGTTAAAAGACTTTCTTTATTTTGAATGTGTAAAATTTAGATAATATGCATTATTATTTGTGAAAATCTATAATTTTAGATAATAAAGATTCTCATGTGAAAATCTATAATTTCTACTCTTTGCTGTCAATTACTAAGTCCTTTTTTCTAGAATATTATTCTCGATCACGATCCAAGTTAATTTTGTGTACTAACACTACAGTTAACCTAATTGAATCAAGTTATTTGTTGCACCTTCATCGAGATATAAGATAGTAAATACCTATTCTACCACAACCATTGTCAAATCAAGCTAAATATTTTATTTTTAAATCTTAAAAGTTTTTATTACATCGAAACATAAGGCAAGCGGACAACAAACTACGCCGTTACCCCTTTTTGGATTGCAAAATCTAATCTTTTAAAAACTACATTTGCGGATCTTGGAATCATAACATTACTATGCATGACCCGTTGAACACGGCTAAATAATGCCTGAACACATAGATATGTTGTTTGACTTTTATATTTTGTTTGACCTTTTGACTTTCAAGGGTCAAACATGTAAGAGCACTAGAGGTGCATAAAATAAATGGTTCTGGACCCAACCAGAAACCAGTTCCTATCTGTTCCTGGAACCGGACCCGCTGGAAGTGGTTCTACTTTTACCCGTTCAAAACCCCAACTAATCCTACCCAAAACACAAAAAAGAAACATGGAAAACCCGGTCAAATACCCGACTATATCCGAAACCGGTTCCTACCCAACCCGGTTATGACTTTTGTTGACCATACCCGGAACCAACTCTATAAAATACCCCGTTTGTGCACCTATAAAACGAACCATGAAGCCTTTCAGCTTCCTTCTTTGATAGGGTTAGAACCAATTAAGAAGAAAAAACTTGAACAATGGGAAAGAATATTATCTCAAACTGGTTGGTCTTTCATTAATCACGTACATAATTAAATAGAAATCAAAATTACAATAGACACCCCTAAACTAACCCAAAATAGCCACCCTCAATCCCTAACTTAATAATAATAAAATATAAATAAATAAAACGTAACAATACCCCCCCTCGGTATCCCCTTTTTGCCCTCAAAAAGGGATTTAAGTAATATTGTCTTCATCCTCTTCTGTTGCTTGTTTTTCATCCTCCATCTCGAGTATATAAAGTTGTTTTTTCATACACTTGTGCCCCGGCACCAAAAGCATTCCCCTTTAGCCATTTTTAACTCAAGTTCATCACTCTTCAAACGCCTCGAGCTAAGAGTACGAGGTTTAGAAGTCGATGACATGGTTGTTGGACTTGACAATAAGGGAAGATTTGAAGCATTAACCAGAGGTGTTATTTTGGCATCTTCATCTTGCACCCCATCCTCCACATTATTGACATTATTGAGTTAATTCATCAAGCTAGTGTTATTGATATTTTGCATTCTTGCTAACCCATACGCCTCATGTAGTGTTTGAGGTTTAAACATCTTGACAGACCCCTAATGTCCGGTTTAAGGGCCATAAGATAGAGGCTAACAGCTTGGGTTTCACTAAGTGTTACCTTATTCAATAGTGAATCAAAAGCCGTATTGAGATCATGAAGTGAACCTGTCTGGTTGAGGGAATCCATCCCCTCTGAGGGATCCTCAAACACCGAATTAGAAAAACGGGCTGATATAGGTCGCACATATTCTTCCCATGAGACATCAAACGGTAGCCCCGCGTATGCGCATGAAAGCCCTGTGCCATTGGATTGCATCTCTCTCTAAATGAACAACAACGCCTTGAGTTACATCTCCACGGGGGTCGCATCAATCACGAAAAAGTGTTCGCAACGGTAAAGCCAACCTTCTACATCTTCACCCGAGAACTTGAGAAATTCAACCTTCCCAATTCGCATGGGTCGGATACCCTTCGAGTCTGCATCGCTGAGAGAAAATGATGAACTCGGGCCAAACCCACCCCCACTAACCTGGATCGATTTATCCCGCACCGCCTTCAAGATCTCCTTTTGTTATTTGGCTGATTGTTCTTGTTGTTTCATTAGTGCCGATAGCGCGGCGTGGATCTCTGTGATTGCTTTCTCGTGATTCTTGATAGTGTTGTCAACATCTTGGTTGCGTGTTTTCGTCATGATAAAGGGAGTAATTCTAACCGGAGATCGGAACGGATCTGATACCCTTGATAAGGTTAGAACCAATTAAGAAGAAGAAACTTGAACAAGGGGAAATAATATTATCTCAAACTGGTTGATCTTTTATTAGTCACGTACATAATTAAATAGAAATCTAAATTATAATAGACACCCCCAAACTAACCAAAATAGCCACCCCAATCCCTAACTTAATAATAATAATAATAATAAAACAACATAAATATAAATAAATAAATAAAACGAAACATTATCATCTGGGCATCCTTAATGGTCTAAGAATTCTAGAACAAAAAATAATAAGATGAACATGTTCTAATAAACAGAGGCGCACATGCATACAAACTACAGGAGCCACATTCCAATTAAGCCAAAATATAAACTTGCAAGTAAGTAAACATCCATTTCTCCGTAAACAAAGTTTTCAAAAAACACAAAACTTTACTAAACCTTCCGGTTTGATCAACTTTGTACCATATATATAAACTAACTAGTTTGAGACCCGTGTATTACACTGGAAATTAATAAAAATTACAATTTTTAAACGTTAAACAAAATGCAATCAATAACACAATTATTATATATTATTAATACAATTACGACTTTCATTAAAATTACATGAATTACAAAACAAACCAATATGCATACTATCACTTGACAAAAATGATGATGGTATATTTGCTGGTTGTCTGTTAGCGTGCCTAATTCCCAATAGCAGCTGAGTTTCCTGCAAAAAGCCTCTTCCCGTTAATGCTAACAAACAGACTCCAACCGGTTGTGAGCAGGTGACACTTTGATTGACCTGAAAGTTGAAAAATGATTTGTTTGTTTCAATAGGAAAAATATTTTTTTAATGTTTTTATTACTTTCCGCGATAAATATGACGAAATGTCCATGCATTGTCATGTAAATCTCGGGCCACAAGCTCTTGTGCAGATGGTTGTATGGAAAAATCCTATTAAAAAAATGTTTGTTATCACATAAAACACAAATTTTCCAACTTTATGATTGGGTTGATTCAGGTTGAGGTTTTTCTCTAACGGGTCAAACTGATTGAATTAACAAAATTAGAAGGAAATGGGCCAAATGAGTTGACCGAGTCAAAAGTCAACCAACGCCTACTAAAAAGAAGTTGAACTCACAAGAGGCGGAAAGATTTTTTTGGCTGCTCGACGAGGACCAGAAAAGCCTCCATGAGTGCTAGTATCACTTACTATCAAAGTTTTGCAAAAAAAAAAAAAAAAAAAAAACAACGATGTGTGGCTTGTGTGCTTTCATTGACAAATCTGACCTCAATAGTGTTTCTCTATCAAATTGCTAGTGATAAACAATTATGAATTATAGTTAGTAACCTAAATTTAAGCCCGATGAATTACAAAAGTCCATACCGAAGGAACGGGTTGGAGTGTCATCTGAGCATACACTTCACTTGTTTTTGTATTAGCCTGAAAAAACAACATTTTTTGTAACAAAGTTCTAAAAGTAACTTGTATTTAAAACCAGTGTTGTAAAAATCAGGATTGATCTGTGATTAATCGCTAATCGGTGGGTTATTGATTAATTTTTATCTAATCGGTGCACCTAATAGAGTAATCGCTAGTTGGCCCAAATATGATTTTTTAAAGACAATTGGACCTTGGTTTTAACACGTTAAGCCCAATTATCAGTTTTCTCACTGATTTGTTATATTTACGTTTAACTTTTTATGTGAACACTGAAGTATTTATGTGAACCTTTATGTTAAGTTATCAAAATTATATATATAATTTTGAAAAGTTACATATAAGAATTCCAATCCGAATAATAAGCGAGTTCTACAACACTATTTAAAACAACAAAAAACGATTAATAAGTGACGCGGCGTACATGCAACGTGACATTATGAAGGATGCACAACAATTTTGGCTGAAGATTTGGATAGCTTGGAACTTGAGCATCCACATCCTTTTTCATAGATGCAACAACCTGAAATCATGTATTAATGTATTATAATAAAAAAATAGTAGATTAAATTCAAAACTTGAACATTTTAGAGTAAATTCAAAATAATAATAATAAATAAGGAACAATGTAAAATTGTTCAACCATCAAAATAATGTTACTACTCTAATCAAACTTGCAAATTGATGGCGGTGACGATGGCGATGACAGTAGTAGATGGCGGTGGCAACGATGGTCTCGTAGTTGGAGAAAATTCATGGATTCAACAACTGAAAGTAGGAGACGGAGGTGGCGATGGCGGTATCGTAGGTGGCGATGACGGAGGTGGCAATGGAAGAGGAACGACGGTTGGGATGAACGGGAATTAGGGTTTGTTATATCTTTTGGTGTTGAATGAAAAGAAAGAAAGAATAATAAAAAAGTATCCGGTTAGTATTATAGGGGCGGGTTGACCCGAAAGATATACCATTTTTTTAAAATGAGATAAAAATTGTATGAGTTGACAAGAGGTTGACAAGTGACACATAGGGATAGTTATTTATTAGAATAGTAAGATATCTTAGAACACATTCAAACACCTTAATAGAAAAACATAAACAGACCAGATTGTCTTCTAGAAAGAAGAAAAGGTTTCGGGTTTGGATGTAACGATGAACACTTGTGGATTCATAAGAGTACCCTCAGTACCTGTATAACTCGTTCTAACTCTTCTTCTAAACATTGTACCTTATAATCTTCAAAGGAGTTACCAACACCAAGAATGTTTCTTCAAGGTGGGCGTCTTAAACCACCAAACCCTTCATATCACGTTTTACATATTTACAACGTCCCCTCTACTATTATCAAAAACTTATCAAACATGTGGTTTAGCACTAGTGACCTTTATTTACCAACACCATTGCCTCGTTTTTTTCTCATTTTGCTCTTTATTATTTGAGTATTTTCCCTTAAAGATTAGGTCATTCAAATGTCGCCGTGCCACAATATTCTACGTTCATTAGTCTAGTGGTTTAATTACTCATGTAATACAATGATGTCCCATGATATATTATCAACTAGCTAAACATGTTATAAGACTTTCTTTAACTTGTTTAAAGTTTTTTGAATGAGCCAGATTTAGATAATATGCATTCTCATTTGTTAAAATCTATAATTTTAGATAATAAAGATTCTCACTGTGAAAATCTATAATTTCTACTCTTTGCTATATCAATTACCAAGTCCTTTTTTCTATAATATTATTCTCACTATCCAATTCAAGTTAATTTTGTTTGTTAACACAGCGTTAACCTAATTGAATCAAGTTATTTGTGGCACCATCATCAAGATATAAGATAGTAAATACCTATTCTACCACAACCATTGTCAAATCAAGCTAAATAATGCCTGAACACACAGATCTGTTGTTTGACTTTTATATTTTGTTTGACCTTTTGACTTTCAAGGGTCAAACATGTAAGAGCACTAGAGGTGCACAAAATACCCAGTTATGAACCGTCCGGAACCAGTTCCTACCTGTACCCGGAACTGGACCTGACCGGACCCGCTGGAACCAATTCTACCTTTACCATTTCAAAACCCGATCCAACCCTACCCAAAACCCAAAAAAAACCCCGAAAACCCAGTCAAATGCCCGACTATACCCGACCCTGTTATGACTTTTGTTGACCATACCCGGAACCAGTTCCTAAGAAATACCCGGTTTGCGCACCTCTAAAGAGAACCATGAAGCCTTTCCGCCTCTTGCTCATCAGTCGTCATATGGGCATCCTTAATGGCCATGGAATTCCAGAACAAAAAATAATAAGATGAACAGGTTCTAATAAACAGAGGCGCAGAGGCATACAAACAAACTAACAGGAGCCACATTCCAATTAAGCCAAAATATAAACTTGCAAGTTAATAAACATCCATTTCTCCATAAATAAAGTTTTCAACAAACACAAAACTTTACTAAACCTTCCAGTTGATCAACTTAGTACCAGATATAAACTAATATTTTATAACAGAAAAACATAAACAAACTGGACTGTCTTCTAGAAAGAAGACAAGGTTTGGATGTAACGATGAACACTTGTGGATTCATAAGAGTACTCTTTGTACTTGTATAACTCCTTAAAACTCTTGTTGTGAACATTGTACCTTATAATCTTCAAAGGAATTACCAACACCAAGAATGTTTCTTCTTCTTCTTTACCTCAAAACTACATCAACAACAAGAAAAGCACATTGGCAAGGATAGACATAGTTCCCGAATTCATCCGGAGTCTGATACTGAAATATCATTTCTGGGAAATCACCCACAAGTGCATCAAGTTGTAATCGATACTTGACAAGCCACCTGGAATGATCCCTACACATCTCGTACACATTCACGCACAAAATATATTCTTTGCGATTGGTTTTTGATATTAAAGTAAATGACCTCTTGATTCCCCAAAATACATTAAATATTCATCATACACCAACCCCTCTGGAACAGGAAACATTTGTAACTGTTCAACATCTAATTTGTAGTACAAGAAACTACTATTGCTATCATGATAATAGGGAACCCAACGAACGGCTCCATTCCAGTACACCGGGTCACGAAAATCGGTTTGACGCACGGAGAAAGATTCTATACAAATCTTCCATGTCCTTGTATCAGATGAGTAGACTTGAACCTGAATCAATCTCCTATCATTCTCTAAAGAAAGAATACAAACAACTTTGTAGTGCACACAATGATTTTGATGAAATGCAAGAGCCATAGACAGATGGTTTCACCAGCACTCTGCCCTTCGGGGACCAATGGTGATGGGATGATTGCCAACTGCTTGGTGGTGGGATTGAATACATTATACATAATTGTCCAGAGCACCATTGTGTTCGGTGCAACAAAGTAATAAACCGTTACAAGATTGCAGGATTATTCTAATGTTGGAATGATTAAAGTAGATATCTAGACTAGCGAAAGGAGGACGGCTTCGGCTTTCAACGTCAAACCGGACATATATAGGTTTTAAGGGGGTTTGGTACGGGAGGGTTAGATGAGTAGGACCAAAAAGACTAGGGGATTTTAAAAGGTTATCATACTGGTGGGTAAAGTGTTTGAGAGTTAAAAGCAATCGCCAGTGCTTACATATGGATTTGAAACGAAAGATAGAGGTAACAGGAAGGCAAATAAGTTTTCGGTTAAAAGTCATCGTTAGAGTTAGTCGTTGTTGAGTCTCAATAGTCAATCGTATATGTTATTATGGTGTTATATATAAAAGTCTATAAACTAGTTTACATCTTGTTATAAAACCCTTTATTTAAACAAGCCTAATACTTTTAACAGTATTTTTAAATTTTATTTATTCTTATCATCATCATCGTACTCAGTATATCCTACAAATAGCAAAGTTATGGTAGGGTCAGAGGTGGGTAAGATGCAAACAGCCTTACCTCAGGGCCGGCCCAACAATATTGTTGGGCCAAGCTAGGGCTTGAGGCCCCCGAGAAAATAAGGCCCCCATTTAAAATTAACTATTTTTATTTATAGAGAAATGTCTACTAATAATGTGTAATTGATAGATGGGACAATATTACACGCTGCCCTAGTGGTTTCCTGCGTGTTTTTAAACTTCTAAAATTAATGCTTTTCCAACTCCCACCCAAGTTCGACTCCCACTCATTTAAGTTGTATTTTTTATTTTTGGTGATACTCCATATCATTTTTATTTATTTTGTTTTCATTTTTCCCTAGCTATCTACCTTGAAATAGTATTATAAGCATCACGACATCACACTATTTTCTAATTGAAAATCCAAAGTATTATAGTTTCATGTATGAAACACGATAACCCCTTGGTAAATTTTAAAATAAAAATTATAAATTCTACAATTTAGTTTCTTTAACTCTTGGTAAGGGCCTAAAAATTTTCTTTTGCTTTAGGCCACCAAATTGATTGGGCCACCACTGAATTATCTCTACCCCGTAAGAATAGAGAGGCTGCTTCCGGTGAGACCCCCGTATTTTTCAATTTTATTTATTCTTATAATTATGAAAATTATGGAAAAGTTGCGTTGTCACATCTAATAAAAGATTTTCATGGCCTTTCAATAGTCTGTTTCTATGAGTCCTGTCACACACGGCCTTGTTTCTATGAAGTATGTCACACACTATCTCAGGGGTCAGGGATGTATGATCAACAGTTGTTACCGGTTGTTTCAATGTATCAAAAATAGCTTGTTACGCAACTGAAATTTATTTGATTAAATTGTTAATTTATATAACAAGGACTTAAATACCAGCTTAAAAAAACGTTCTTGTTCAAAATATGCTACGAGAATTTTAAGTTACAAAAAAAATCAACGAGTCTACAGTTTTTGCCTATTGCCTAATGATATTCAAACACCACCGGATAGAATTTTGATTCGAATATAAAACGGATAGATCAATGGCTCGTTTCATATACATATCATCACTGAAACAAAAAGTCGGTCTTTAACCGAAGATACAAATTCACCACTCCGACTAAAAAACTGTGTCTAAGAACACAACCCACCACGCCATGGTTAAGCTAGCATAGACGAATCAACTTTAACTCAAAATCCTCTATAATAAAATTAAAACAATGATAAAATGCAAGAATGAGATTCAAATAACAAAAATACCTACCTTAAAATAAAGAAAATTTACTAAAATTAAATATGACAATGGCGATGGTGGCTGTGGTTGTTAGTTGGCAATGTTGGTGGCAGTCAGGTGGTGGTGGCGGAGGTGGCGATGATTAGGTGGTGGTCAGTTGATGGTGATTGTGGTTGGAAGGTGGTGGTAGGGGCAGTCAGGTGGTGGTGGTGGAGGCGGTTGTCGAAGCATGAAATGAATCTGACCTGATCCATGACGATGTTTCCACGGATTTCGAGATGAACGAACCACATCTGGGTCTTCTCCTCCGGCTGCTGTGACCTGCAATAGCATTTTGGGGGTGTGGAGGTGACCGCTAAGATGATCTTGAAGATCTCTTGTTCACAGACACAAAAATATGGTGGTGGCTCTTACTGAGAATGACCAACCATTGATAAGGAGGTGGAGACCTCCTTATATAGGGAGCCTCATGGCCACCATCATGGTACCCTAATGGGCCTAGCCCAGTTAGGGTTACCTCCACAAAACCCCCTCAGCCCAAAAACAAATGTATTAGCCCATATAATAAAATAAGCCCAAAACACAATAAATTAGGGTTCTTAGTACCATACCCCGACAAGCCCCCCAAGTCCAGTGTTGCTCCTAGGCGTGCAAGCGTTTAGGTGGAGCACTGGACTTTATAAGGTGTGCTAGATCGTGAGGCGGTTTCTTCCCTTTTCTTCGGCCTTGTCTTTGAGTTTTGGGAGGTTTTCTCCATGATGGTGACATGTTGTGATCCTTATGATGATGATGGTGCACTAGTATGAATAAGATATAGCACGCATCATAATAATAGTGGCGCGGGTCCTGATAATAAAGCTTGCGCGCGAGGCGACTTATGAGCTATAGTAATAACAAAAGCCTGCGCGCGAAGCGACTTACGAGCTGAGAATAATAAAAGCCTGCGCGCGAGGCGACTTACGAGCTGAGAGTAATAAAGCTGGTGCGTGCGGCGACTTACGAGCCTGTAGAATAATGAGAGCCTGCGCGCATGGCGACTTACGAGCTATAATAAAAAAGAAGCTGGCGCGCGAGGCGACTTACGAGCTTGTAGAATAATGAAGCTGGCGCGCAAGGCGGCTTACGAGCTGTAAAATAATAAAGCTGGCGCGTGAGGCGACTTACGAGCTTGTAGAATAATGAGAGCCTGCGCGCATGGCGACTTACGAGCTGTAATAATAAAGAAGCTGGCGCGCGAGGCGACTTACGAGCTGTAATAATAAAGAAGCTGGCGCGCGAGGCGACTTACGAGCTTGTAGAATAATGAAGCTGGCGCGCAAGGCGACTTACGAGCTTGTAGAATAATGAAGCTGGCGCGTGAGGCGGCTTACGAGCTGTAAAATAATAAAGCTGGCGCGTGAGGCGACTTACGAGCTTGTAGAATAATGAGAGCCTGCGCGCATGGCGACTTACGAGCTGTAATAATAAAGAAGCTGGCGCGCGAGGCGACTTACGAGCTGTAATAATAAAGAAGCTGGCGCGCGAGGCGACTTACGAGCTTGTAGAATAATGAAGCTGGCGCGCAAGGCGACTTACGAGCTGTAATAATAAAGAAGCTGGCGCGCGAGGCGACTTACGAGCTTGTAGAATAATGAAGCTGGCGCGCAAGGCGACTTACGAGCTTGTAGAATAATGAAGCTGGCGCGTGAGGTGGCTTACGAGCTGTAAAATAATAAAGCTGGCGCGTGAGGCGACTTACGAGCTATAAGAATAATAACAGCCTGCGCGCGAGGCGTCTTATGAGCTGTGTGAATAATAAAGCCTGCGCGTGAGGCGACTTACGGGCTAAAAGAATAGTAACAGCTTGCGCGCGAGGCGTCTTATGAGCTGTCATAATAATAAAAAGCTTGCGCGCGAGGCGTCTTACGAGCTATAAGAATAATAACAGCCTGCGCGCGAGGCGTCTTATGAGCTGTGTGAATAATAAAGCCTGCGCGTGAGGCGACTTACGGGCTAAAAGAATAGTAACAGCTTGCGCGCGAGGCGTCTTATGAGCTGTCATAATAATAAAAAGCTTGCGCGCGAGGCGTCTTACGAGCTATAAGAATAATAACAGCCTGCGCGCGAGGCGTCTTATGAGCTGTGTGAATAATAAAGCCTGTGCGTGAGGCGACTTACGGGCTAAAAGAATAGTAACAGCTTGCGCGCGAGGCGTCTTATGAGCTGTCATAATAATAACAGCCTGCGCGCGAGGCGTCTTATGAGCTGTCATAATAATAACAGCCTGCGCGCGAGGCGTCTTATGAGCTGTCATAATAATAACATATGTTGGGCGTGTGATGCATAAGCGTGTGTAATATGCGTGAGCATATGCGATGCGTGAGCATATGGTATGAGGATTCCCAACCCTTAAGTTTGGCACGTAGCCATATGGGATATTATAAGGATTCCCAACCTTGAAGTTTGGCGCGTAGCCATATGGGATATTAGGAGGATTCCCAACCTTGGCGCGTAGCCATATGGGATATTAGGAGGATTCCCAACCTTGAAGTCTGGCGCGTAGCCATATGGGATGTTAGGAGGATTCCCAACCTTGAAGTTTGGCGCGTAGCCATATGGGATATTAGGAGGATTCCCAACCTTGAGGTTTGGCGCGTAGCCATATGGGATGTTAGGAGGATTCCCAACCTTGAAGTTTGGCGCGTAGCCATATGGGATATTATGAGGATTCCCAACCTTGGCGCGTAGCCATATGGGATATTAGGAGGATTCCCAACCTTGGCGCGTAGCCATATGGGATATTATGAGGATTCCCAACCTTGGCGCGTAGCCATATGGGATATTATGAGGATTTCCAACCTTGGCGCGTGGCGCGAAGCCATGTGGGATATTATGAGGATTCCCAACCTTTAAGTGTGGCGCGAAGCCATGTGGGATATTATGAGGATTCCCAACCTTTAAGCGTGGCGCGAAGCCATGTGGGATATTATGAGGATTCCCAACCTTTAAGTATGGCGCGAAGCCATATGGGATATTATGAGGATTCCCAACCTTTAAGTTTGACTCATTCGTTGATTTGGATTAGACTAGTCTCGTCTGATGAGTACCATCATGCTCGCGCGCAGATGTGACGCGCGAGCATACATGTTGCGTGAGCATCTGATATGTATGAGTATACGTGAAGCCCGATAGAATATGTGATGCGTGAGCGTATAAGATGCGTGAGCATCTGATGCATAAGCATACGTGATGCGTGAGCACACGTGATGCGTGAGCACATGTGACGCGTGAGCATGCGTGATGCTTGAGCGTAATCGCCTGGAGCGCGCATGCGACCCGCTGTGGCGAAGAGTGATCGCCGGGAGCGCGCATGCGGAATCCGAAGTTGATCCGCGGTGGCGCGCATGATCTAGAGATTTTGAATGCGTGAGCATCTGTGATGTGTGAGCATGTGTGCTGCGTGAGCATGCTTGATGTTTGAGCATCGATGCGTGAGCATACTTAGATGTTTGAGCGTGCTTGATGCTTGAGCATGCTTGATGCTTGAGCATCGATGCGTGAGCATGCAAATGTTTGAGCATGCTTGATGTTTGAGCGAACCCAGATCTGATTCAGCAAAGATATGAGGGTTTTTCCCAAAATATCGGGTATTTCTTCCTGTGTATTTCCAGATCATTGTTCAGATCCGATAGTATTTCTTCCTGTGTATTTCTTCCAACAGATCTGATAGTATTTCCAGGTCTGGAAATATTTTTTAGATCTACGGAAGAACATATCTGAGAGAAGAAATCGTAGATCTAAGATATCGATGAACAGATCTGGAATATTGATGAACAGATCTGAGATATTGATGAACAGATCTGGAATATTGATGAACAGATCTGGAATATTGATCCGTATATCTGAGATCTTGATGAACAGATCTGTAGATCTTGATGAACAGATCCGTAGATCTGATGAACAGATCCGTAGATCTGAGATGCTGATGGACAGATCGGAGGACCGAAACGAGAAGCGAAGTGTGGTTCATTGCCGTCCCACGGATGGCGCCAATGTCGAAGCATGAAATGAATCTGACCTGATCCATGACGATGTTTCCACGGATTTCGAGATGAACGAACCACATCTGGGTCTTCTCCTCCGGCTGCTGTGACCTGCAATAGCATTTTGGGGGTGTGGAGGTGACCGCTAAGATGATCTTGAAGATCTCTTGTTCACAGACACAAAAATATGGTGGTGGCTCTTACTGAGAATGACCAACCATTGATAAGGAGGTGGAGACCTCCTTATATAGGGAGCCTCATGGCCACCATCATGGTACCCTAATGGGCCTAGCCCAGTTAGGGTTACCTCCACAAAACCCCCTCAGCCCAAAAACAAATGTATTAGCCCATATAATAAAATAAGCCCAAAACAAAATAAATTAGGGTTCTTAGTACCATACCCCGACAGCGGTGATGATTAGGTGGTGGTCAGTTGATGGTGATTGTGGTTGGAAGGCGGTGGTGGTGGTGACGATGGGCAGACGATGGTGGCGGTACGGTGGAGGCAAGTGGTGGTGCTTAGTTGGTGGTTAGCTAGAGGTGGTAGAGGTGGACAGGTGGTGGTGGCGGCGGCAATGGCGGTGGTGGTCAGGCAGTTGTGGTGGCAGCAGCGACGATGGCGGTGGTGGCTAGAAAACAGTGGTGGTGGTCACGTGGTGGCACTGGTGGTGGTTGTCAGATATGTTGTTAATAGAGTAAGGTGAATAAGAAATGGAATGAATGGTTTTGATTGAATGAGATGGCGTATATAATTGTTGATTCCATTTTATTGACCAATCAAACATCCATTACCTTATTCTTCTAAACTAACAGAGTGTGAGCACAACCCATTTTACCAAAGTACCCCTACATGGCTCACTATTTTCCTCTTGTTGAATGCCAGTTTGCCGTTATCTCATTGTTATCAAGGCACCTACCGTTTATAATCTTACTTTTGATTACCTAATAACACTTTTGAGAATACGTAAACTATTGCTAACGAATAAAGCCGACTAACTTAAAAGAATTTTCACAAACAGTTAATTAATACAACAAACACAAAAACTTTTGGCAACCCAATAGGTCCCATCCAATCTAATTTTAATATGAGCAAGCTAAATTGGTACCTTGTGGGTGATATGTCTTGCGCTCTATCTATAACTATAGGGTGTGACATCTTAAACTACCCACCCTCATCACGTTTTACATCTGTATAACACGCCTCATTACCATTATCAAACAACTTGATTTAGGTTGTCTATGTGAAATAAACAATAACACTTCTCTTGAGATTGTTGAATTGTTTTTTTTAGCAAACTTATCAAACATGTGAGAGCACTACCGGCCTTTATTTTACCAACATTATTGCCTTGTCTCACTTTGCTCTTATTATTTGACACTGTGACGACTAGGTCATTTAATGGTCTAGTGGTTTAATTCATGTAATAAAGCGAAATCTCAGAATGTTGTCCCGTGCATAATCAACTAGCCAAACATGTTATGACTCTCTTTAGGTTGTTCAAAGTTTATTGTTGGTGAAAATCTTTAATTTAGAGTGATAGCTGTGTTAATTACTAAGTTCTTTTTATAGATCATTATTCTCACTATTCAAGTTGATTTTGTGTGTTTAACAGTTTCACCTAATTGAATCAAGATACTAAATACCTATTCTATCACGACAATTATCAAATCAAACAAAATAATGCCAGAACACATATCTGTTATTTGATTTCCAAGAGTCAAACACGTAAGAGAACCATAAAGCCTTTTAGCTTCTTGCTCGTCATATGGGCATCCTTAATGTCTAAATTCTAGAACAAAAAACCGGACAAAACCTAATAATATTTTAAGTAAAGTTTTCAACAAACACAAAACATTACTAATATTTTTACACACATTCAAACACCTTAATAACGACAAAAATAAACAAACTTAATTGTCTTCTAGAAAGAAGACAAGGTTTCAATGTAACGATGAAAACTAGGTACTTCTTCCCAGAAGGCGTTATAACTAGATACCTCCTTATAACTCTTGTCATGAACATTGTACCTTATTATATTCCAGGGAGTTGATAGCACAAAAAATGTATCTTCTTCTTCTTCTTTACCTCTAACCACATCAATGACTTCTACATATAGGCCCATATACTCATTGAAAGCTCATCTTCGGGTAAAAGCATGGAATCTCATCAAGTTGTAGTCGATACTTGAGAAACCACCCAGAATGATCCCTTAACATCTCGTACACACTCAGGTGCAATATATTCTTTCTGTGTTCCTTGTGACATATTAAATGTAAATGATCTCTCGATTCCCCAAAATACATTTTCCATATATCCCTCTGGCAGGGGCAACGTTTGCAACTGTTCAACATCTAATTTGAAGTACAAGTAATTGCTACTTTGATAACACGGAGTCCAATGAACGGTCCGTTCCAGTAAACTGGGTTGCGGAACTTGGGCTTATACACAAAGAAATATTTGATACAAATCTTCCATGTCCTTGTATCAGACGAGTAGACGTGAACCTGAATCAAGTTCCCGTTGGGCTGTAAAGCACAGATACAAACAACTTTGTAGTGCACACAATGTGTTTGATGAAACGCCAGAGCCATAGAACAGATGCGTTTGGGGACCGACGGGATGAATGCCAATTGCTTGGTGGTGGGATTGAAAACATAATATTCACTAGCACCATTGTGAAAAGTATAACAAAGTAATAAACCATTACAAGAATGCATGATTTTGACACAGGAACGGCTAAAGTGGAAATCAAGACTACGGAAAGGAGGAGGGCTGCGGTTTTCAACATCAAAGGGAACATATATATTTAAACCAAAAAGACCAACAGATTTGGAAAGGTTATTATTATCATAGCGGTGGGTGAAGTGTCTGTGAGTCAAAAGCAACCGCCAGTGTTTACATACGGATTTGAAACGAAGGATGGAGATAACAGGAAGCCAGATAAGGATTTCGGTTAAAAGATCTTTGCTGGAACCGATTCGTGCTCCAGATTGATTATCGATGGAAGCCTGCTTCGTTTTCCTGGTTTTGGATTTGGTGTTCACCATTTTTTGAATGTTGAAAAAGATAGACGTATAATGAATTTAAGAAAACATGGCAATGGAGGTGGGTTATGTAATGGATTGGAACAACAAAGCAGATTCCGGTGTTCTTTTCCTTAGCTAAGCGGAGCCAGAGCATACTGGTTGTCTCAGTCGTGTGCCCAATTTGTGAAGAAGAGATTGAGTCGGTGAAGCATTTTGTTGTTCATGTCAATTTGCGCAATTGATATGGAGCATTATTACTACATGGTGTAAGGTACCCTCTATTTATGCTTTTCGACTAGAGATTTGTTGGGCTTACATAATTTCTCATCGCTACCGCCTCAGAAAGTAAAGGCGTTTCACGCAATGTGCCTTACAACGATTTGGCGTTTGTAGAAGTCGTTGATATTAATTACGTCGTTGGTGAAATAAAAATGTTGAGTTTCTTATGGGTGAAAAATAGATCAAAGAACACACGGTTAACTGAGAGAGTTGGATGGGCTTTATAATTTTATTATATAAAAGGGGTTGCCTTGATGTGTTGAGTGTATTTTGTTGTTGCTAGTATCTCGTTTGTAACAGCTTCTATTTTTTATGAATTCTTGTTTGTTGGCTGTTAAAAAAAAGTCATTTCATTCTAAATGCAGCATACCTTGTCATAGCAAATCAAACACGATAATTGCGAGAGTTGTAGCGTCACTTACCAAAGAATAAATGAGTTCAACTTGAATCAAAATGAAATTAATGAAAGCAGAACTACAAAGGAACAAAAGTAAGATCCGATGTGTACATTGAAGATCGATCCCTAATTTTTGAGAAAGGATAGGAGAACGGCGAATACTATTGAGAAAGATTAGGAGAATAAATATATAGGTCAAGATTTGGATCAAGTAGATACACGTGTTTTTGATAAAAAAAAAAAACTAAAGAGAATACAATGTTTGATCTGGAAACAACACTAAGGCTTTCAAAAAGGTTGTCTCAAATTAAGATAATATAGACGTCCTTACTTAATATGCGAGCTCGAACATGAGCGTCACTTATCAAATTTGATCTAGCTAGAGAACCTCTACACAAGTCTATCCTTTATAGAATCTTTATTTATGTTTAAAATATATATTTATATTATGTGATGTAAAAAATTAAACAAAACTAACTAAAAATGTCTATAAAATTAATTCTTAATTACAACTAGTAAACGATAGACATGTAAAAAAACCGGTCTGGAACCGGTTAACAGGAAACCAAACCGGACGGGTTCATATCTAAAACCGCTTTCAGCCAAACCAGTTCCCAAACCGAACCGGACCGCTAGTTCGTATATCGGTTCGCTCATTTCATAATCAAACCGGTTTTAAAACTATTTTTTTTTGCCACAAACGGGTTTTAAACCAAACCGAACCGGTTTTGAACAGTTTGACAAGTTCTACGTTTAAACTGATTGTTAACCGAACCGGTTTGGGTCAAATCGGTTTTGACCATGCAAAACCCAAACCGGTTCGGTTTGGAAAAAAAACCCGGTTTTGTACACCTCAAGTAAACGAGCATAGCCCAAGCCCACTACAAAAAATAACTCTTGAGTTGGAGTTTGAGATGTAGATTAAAATCTCGAACAAGCCGAACTTAAACTTAGCCAAGCTCGGGCCCAGTTCGTTAAGATCTTGAAAGTTTGAATTTATAACCATTTCAACGTTATTTATTTAACCTAATTCCACCTAATGTAACCTGCTTTTTTTCCCTCACCGACTAATTGAAAAGGTAAAGATTCAATCCACAAAGGTGCATTCCCTGTTTCAACCCATAATCTGTTCCAGCAGGCTAGAAGGAGGTTTGGGTTTTGTTTAATTTGGGTTTTAGGGTTTTGGTTCTCAAGTGAGGAGAAAAGGAAGAGAAAGTGGGTCGGGCCGAAGTTCCTTTGTGGATAGCTTCTATTAGAATTTACAATGGGAAAATGCTCCAAATGGTACATTTATCAAACTAATTACTTGACTAGTCTTCTTGAACTAAAACATTTTTCAAAATCGTCCATTTTTAAACGGTAAGGTCCACCAGATTAAAATTGACACCTGACAAATCTATCTGACAGTGTTTCGTTTTTTAATCAACCACATCTAGACACATATACAATTAAACTGTCTGGCTGACCGTTTATTAAGCAGTCGGTACGACGGTTAAATGGTCGATCTGACGGTTTAATAAACGGTAGACCAACAGATCTATTCTGTCGGGCCTTCGTATCCACTCCGTCGACCAACAGTTCTATTCTGTCGGCCTTCATATCTATTCCGCCGGGCTTTCATATCTATTTATTCGCGGCCTTCTTATCTTTTCTGTTTAGATATATTAAATATATAATAATAAAAAAACAAAAAATCCAAATAATCGTAACATTATTTTATTTTTAGTGAAAATTTTAAGTGCCAAAGGTAACAACTCGTGCATTCGGTATATCGTAAAGTAAAGAAAAAGGTATGTATTTGGATGGTTTGCGACGATACAAAAACCTCAACATGGGTAATGCTCATGCCTATTGTTTGACAATATTTGTTTTCAGCCATCGTCATGATTTTTGCCATATCTTGAAAATATTCATCACTGTTATCTCAATTTATGTTAAGATAAAGGTTTATAACAACCACCAACAACGTCAATTAATTTTTTTATAATCAATTATGTTTGGGACCAGGTTACCACTCAGATAATGATGAAAGTTTACAACTTCCAATACCGTTTGGGACCAGGTTACCACTTGCTTTCATTTGCTTCTTCAACAACAAGGTGTTGACAGTGTCAGAACTAGTCAACCACTTGCCACGAAGTGGCTTGATTTAAAAACAAGAACGTCAACATTTTGTAGGTATTTACAACAACATTCTCATCAACAGCTACAAGATATTGAATGAAGCAGAAATAATGGCGATGGCTAAAAGTGAATACCATCAAACAATAGGCATAGGCATCAGTGTTACCCATGATGAGGTTTTTGCGTATTGTCGCAAACCACCCAAATATGTTTTTTTTACGATCTATCGAATGTATGCGCTATTACCCTTATCCCTTATAATTTTCACTAAAAATAAAATCAAGTTTTGATTATTTAGATTCTTTGCTTTATTATTAGTTATTTAGTAAATTTATAAAGATATGAAGACCCAAATAAATAGATAGAAGGCCGATAAAATATATATGAAGGCCGCCGGAATGGATTTGTTGGTCGACAGAGTAGATATGAAGGTCGTCTGTTTATTAAACTATCGGACCGACCGTTTAAAGGTTTTTAAAATGTCGGACCGACTGTGTAATAAACGGTCAGGGCCATAACTAAACGGCCAGTTTTTTAAAAAGCGGCCGGGCCCAACCATTTAAGTGTATACGTGTCTAGACGTGATTGGTTCAACAACAAAAAGGCGTCAGATGATCTGCCGAGTGTCGATTCTAATCTGGTGAGTCGTACCGTTTAAAAATGGGTCATTTTGGGTATTTTTAGTTCAAGGAGCTAGTCAAGGAATTGGTTTAGTAAAATGGGTCATTTTATTCATTTTCCCATTTACAAATTACCATAGTGTCAAATTTAGTTTTATTGCTTTTTTCTTTAAATTTAGTTTAGTAAGGGTGTGGATGGTTCGGTTTGTGTCAATCGACACTTCAATTTTTGGAATTTTGACACTGATTATGATTTTTTGGCTTTCCTTGGTTCGATTTATGTTTTTACATTTGAGCTTGAACTTTTTGGACCGAAAAATAATTTGTAGCCCAAAAATATAGTTAAAGGCCTAATTATTTTGTTAACTAATTAAGTTGATTATTATACATTTAAACTAAAATATTTGAGTTATATATTTATTAAATTATGTAATTTTTACTTTCTTTTTTAATTAATGAATGCACATCTTGTAACATCCTACTTTTATGGATGAATAATACAAGACATATATATAAATGTGTGTTGTCATTTAATTAAAGAGTTGTTTGGTAGCATCTAAGCAGTTATTAAGAGTAACCATTAAGAGGTAACCTCTTAACCATTCAGACTTAAGGTTACCTCTTAACTATTAAGAGGTTATGAGCTATTAAGAGATAACCTTTTAATGACTGTTAGAAGGCTACCAAACAGCCCTTAAGTTAAATAACAGTAGTCGAGTGTGGGTTTAGAAAATAAAAGATGGATTATGTGATGATGACGAGCTTAAGGTTTATGGGCTTAGGAATATTTAAACCCCCTTAAACCTCCCAAAAACCCTAGACTCTCATTCCATCATTTGCCAATTTGTATCTGCCCAAAATAACTCCAGATAACTTGTTTTAGACCCGTTTACTTTGACCCGTATTCAACTTCAAAATTTTGAGCCTTAATATCTAATCCATATGTGCATTTGTAACTACTCACACTTTTTCTATGGCGATATCTAAACAGGACATATAAAAGAGTAACTAATTAAATATCATCTAACAAATGGAATCATCAGCCTTTTCTTTGTTAAAAAACTAAAAAACAATTCATATATTCATGTATTTATTTGGACTTTCATTGAAATAACCAATTGAAAGCTAGCCAAATTTAAACTTAGTCAAGCTCGAGCTCAGCTTGCTAAGATCTTGAAAATTTGAATTTATAACCATTTTAACATTATTTATTTAACAAAAGTCATCCTTTATAGAATCTTCATTTGTGTTTTAAATATATATTTATATTATGTGATAAAAAAAATAAGACAAATTAAAATATATATAAATAAATTTTTGATTATAACTAGTAAACGAGAGCCTCAGCCCACTACAAAAAACAACTCTCGAGTTGGAGTTCAAGCTTTTAGATAAAGAGCTCAAAACAAGCTGAGCTGAGCTCGAGCTCTCGTAAGTCAAAACGAGCCAAGCTTAAACTTAGTCAAGCTCGGGCCCAGTTCGTTTTGATCTTGAAAATTTGAATTGTTACCATTTTAACGTTATTTATATAACCTAATCGCACCTAATCTGATCTGAGTTTCGGCTTTTCCCCGTCATCGGTATATTTCTTGTTTTAACCCATAATCTGTTACAGTGTTTACCCATCAAGAACATTGTTACAGATCCTAACAGGTGGTCATTACAGCCAAGTCAACATTGTTAGTTGTTACAGCCATACGAATGGGAATTTGAATTCAGTACCCGTTGAGCATGATCCAGATCCTAACGGGTCAGGTTCACGGGTAGAACCTGATCCACATGAACTCCACATGATCATATAAATTTCACCACTACCTACCCCTGCATTTTCAATTACAAGTCTTATTTTATTTCTTGATTCCCTAACATGTTCAGTTATTCAATTGGGCTGCGTCACGAGTAGGGCGGGTGGGGACCTTTGTATCTCTAAGTTAGCCGTTGATCAACCGTAATTAATCCCCGTTCAAAACATTCAACTTTAAGTCTCTGAATATCACATTGGATCTGTTGTTAAGTAGTTCAGTCCATGGATTATTGAAACTATTAAACCATATAACTTGATAAGTAACATGCGCATATTGTTGTATAAAAATCAATTATAAGATAACATGATCTAATAAGCAATCAAAACACAATTCCTACACCAAGAACAAAGGCGCACAAACACAAACTAGCAGGTGCCAGATACCGGATACACGATCTAATTAAGCCAAAACATAAACTTGCAAGTAGCCTGATGTGACAACATATTCATCTTTATGCATTGCATAATTTATAAACTAACACTTTCAAAACACACATTCAAACACCTTCCTAACAAAAAACGCAAACCAACCTAATTGTCTTTTAGAAAGAAGACAAGGCTTCAATGTAACCATGAAAACTTAAGATGAAAGAAAGGCAATCCTTATTTCTATATAACTCCTTATAACTCTTGTCGTGAACATTGTACCTTATCATCATTGTCCCGTCAATTATCAGCACCAAGAATGTATCTTCTTCTTCTTCTTTACCTCTAACCACATCAACAACTTCAAAATTATGGCAGTATTGATTATACATCTCGGGGAAAGCACACTTAAGCTCATCAAGCTGTACTCGATACTTGACAAACCACCCCGAACGATCCATCAACATCTCGTACACAATTAAACTCTTTTTTTCATCTTCCGGGCTGGATATTAAATGTAGATGACCTCTCGATTCCCCGAACTGCATTAATTCATCATCATCCACCAACCCCTCCGGTACAGGCAATGTTTGCAACTGTTCAACATCTAATTTAAAATAGACGTCATCTCTGTCTGAATCATAGGGAAGCCAATAAAAAGCTCCGTTCCAGTAAACCGGGTCGCTGAAGATGGGTCTTGGCGCAGAGAAAGATTCGACGCATACCTTCCATCTCCCGGTATCAGATGAGTAGACTCGAATCTGAAACATGTTCTCACGAGGCTCTAAAGCACGAACACAAACAACTTTGTAGTGCACGCAATGTGTTCGATGAAATGCCAGAGCCATAAACCTGTAGATATGGCCTCCGGGGACCGGTGGGATGAATGCGAGTTGCTTGGTGGTGGGATTGAAAACATAATATTCAAGATCACAGTTGTGAAAGGCGGAACAAAGTAATAAACCGTTACAAGATTGCTCGATTTTGACACAGTCACGATTAAAGTAGAAATAGAGACTGTCGAAAGGAGGAGGGCTTCGGTTTTCAACATCAAACGGCACATAAACATCCATGTCACCAAATAGACCGACAGATTTGGAAAGGTTATTATTATTATTGTCATAGCGGTGGGTGAAGTGTGTGTGAGACAAAAGCAATCGCCAGTGTTTACATACGGATTTGAAACGAAAGGATGGAGGTAACAGGAAGCCGTACAAGGATCTCTGTTAAAAGGTCTTCGTTAGAACCGATAATTAGTGCTACAGATTGAGTCGATTGAAGATCCGAATCCTCCATGGAAGTAGAAGCAGGTTAATTTGGGTGTGTGGTGGTCTGCAGTTTTAGGGTTTTGTTTTCCCAAGTTAAGGAGAAAGTGGGTCGGGCTGTAGATACTCTATTCGAATTTACAAATTAGTCGAAATTTAGTTTTATTGATTTTTTCTTTAAATTTAGTTTAGTAGGGGTGTGAATGGTTTAATTTGTGTCAATTAGACCTTCAGTTTTTGAAATTTTGACGATGTTCGTTAATATTTTTTGCTTTTTGAAAATCTGGTTCGGTTTATGTTTTTTTATTTGAGCTTGAGCATTTTAATAACTTTTGGTTATAATAATAATGGTAGAGAATTCAAAAGTGTGTATTGATATTGTATCTTACATTACAAAGAAAGACCCATTATATAAGAAAAGGGTCATAGTAAAAACATGCAATACAATCTGCTAAGGCATAAAATAAGGTAAACAATCATTTGGATAAGGAAAGACAATATGTGAGGAGGGAAAACAATCCCACCAATCTTGCTCGTGAGGAAGGAAAGGAATCCCACCAATCTTTTTTGTTCAATCTCGTCCATTACTCCCCCTCAAGTTGGCACGTGAAGGTTTATGACGCCCAACTTGCCAAGTAGGGTGTGAAGATTTTGTGTTCCAAATGGTTTAGTAAGGATGTCTGCAATCTCTTCTTTCATGTTGATTTGCATGGGTTGTATATCTTTTGACTCCACCCGTTCTCTGACGAAACAACAATCCATTTTGACATATTTGGTCCTTTCATGAAAGACAGGATTGTTAGCAATGTGTCTAGTGGCTTGATTATCACAGAATAGTTGAGTAGGACCATCACAAGGCATGTCAAGCTCCTTTGGCAACCACCTCATCCATAGTATTTCGCTTACAGTAGACGCCATAGCACGGTATTCTGCTTCTGTGGACGACTGAGAAACATCCAATTGTTTCTTTGACTTCCATGAGACGGGAGATCCTCCTAGTAATAATAAGCACCCGAGTCGTGACCGTCGTGTCATGGGGCAACCAAGCCAGTAGTAATCCGAGTAGGCTATGAGGTTAGCCCCACTGTATTTGGTGAGGAGAATCCCTTGCCTAGGGGTGGCCTTGAGGTAACGCAAGACACAGTTAGCCGCTTCAAAGTGACTTTCTCTTGGGTCACTAACAAATTCACTCAAAACATTCACTGAATATGTGATGTCAGGCCTTGTTGCTAGTAAGTAGAGAAGCCTTCCAATGAGCCTTCGGTATCGACTAGCATCCACACATATCTCTTTGTCCCGTTTATCTAATTTCAAGTTTTGGTCCATGGGGAAGGAGCTTGGTCGACATCCCAACATACCCGCGTCTTTTAGAATGTCTAACATGTACTTTCGTTGACTTAAGACCATACCATGTTCTGTGCGTGCAACTTCTATACCAAGAAAAAATTTGAGAGGGCCGAGATCTTTGATGCTAAATTTTTTGTGAAGAAAGTCTTTGGTATCTTGTATTTTCTTTATGTCATTTCCTGTCATGATGACGTCATCCACATAAATGAGTGTGTTTCCTTTTTCTTTGAGTAAGAACAACGAACGGTTGATGGTTGGGTAAAAGTTAGTTAGTTTTATATATTAATTAGTTATATTTAGGTTAATAAACGAATGAACATTGGTACTTTAAGCGATGTTTACGTGTTTCAGGACTTCGGAGGCTATGGTGCTTAACAAGGATATTTACGGGCTTGGAATGGAGATCAAGAAGTGAAAGATTGGAAGTGCACGCTTCATGAGGCATTCAAGAAAAGAAAATTAAAAAATCTGAAAATTTACATCTTCGCGATACGCGAAGATGCAATGAAGGGCAACTTCGCGATACGCGAAGTTGCATAATGGCGGTTGCGACTATTTTGTCCTTCGCGATACGCGAAGAAGTATAGCTTGGCACCTTCGCGATACGCGAAGATGCTCAATGTCGGCAAAAAGTTAGGTTTTCACTATATAAACAATTTTTCGACCCTTTTCGGCATATATCGACTTCCAGAGGCAGAAGAGGTGTTCTAGGGCGACTTTCATCCATCCCGAAGCTTCCTGTTTGTCCTTCGATTGTATATTCATCAAGATAAGTCCTTTAACGATTATGTTGATGTCCGGCTAGTCGTGTGTGTTCGTTCTAGGCTAAGGTTTTGTGTAATATACTGTTATGATCAGATTCTTGTGCTTCATGAATATAGCTTGATTAATTTTATATGAATTTGTCTTGTTTAATTAGTTATTTGGTTGATTAAGGCTTGAGTTTGCGATTATTGATTTGTGTAACGTTTGTTTGGTTGTCCATCAACACTTAGGGTTAGGCTCTTGTGTCATTGGACTAGAATCATCAAACCTTATCATTGAGTTAATCATCTTGGACATAGAGTTGGTAATTATGGTGTCCGAGTGCATTTGTGTCAACAATTCGGTTAGGGTATCGTTTGTCATCATAAATCAAACCATAGGACTAGCAATTATTATAAAGCCAAAGACTAAAGAATCTGTGCTTAACGTATGGAACACATTACCCGAACCTAGAATGAATACTTTTTAAATAATATTGTTTACAAATCTTTTTAAGTAATAATTAGTTTTAATTAAAACTTTTCATAAAAACCGCTTGACATCGTCTGTCCGCTTAGATTATAATTAGTTATAAATTAAATAAACTTGCACTTTCCTTGAGTCCTTGTGGAGACGACCTTACTTACCCGTACTAGTTATAGGTATTTAAGTCTTTAAATAATTGTTTTTGAGTAGACCGCGACAGCCTACGTCAACGGTCAGCTTTTGTAACACCCCGGCTTAAGCGTAAATGCTCGAGTGTGACGTATAGATTGTTCAAACACACGTGACACTATTTTGTGACCATAATAACATTAATTCATTAATAAGCCAAGTAACACAAGTTCAAATAAGAATACAAGTTGAAATCAAGTCATAGTAAAAACAAATGTCTCGTTTATTTAAATATCCAAGATATTCTAAGCGTACTCTAGTCCTTTATCCTTTAATCACCGTACCTGTAACATATGTATAAAATAAAGTCAGCTATAAATAGCCGGTGAGTTTTCACAGTTTTAAATACACACATAAAAACCGTACAACTCATGGACAAGTGATAAATGAGCAAGTAAGTTCTTTCTAATTGGTAACAACCAACGTACTCGGGTAATCGCCCAAGTAAGGTCATTTCCAGTTGATAGCAATCAACGTACTCGGATAATGAGGCCCTTTTCCACTCGATACAAATGGACCGAAGTCCAAAGGCCCTTTTCCACTCGATAATGAGGCTTCCCAATCGTGCAAGTAATATTCATGCAAGTAATACAAATAATACACAAGTCCATATATGAATTGTAGTTTTGTAATAGAAGAAACAATGCTTGAATTTTTATAAGGATACATATGTTACCCCTAAACATTAAAACATTAAAAGGGGGTGGTGAAAAACTCACCTTAATGATTGAGGCAAAAAGGGAATAAGTACTTGAAAGCGTTTGGGAAATAACCACAACCGAACACGTCACGTAAGCCGAAGCAAGCGATCCACGCTAACTAAATTGAGTAAAAACAAGACTTAATCGATAATCATACAGGGTGTTTCTATTGTAAAACTTGTAATGAATATTTTATATTATTTTCTATTCTTTTATTATAATATTATTATTTATGTCTTAACAGAAAATCGGTTATTAATATGATTTAAGTATTTTAACGGCGAGAAAACGAAGTTTATATGTTTGGAAAGCTTGAACTATTGTTTATAAGTTATATTTATATTTATTGCGTTGACAAAACAATTTTTAGGAATTTTAAAGTTTACTTTACGTTTATTAAACGATTTTTAGATACGGTTTACGAAAACAAGAAACTTGGTTTTTAAATGTGAAAAGGTGAGATATATTTTATAGTTAATTTATATAATTTTTATGTAACTTAATTATAATTTTATTTTGATTTTTAATTGATTAAAATGATTAATTAATATTAATAAACTGAAATTAAATAATATAAATTTTTTTTGTCTAACCTGGGTTTTGAACCCGGGTCTTGATGTTATAATATCAGTGTGTTACCAACTGCTCTAGGTTTCATATTCGTTAATAGCTTGATTATTATAATATATATGTACTATGTGTTTTTAATGGTTTTTAATTAATAATAATAATAATAACAACAACAGTTAATAAAAAAAAAAGAAAATGGGTGGTTGACTCGGGTTTTGAACCCGGGTCTTGAGGTTCACAGTACACGAAGCTAACCAGTGAGCTAGGAGGACATTCAATTTTTACGAAAACCAATTGTTTTAACAAGTTATATTATGGATCATCTTCTCCATGAAAACCCTAAATTTACAATTGAAGATTCTGTTTATTGTTGGGTGAAATTAGATCAGGGGTTTTGTTCATCGCATCATACTCGTTAATATGCATATTTTAATTACCTGTTATTGTTTTGTTTCGCCGGAGAAGATGAACTCGCCGGAAAAGTAAGAAGGTCTCCCAATTACAGATAACTCAGTGTATTAGAGGGGGGTTAAGAGGAGTGAGCAAATTGTAATGAAGCTTAGGGTCCTATTTATACTAGTAGGAGGAGCGTGTACGCTGTTATCGCATTAATGGTGAATCTCGTGAAATCCGGCGTCGATTACGGGGTGTTTACGGCAAGGAATCACAATTAATTAGTCGATTAATGTTTTTTTGTTAACGGAGAAACACGTTTGTACATTTATTAAGTTAAAAATATGAGTTTTGGTGGTGTTTGGGTCACCTCCGGCGCCGATTCCGATAGCCGGAGGGTGGCCGGAAAAACGGGTAGGAGAGGGAAGGCGGGTTGGGTTTTTGATTTAAATAATTTTTCCATGCCAGTCCTTCAAGTTTCAAGATCTTTTAAGTTTAATAATTAATATTTAAATTTTCATTTTTGACCCTAAACTTTATAATTTAAAATTCCAAGGTTTTCGATTTTGGATTATTTACGTGTTTTAACCGGGTTATCGATAAACCTCGAGATTTTATAAGCAACGGAACATAGTAATAAATGAATGAACGTTTGAACATAAATGTCAGGAATACTTTATTAATAATAATGACAAAAAAACCAAATGACCCAACGGGTCGTGTTTACAAATACAAATACGAATAGAAAATTGATGGATGTCACAGCTTTTGATTGCTTAAACCGAGTCGCTGCAAAGATGTGGTGAATTTATTGTACCAATTTCTTGATGCCTGTTTAAGCCCATAAAGTGACTTTTTGAGCTTGAAGACACGTTTGTCATCCTGTTTTCTAAACCCTTTTGGAACCTTCATGTACACATCCTCATGTAAATCTCCATGCAAGAATGCATTGTTTACATCAAGTTGGTGAGTGTGCCATTCTCTTTTTACCACAACGGCTAGCAACTTTGCGACAAGGGCAAAGGTGTCATGAAAGTCAATTCCTTCCATTTGCATATATCCCTTTGCAACGAGCCGTGCTTTATACCATTCTATTTCTCCGTTTGGTTTGTACTTGATTTTGTAGACCCATTTTGAGTAAATGGTTCGTTTTCCCACGGGTAGTTCTTCAGGTGTCCAAGTCCTGTTGTCTTCAAGATCTTGGATCTCGGTTTTCATAGCCTCAACCATTTTGGATTCTGTATAGCTTGACAAAAATGCTTCGGCTCATTATTCGTAGTAATGGCCGCCAAAAAACCTTTGTGAGCATTAGTAAAATTATCATAAGAAACAAAATGTGCTAAAGGATGTATCGTCGATGATTCATGATTGGAGGTGGATGATGAATGCTCATGGTCTATAGATATGGGAAGCTTCACTTCATAATCTCTAAGATAAATGGGTTGAGTTCGGTTTCTTTTAGGCTGGTTGAGATTTTCAAGCCCATCCATATTTTTTTTTATCATCAGGTATTGGATTTTGATTCTCGGGTGGGTGCTTTACTGGGCTGTTGTTGACTGCATCAAAATCTGTTGGGCCCTCAAGATTTGGGTCTGGGTTGTCAGTGGTTTAGCAAGAATCTGGTTGGGTTATGGCATCGGTAACAGTAGTCTTTCATTGGGATGTATTGGGCTCATGAATCTCACTAATTTCTTAAATAGGATTACAATTATTTAAGGCTTCATTTGTGGGCTGCCCATCATCACAGTGCTCGGTTTGAAAAGGTTCCCAATGCTTTGGCCATAAAAATATTTCTTCTTCATTTTAGGGGCTTCAACTTTCATAAATGGGAAAATTTGTGGAACAAATTTAACATCCCTTGTTACAATAATTTTCTTATGTTGGAGATCATAGATCTTGTAACCCTTTGTACCCGGTGGATAACCCATAAAAACGCCGGGCCTCCCCCTTACTTCAAATTTATCGCATTTAGTTTCCTTGCTTCGATAATATGCAAGGCAACCAAAGACTTTCAAGTGCTCATATTCAGCACTTTCGTTGTATAATAATTCATAAGGTGTTTTCCCATCAATAACATCATCGAAGGGAAGCCGGTTTATAATATGTGTGGTCGTTAAGAGACATTCCCCCCAAATCTTGGTAGGTGTAACATTCGTTACTTTTTAAACCCGAAAACCCGATCCATTTTAAATTTTTGGTTTTGTTATAAATTTATATGTGTATAAATATATATTTCTCAAGTCTGTTTCGTGTATTTATATGACTTTCATTAAATGTTATTTGAATTCGTATTTATATTCGTTTAAACGAGTCGTTTCATTGTATTCATGTTTAACGTACATCATTAAATTAATATTCACGATGATTTACGAATTTAGTTCGTTCGTTTTCTTTTTTTTTCATTTTGTGCAACTAACGAAACTTTGGGATTTAGAGTTTCTATTCAAACGATCTTCCAACTATCCGAGGACAATTTGAAAATGTCCAAGTTATATAAATTCTTCTTTATTTTTATCACCATTCAAAGTACAAGGTTCAAATTGCAACTTATACTACAAAATTGTAATTTAATAAAACTTGATAGTACAAGGGTTTAATGTGTAATTATATTAAAATTATATTATTCCAGCCCAACCCCCGTCCTATTCCCGTTTTTCCGGCCGGTGTCGCCGGTGGCGGCGCCAGAAGCCCCAAACACCCTCAAAACAAAGTCTTTAATTCAATTAAACTATATAAAAACCAATAATCGTCAATATAATATCATAACAAACTAAATTAATTGCGTTTTAACACCGCGAATCACCCCGTAATAGCCGCCGGAATTCTTGGAAATCACATTAACATGATTGACGCTTAGATGCTCCAATTAGTTGTATAAATATGGACCTAAGCTTCATTACAACTCGCTCACAGCTCTCTTTCTCTCTAATTCTCTCTGTATTTGGCCGTAATTGTTCATCAAGCTTCATCTCCGGCGAAGTACTGGTTCTCCATTAAATCAACACCTTTAAAGGTAACTGTTATGTGCATTTGATTAGCGATGATTCAATAAACAAAACCCCTAAAGTAATTTTAACAATCAATGAACATAATCGTTGAATTGGAATTAGGGTTCTTACGGTGAAGAAGATGAATCTGGGCTAGTATATATATATAATTGATTTCATAACATAACTGAATTATGTTGCTGGTCCACTGGTTAGAGCATGTCCATATTACGCGCGAGACCCGGGTTTGAAACCAGGGTCAGGCGGTTTTAAACATAATTTTTTTGTTATATATTAATAATCAATATATCATGAACTGCTAATATATTTAAGTAATAAAAACCACAACTTTAATGAATATAAGCTCTAGAACAGTTGGTTAACACTTGGACCTCGTAACCTAGAGACCCGGGTTCGAAAACAAGCTTAGGCACCATTTTTTTTATTAGTTAACAATTATTTAATATTTATATTTAATCAATTAAAAATCATAATAAAACTATAAAATATTTATAAACTAAATAAAAATTATATAAATTAAATATAAAATATATCTCACCTTTTTACACTTAAAAACCAAAATTTGCCATTTTCGTAAACCGTAATTAAAAATCATTTGTTAATGATAAAAGTAAACTTTAATTCTTTAAAAAAATCATTTTTTAAACAATAATTTTAATACCAACTTATAATCCTTAGTTCAAGTAATTCGAACATGCAAACCTCGTACCTTTGTCGTTTAAATATATATACCATAATATTAATCAAGTTGCCGTTAAAACATTATAATCGAAAGATATAAAATATTATATTAATCAAGGCTTTAAAATCTACACAATATCAATTAAGTCCTAACCAAACTTACACAATAATTAACACTAATAAATCCGTTAGATTAGTCGTTAAATGTGGTAGTTATTTTTACTTATAGTTCGTACGGATCGCTCGTTTCGGCTTTCGTGACGCGTTCGGTTCTTTGCCATTCTCAATCCTTTCAACACTTTCCTTTTACCTCAATTTCCTAAGTGAGTTTCTCACAACCCCTTTTTAAACGTTTTCATATTTGGGGTAGCATATGTATCTATTACAAATTCAAGTATTACGATTTCAATTACAAACTACAATTCACTATATGGACTTGTGTGTTACTTGATTACTTGCACGTTGTAGCCTCAATAAGTATGATCATACGCTCCCCTTTGCACTCAGGTCCATTTGTATCGAGTGGAAAAGGGCCTCATTATCCGAGTACGTTGGTTGTTACCTACCGGAAAGGATCTTACTTGCGCGATTACCTGAGTACGTTGGTTAATACCAACTGGAAAGGACTTTACTTACTCGTTTATCACTTATCCATGAATTGTATGATTTTTACGTATTATATCAAACTGTGGGAATCTCACCAGCTATGTTCATAGCTGACTTTATTTTATACATATGTTACAGGTGTAAAGATACGAGGATGAAAGTTAGAATATACATAGCATGACTATAGGATATTTAAAGAACTTATCATTTGTTTATTTATTTGTTACAACTTGTATTATTTGGCAAACTTGTGTTACATGAAAATTTAAATGAAATAATGTTATTATGGTCACCTAATAGTGTCACGTGTGTTTGAGCAATCTGTACGTCACACTCAGGCATTTCCGCTTTAGCCGGGGTGTTACCGTAGGAAGATTTGCTTTGAATTTTAAAGCTCTAGCAGTTTCTAAGAGGTGTCGATGTTTTTGTTCAACTACGCCATTTTGTTGTGGTGTGTGTGACACGTGGTTTCAAGAGCAATACCTTCTCAAGCATAAAAATCTAGCATGTTGTTTGACGTGAACTCGCCTCCATTGTCGCACCTAATTCTTTTAATGTTCTTTTCAAATTGAGTTTGTACCATTTTGTGAAAATTAAATAAGTGGGTACTTGCCTTGTGCTTATGTTTGAGAAGAAAAACCAAAACATCACAACTAATATCATCAACGATGGCAAGGAAATAATTTGCACATGTGAAAGAGGGCGTTCGATACTTTCCCCACACGTCACAGTGTATGAGGTCAATACAAGTGCTAGTTTTTGTGGTACTTATTGAAAAGGGCAATCTAGTAAACTCTGCCTTAATACAAGAATCACAAATACCATTCGTTTTCAAAGATACGTCCTTAATAAAATCAACATGAGAAAGTTTAGAAATAGATGTATGACCTAATCGTTTATGCCAGGTGTTACCGGTTACCATCATTGCTTCCCTTTTTATTCCTGTTGTCCCCATCTTATATAGACCCTTGACACATTCACCCGCTCCAATAAATCCCCTCGAATGTAAGTCCTACATGACACGAAAGTTTGGAAAAAAATGTCACAATACATTGTGTCACACCCGGCCCTGAGCGGCGGAAACAGCCGGGCGCGCGCGAGTGGGGATTGATACTTAAGCACGGGCCATTGCAAACATTCAAAGTAAGATTTTCATTGCGCATGAAAAGTTTAATACAAATACATTACATTGTTTTAAAGATTACATAAAAACATCCAAGTATATAAAAAAAAACTGTTGAAGATTTCCACGCCATATCCCCTTGCGCGGCGGGAACAACCACGCGCATCGAAAGGATAGAACTAAAATCTTCCAAAAAGCTAGTTTTAGATGTTCAGCGTGAGGTGCTCTAAGTGTGACTCCATACGCTACCTAGTTATCTCCTGAAAGACACGTAAAAACATTTGAATCAGTATAAACTGAGTGAGTTCACAAGTTTTAGTAACTTGCTAAATCGTATTGCATCATAATCTTGATAAAAATCATTCTGAAACATAATTCTGATAGCATCATTAAAACACATGCTTGGTAAAACATAGCTCTATCAACACATTCTGATAAAATCGTTCCGCGAGTTACGCGCGAACATTTCTGGGAACTGTGCTCGTCTGTGTAAGTGGCGCTGCCACTACGAGCTAAAATAATGTAATACCGTCCCGCGGGTTACGCGCGGACACTTCTGGAAAACTGTGCTCGTCTGTGTAAGTGGCGCTGCCACTACGAGCGAATAATACTGTAATACCGTCCCGCGGGTTACGCGCGGACGTTGTGCCGGAAAACAAGGCGCTCGTCTGCGTAAGAGGAGCGACCTCTACGAGCGGGCTCAAACCCATAGTACTGCCCCATGACCATACTAGGCACTCGTCTGTGTAAGAGGTGCGACCCCTACGAGTGGGCGGATCAAACCAGCAGTCCCTACCCTTAGAGTTCCAATGGTAAAGTGATCACTTACTCGAGTTCTAGCGCACATACATCGAAAACCTTAGATAACCGTTTGCATTGCTCGTCATGAAACATAACTTAAACACATAATCGCTTGCATAGCTTGTAAATATACCATGATAAAACATTATTTAAGTACGTGTCCCTCGCCCCGAAAACAGTTTAAAAATAGTGAAAACAGTGAAAATAGGGGCTGTGAGACTCACCTGTGGTTCTTGTTAAGGGATTAATCGAGATTCGGGTTTTCTTGGTGTTGGCCTCGGAATCGAAGGTCTAGAATACGATTAAATAACAAGAAGTATATATATTAAGATCAAGAAATAGGAGAATATAAGGGTTGGAAAGTAGATCTCAAGTTTATAACCTCGGCTTACCTAGTAACTGGAACGGAATCGAAAATAACGGATGCTTTGGGAGATGATTAGTGCAAGTTTGCAGTTCTTAAGAGAGAAGTTTGAAGTGTGTTTGGGTGATAATTTGGGTTTCATATTTATAGGCAAGCTCAAGGGAACACAATCCCTTGCTTTAGGGGATTGTAATCTTTTCATATCTAGGTGTAATGATGATAAAGTATGGAAATTATTATTGTTTATTGTTTATTTAAAAGTGGAGGAGTGGATAAAAGATCTTGATTTGATTTGGACAGGACATGCAGGTCTGGGGTTGGTGAGAATAGGGTGGCTGACAGTTGACTTTTCATGTTACAGTGTGCTTTTTCAGGTACTTTTGTCAGTGTACAGTAAAAAGTGGAAAATCTCTGAAACACGCTACTGTTTCCTTTTGGGCGGGAGTAATCTCCTTATGTCTGGAGAATAGACTAAGTGTTCTGTGCGCATCACTTTGTGCGCATAGCTTTCTGCGTGAAGGACATTTCTTTGCTGCGGGTAGGTGCGTAACCTTCTCGCAGTTAGGGACATTGAGTTTCATTTGTAGATTCTCCAGGTGGTCTTGGTATTTCAACATAGTGATCAGTTATGTTGAAGTCAATTCCATCTTGGAGCTTCGGACAAACTAGCTCTCAATGTTCCCGCCATGCGGGGAGGTTAGTTCCCTTCCGCACGCGCATAAACGATTTAGGATGCACCCGCCTTAGCATCGTGCGGGATGGTCAACCCCTAGACAACATAACGTTAAGTTACATGAAAACATAAAGCCAAAACATTCGCGCATGGCGCATATAACATATGCTCACGCTGGTTCTTAACATGGTGCGCTCGCGCAGGGCGCACATAATATGCCCGCGCTGACTATCATGGCGCGCTCGCGCAGGGCGCACATAACAAATGCACGCGCTGACTAACATGGCGCGCTCGCGCAGGGCGCACATAACAAATGCACGCGCTGACTAACATGGCGCGCTCGCGCAGGGCGCACATAACAAAATTACCTAATATTTAGGTTGATTGCTTGGTTTAAGGGATTGGGAATTTACCGGGTGTCACATTCTCCCCTCGTTAAACGAATTTCGTCCCGAAATTTAGGAGACGTTGCTGGCAGAAGCCATGTTCTGAAAGAGGTGTGGGTATTTCTGGCGCATCTGGTCTTCTCCTTCCCAAGTGAATTCAGGCCCACGCCTCGAGTTCCATTGAACCTTTACTAACTTGATTCTGCTTCTGCGTAACTTTTGTTCTTTCCAATCGGTTACTGCTATAGGTTCTTCTACGAAGTGCAGCTGTTTGTCGATGTGAATCTCTTCTAACGGCAAAATCAACGTTTCGTCAGATAAGCACTTTTTGAGGTTGGACACATGAAACGTATCATGAACTCCACTGAGTTCGGCGGGTAAACGGAGTTTATAAGCAACCGGACCGATCCTTTCCAGGATCTCAAATGGTCCAATGTAGCGCGGATTCAACTTTCCTCGCTTGCCGAAACGGGGGACTCCTTTCCATGGAGAGACTTTCAAAAGTACTTTATCCCCTACTTGAAATTCCAACGGTTTCCTTCGCACATCTACGTAGCTCTTCTGTCTGTCGCGCGCTGACTTAAGGCGATCCCTTATCTGAAAAATCTTGTCTGTTGTTTCTTGGATCAATTCTGGACCAGTCATTTGCTTGTCACCCACTTCAGCCCAGCACAGTGGGGATCTACACTTGCGCCCATACAAAGCTTCGAACGGCGCAGCCTTAATGCTTGTGTGATAACTGTTGTTGTAAGAAAATTCAACCAATGGGAGATGAGTATCCCAGCTACCTTCGAAATCGATCGCGCACGCGCGCAGCATATCTTCCAACGTCTGAATTGTTCGCTCGCTTTGCCCATCCGTTTGAGGATGATAAGCTGTACTCATATCAAGGCGAGTACCTAGAGCTCCTTGTAACGATCTCCAAAACCTTGATGTGAACCGACTATCTCTATCAGAAATGATGGACACGGGGACTCCATGTTTTGAAACTACTTCTCGAATATACAATCGGGCTAACTTCTCCATCTTATCGGTTTCCTTGATCGGCAGGAAGTGCGCTGACTTAGTTAGCCGATCCACAATAACCCAGATCGTGTCGTAACCCCCAGGTGTCCTTGGCAATTTGGTGATGAAGTCCATAGAGATTTGTTCCCACTTCCACATGGGAATTTCTGGCTGTTGAAGCAACCCTGATGGTTTCTGGTATTCAGCCTTCACCTTCGAACATGTCAGGCACTTACTGACATACGTCGCGATGGCGCCTTTAAGATTGGGCCACCAATACAGCGTTTTAACATCTTGGTACATCTTGTCTGCGCCAGGATGTACGGAATACCGCGTCTTGTGAGCTTCGTTTAATACTTGCTCGCGCAATCCTCCCTTGAGAGGGACCCATATGCGGTTAGCAAAATACCGAGTGCCGTTCTCTTTAAGTTCCAAACTTTTAATCATACCCCCAAGGGATTCGTTTTTAACACACTCTGGTTTCAAGGCTTCTTGCTGAGCGTCTCGGATGCGAGTAGAGAGATCTGCGTGTATGGTCAACCTTAGAGCCTTGACTCGTATCGTTTTTATTCGCTCCTTCCTACTTAGCGCGTCTGCTACCACATTCGCCTTTCCAGGGTGGTACTTAATTTCACAATCATAATCATTCAACAACTCCACCCATCTTCGTTGCCTCATGTTTAAATCCTTTTGATCAAATATATGTTGAAGACTCTTGTGATCCGTAAAGATTATACACTTTGTACCATAGAGGTAATGGCGCCAAATCTTTAGCGCGAAGACAACCGCTCCAAGTTCTAAATCATGCGTTGTGTAGTTCTTCTCATTGGTCTTGAGTTGGCGCGAGGCATACGCTATGACTTTGTCTCGCTGCATAAGGACACATCCGAGTCCCTGATGTGAAGCGTCGCAGTAAACAACAATGTCATCCGTCCCCTCGGGCAGAGACAGAATTGGCGCACTACATAATTTCTGTTTCAACATCTGAAACGCTGCTTCCTGACTTTCGCCCCAAACAAACTTCTTGTCTTTCTGAGTTAGCGCGGTCAGAGGTAGAGCTATCTTGGAGAAGTTCTCAATGAAGCGTCGATAGTAGCCAGCTAGTCCTAGGAATTGCCTCACCTCAGTTGGGGTTTTTGGCGCTTCCCAGTTTTCGATGGCCTTGACTTTGGAAGGATCAACGTGTATTCCTTTCTCGTTTACAACGTGACCGAGAAAGTGAACTTCTCTAAGCCAAAACTCGCACTTGGAAAACTTCGCATACAACTTTTCTTTCCTCAACAATTCCAAAATCAATCTCAAGTGTTGCTCATGCTCGGCCTTGGTCCGAGAGTAAATCAGAATATCATCTATGAACACAATCACAAACTTGTCCAAGTATGGTTTGCACACGCGGTTCATCAGATCCATGAACACAGCCGGCGCATTAGTTAGCCCGAAAGGCATCACTAAGAACTCATAATGGCCGTATCTAGTTCGGAAGGCTGTTTTCGGCACATCTTCCTCATGGACCCTAAGTTGGTGGTATCCTGACCGTAGATCTATCTTTGAATAATAACTGGATCCCTGCAACTGGTCAAATAAGTCGTCAATCCTCGGTAAGGGGTACCGATTCTTGACTGTCAGCTTGTTCAGCTCCCTGTAGTCAATACACATTCTGAACGAACCATCCTTCTTCTTAACAAACAGTACTGGAGCTCCCCAAGGTGAAAAGCTTGGGCGTATGAAACCCTTATCCAATAGTTCCTGTAACTGATTGGATAGCTCTTGCATCTCAGATGGAGCTAATCGATAAGGCGCTCGAGCTACTGGCGCAGCTCCTGGGACTAAATCAATACGAAACTCTACTTGTCGCGGCGGCGGCAATCCGGGCAAATCTTCAGGAAAAACTTCTGGAAATTCGCGCACTACCGGTAAGTCTTCAATTCTTCGCTCATCTCCTTTCTTTTCTACGACATGCGCCAGGAAGGCGTAGCACCCTTTCCTTAGGCACTTACGCGCCTTTAGGCACGAAATCAGTTTCGTCGCAACTCCCCTTCTTTCCCCTTGAATTACTAAGGTTTCTTCGTTCAACAGTGGGATCCGAACCTGCTTCTCATGGCAAATAACTTCCGCGCGGTTCTCGACTAACCAATCCATACCTACCACAATGTCAAAACTTCCCAAGTCTATTGGCAACAAGTTAATATTGAACCCGTGACCTCCCATGACTATAACACATTGTTCAGTTCTTTCGTTCGCGCATAACTGCCTACCATTGGCTAGTTCTATAGTATAAGGCGTATCTAGCCTACTGGTTGCTAAGCCTAGGGAGTTTTTAAACTCAGCAGATATAAAACTCAGGTCAGCGCCAGTATCAAATAAGACAGATGCAAAATGGCCGTTAAGCAAAAACGTACCGGTTACCACATTCGGCTCTTCTTTAGCTTCACCCGCGCCGATCACAAAAGCTCTCCCGCGAGCTTGGTTTCCCCTTTGCGGGCAATCCCGACTGAAATGCCCTGGCTTTCCGCATGCGTAGCAGTTGTCATTGGCTCCAGCTTCTTTAGCACGGCAATTCACCGTCTTGTGTCCTGGCCTGTTACATTTGGCGCACGTGACGCTCGCGCATTCACCCTCGTGGTGAAACTTGCATTTGTTGCACTATGGGTAAGGGCCACTGTATCCTTTCCTTGATGGCTCCGCGGCCTGAATCGCGTAAACCCTTGCGCTTTCCTGCTTCTTGAACGGTGGCTGCTTGGAGTCGGACCCTCGGTGGTGCGAGTTCCACTTCCTCTTGGGATCAGAGGTTCGCTGCTCGATTCCGCGCGTAGTTAACATACCCGCACGGACCGTATCCCTTGTAAGGGTGATGGCCCGCGCTACCGCTTCATCAAAGGTTGGAGGCGCTGCGGCGTTGAGCGGAACCCTAACAACAGGAGGTAACCCAAAAATATACCTCTCGATCTTCTTTTCCTCCGTGTTTGCCATGTCTGGCACCAACTGGCAAAGCTCGTTGAACCGGTTGTTGTAGGCGTCGATATCCGTTCCTACCATAGTGTGGTTCCAGAATTCCTACTGCAGACTCTGGATTTCTGCGCGAGAGCAGAACTTTCTCATCATCATTTCCTTCAGTTCCTCCCAGGTCTTGTGAAGAGCAACTTCTCGCCCCAATGTTTTCGTTTGAAGCTTCCACCAAGACGAAGCTGCCTCTTGGAACATGCAGGTCGAGTAAAGGACCTTCTGGTTCTCACTACATCCGCTAATGGAGAGAACTGTCTCCATCTTGTCAATCCAGTTGTAGAGCCCAATGGCCCCTTCGGTACCCTTGAATGGCCAAGGCCTACAGGCCATGAATGTCTTATAGGAGCATCCTTTGTCCAAGGTTCCTGATTCGGGTTCTGGGGTCTCGTTCTGACGACCCTGACTTGATTCGGCCTTGCTGGCCTCATGCGTCGCAATCGCCTGCGCGATTATTTCCGCGAGTTCCTCGGGTGTCATGGTAATTCCCTTGGCTCTAGTTGGAGGCATTCTCGCTTTAAAAGAGAATGAAAATATATCAAACTTAGCGCATGTACTCTGAGCACATAATGTTCTTTATCTTTATTCACTAGACACTGTGTGACCCGTGTTCCTAAGTGTGTGTATAGTTTCTTTTGAAAATATTTTCTTTGAAAAATATTTCATGCGATTCCCCAACGGTTATAGTCTAGGTTAAAACTTCTTTTCCTAATTCGCTATAACCAGTGCTCTGATACCAATCTGTCACACCCGGCCCTGAGCGGCGGAAACAGCCGGGCGCGCGCGAGTGGGGATTGATACTTAAGCACGGGCCATTGCAAACATTCAAAGTAAGATTTTCATTGCGCATGAAAAGTTTAATACAAATACATTACATTGTTTTAAAGATTACATAAAAACATCCAAGTATATAAAAAAAAAACTGTTGAAGATTTCCACGCCATATCCCCTTGCGCGGCGGGAACAACCACGCGCATCGAAAGGATAGAACTAAAATCTTCCAAAAAGCTAGTTTTAGATGTTCAGCGTGAGGTGCTCTAAGTGTGACTCCATACGCTACCTAGTTATCTCCTGAAAGACACGTAAAAACATTTGAATCAGTATAAACTGAGTGAGTTCACAAGTTTTAGTAACTTGCTAAATCGTATTGCATCATAATCTTGATAAAAATCATTCTGAAACATAATTCTGATAGCATCATTAAAACACATGCTTGGTAAAACATAGCTCTATCAACACATTCTGATAAAATCGTTCCGCGAGTTACGCGCGAACATTTCTGGGAACTGTGCTCGTCTGTGTAAGTGGCGCTGCCACTACGAGCTAAAATAATGTAATACCGTCCCGCGGGTTACGCGCGGACACTTCTGAAAAACTGTGCTCGTCTGTGTAAGTGGCGCTGCCACTACGAGCGAATAATACTGTAATACCGTCCCGCGGGTTACGCGCGGACGTTGTGCCGGAAAACAAGGCGCTCGTCTGCGTAAGAGGAGCGACCTCTACGAGCGGGCTCAAACCCATAGTACTGCCCCATGACCATACTAGGCACTCGTCTGTGTAAGAGGTGCGACCCCTACGAGTGGGCGGATCAAACCAGCAGTCCCTACCCTTAGAGTTCCAATGGTAAAGTGATCACTTACTCGAGTTCTAGCGCACATACATCGAAAACCTTAGATAACCGTTTGCATTGCTCGTCATGAAACATAACTTAAACACATAATCGCTTGCATAGCTTGTAAATATACCATGATAAAACATTATTTAAGTACGTGTCCCTCGCCCCGAAAACAGTTTAAAAATAGTGAAAACAGTGAAAATAGGGGCTGTGAGACTCACCTGTGGTTCTTGTTAAGGGATTAATCGAGATTCGGGTTTTCTTGGTGTTGGCCTCGGAATCGAAGGTCTAGAATACGATTAAATAACAAGAAGTATATATATTAAGATCAAGAAATAGGAGAATATAAGGGTTGGAAAGTAGATCTCAAGTTTATAACCTCGGCTTACCTAGTAACTGGAACGGAATCGAAAATAACGGATGCTTTGGGAGATGATTAGTGCAAGTTTGCAGTTCTTAAGAGAGAAGTTTGAAGTGTGTTTGGGTGATAATTTGGGTTTCATATTTATAGGCAAGCTCAAGGGAACACAATCCCTTGCTTTAGGGGATTGTAATCTTTTCATATCTAGGTGTAATGATGATAAAGTATGGAAATTATTATTGTTTATTGTTTATTTAAAAGTGGAGGAGTGGATAAAAGATCTTGATTTGATTTGGACAGGACATGCAGGTCTGGGGTTGGTGAGAATAGGGTGGCTGACAGTTGACTTTTCATGTTACAGTGTGCTTTTTCAGGTACTTTTGTCAGTGTACAGTAAAAAGTGGAAAATCTCTGAAACACGCTACTGTTTCCTTTTGGGCGGGAGTAATCTCCTTATGTCTGGAGAATAGACTAAGTGTTCTGTGCGCATCACTTTGTGCGCATAGCTTTCTGCGTGAAGGACATTTCTTTGCTGCGGGTAGGTGCGTAACCTTCTCGCAGTTAGGGACATTGAGTTTCATTTGTAGATTCTCCAGGTGGTCTTGGTATTTCAACATAGTGATCAGTTATGTTGAAGTCAATTCCATCTTGGAGCTTCGGACAAACTAGCTCTCAATGTTCCCGCCATGCGGGGAGGTTAGTTCCCTTCCGCACGCGCATAAACGATTTAGGATGCACCCGCCTTAGCATCGTGCGGGATGGTCAACCCCTAGACAACATAAAGTTAAGTTACATGAAAACATAAAGCCAAAACATTCGCGCATGGCGCATATAACATATGCTCACGCTGGTTCTTAACATGGTGCGCTCGCGCAGGGCGCACATAATATGCCCGCGCTGACTATCATGGCGCGCTCGCGCAGGGCGCACATAACAAATGCACGCGCTGACTAACATGGCGCGCTCGCGCAGGGCGCACATAACAAATGCACGCGCTGACTAACATGGCGCGCTCGCGCAGGGCGCACATAACAAAATTACCTAATATTTAGGTTGATTGCTTGGTTTAAGGGCAAAGGTGTCATGAAAGTCAATTCCTTCCATTTGCATATATCCCTTTGCAACGAGCCGTGCTTTATACCATTCTATTTCTCCGTTTGGTTTGTACTTGATTTTGTAGACCCATTTTGAGTAAATGGTTCGTTTTCCCACGGGTAGTTCTTCAGGTGTCCAAGTCCTGTTGTCTTCAAGATCTTGGATCTCGGTTTTCATAGCCTCAACCATTTTGGATTCTGTATAGCTTGACAAAAATGCTTCGGCTCATTATTCGTAGTAATGGCCGCCAAAAAACCTTTGTGAGCATTAGTAAAATTATCATAAGAAACAAAATGTGCTAAAGGATGTATCGTCGATGATTCATGATTGGAGGTGGATGATGAATGCTCATGGTCTATAGATATGGGAAGCTTCACTTCATAATCTCTAAGATAAATGGGTTGAGTTCGGTTTCTTTTAGGCTGGTTGAGATTTTCAAGCCCATCCATATTTTTTTTTATCATCAGGTATTGGATTTTGATTCTCGGGTGGGTGGTTTACTGGGCTGTTGTTGACTGCATCAAAATCTGTTGGGCCCTCAAGATTTGGGTCTGGGTTGTCAGTGGTTTAGCAAGAATCTGGTTGGGTTATGGCATCGGTAACAGTAGTCTTTCATTGGGATGTATTGGGCTCATGAATCTCACTAATTTCTTAAATAGGATTACAATTATTTAAGGCTTCATTTGTGGGCTGCCCATCATCACAGTGCTCGGTTTGAAAAGGTTCCCAATGCTTTGGCCATAAAAATATTTCTTCTTCATTTTAGGGGCTTCAACTTTCATAAATGGGAAAATTTGTGGAACAAATTTAACATCCCTTGTTACAATAATTTTCTTATGTTGGAGATCATAGATCTTGTAACCCTTTGTACCCGGTGGATAACCCATAAAAACGCCGGGCCTCCCCCTTACTTCAAATTTATCGCATTTAGTTTCCTTGCTTCGATAATATGCAAGGCAACCAAAGACTTTCAAGTGCTCATATTCAGCACTTTCGTTGTATAATAATTCATAAGGTGTTTTCCCATCAATAACATCATCGAAGGGAAGCCGGTTTATAATATGTGTGGTCGTTAAGAGACATTCCCCCCAAATCTTGGTAGGTGTAACATTCGTTACTTTTTAAACCCGAAAACCCGATCCATTTTAAATTTTTGGTTTTGTTATAAATTTATATGTGTATAAATATATATTTCTCAAGTCTGTTTCGTGTATTTATATGACTTTCATTAAATGTTATTTGAATTCGTATTTATATTCGTTTAAACGAGTCGTTTCATTGTATTCATGTTTAACCTACATCATTAAATTAATATTCACGATGATTTACGAATTTAGTTCGTTCGTTTTCTTTTTTTTTCATTTTGTGCAACTAACGAAACTTTGGGATTTAGAGTTTCTATTCAAACGATCTTCCAACTATCCGAGGACAATTTGAAAATGTCCAAGTTATATAAATTCTTCTTTATTTTTATCACCATTCAAAGTACAAGGTTCAAATTGCAACTTATACTACAAAATTGTAATTTAATAAAACTTGATAGTACAAGGGTTTAATGTGTAATTATATTAAAATTATATTATTCCAGCCCAACCCCCGTCCCATTCCCGTTTTTTCCGGCCGGTGTCGCCGGTGGCGGCGCCAGAAGCCCCAAACACCCTCAAAACAAAGTCTTTAATTCAATTAAACTATATAAAAAACCAATAATCGTCAATATAATATCATAACAAACTAAATTAATTGCGTTTTAACACCGCGAATCACCCCGTAATAGCCGCCGGAATTCTTGGAAATCACATTAACATGATTGACGCTTAGATGCTCCAATTAGTTGTATAAATATGGACCTAAGCTTCATTACAACTCGCTCACAGCTCTCTTTCTCTCTAATTCTCTCTGTATTTGGCCGTAATTGTTCATCAAGCTTCAGCTCCGGCGAAGTACTGGTTCTCCATTAAATCAACACCTTTAAAGGTAACTGTTATGTGCATTTGATTAGCGATGATTCAATAAACAAAACCCCTAAAGTAATTTTAACAATCAATGAACATAATCGTTGAATTGGAATTAGGGTTCTTACGGTGAAGAAGATGAATCTGGGCTAGTATATATATATAATTGATTTCATAACATAACTGAATTATGTTGCTGGTCCACTGGTTAGAGCATGTCCATATTACGCGCGAGACCCGGGTTTGAAACCAGGGTCAGACGGTTTTAAACATAATTTTTTTGTTATATATTAATAATCAATATATCATGAACTGCTAATATATTTAAGTAATAAAAACCACAACTTTAATGAATATAAGCTCTAGAACAGTTGGTTAACACTTGGACCTCGTAACCTAGAGACCCGGGTTCGAAAACAAGCTTAGGCACCATTTTTTTTATTAGTTAACAATTATTTAATATTTATATTTAATCAATTAAAAATCATAATAAAACTATAAAATATTTATAAACTAAATAAAAAATTATATAAATTAAATATAAAATATATCTCACCTTTTTACACTTAAAAACCAAAATTTGCCATTTTCGTAAACCGTAATTAAAAATCATTTGTTAATGATAAAAGTAAACTTTAATTCTTTAAAAAAATCATTTTTTAAACAATAATTTTAATACCAACTTATAATCCTTAGTTCAAGTAATTCGAACATGCAAACCTCGTACCTTTGTCGTTTAAATATATATATACCATAATATTAATCAAGTTGCCGTTAAAACATTATAATCGAAAGATATAAAATATTATATTAATCAAGGCTTTAAAATCTACACAATATCAATTAAGTCCTAACCAAACTTACACAATAATTAACACTAATAAATCCGTTAGATTAGTCGTTAAATGTGGTAGTTATTTTTACTTATAGTTCGTACGGATCGCTCGTTTCGGCTTTCGTGACGCGTTCGGTTCTTTGCCATTCTCAATCCTTTCAACACTTTCCTTTTACCTCAATTTCCTAAGTGAGTTTCTCGCAACCCCTTTTTAAACGTTTTCATATTTGGGGTAGCATATGTATCTATTACAAATTCAAGTATTACGATTTCAATTACAAACTACAATTCACTATATGGACTTGTGTGTTACTTGATTACTTGCACGTTGTAGCCTCAATAAGTATGATCATACGCTCCCCTTTGCACTCAGGTCCATTTGTATCGAGTGGAAAAGGGCCTCATTATCCGAGTACGTTGGTTGTTACCTACTGGAAAGGATCTTACTTGCGCGATTACCTGAGTACGTTGGTTAATACCAACTGGAAAGGACTTTACTTACTCGTTTATCACTTATCCATGAATTGTATGATTTTTACGTATTATATCAAACTGTGGGAATCTCACCAGCTATGTTCATAGCTGACTTTATTTTATACATATGTTACAGGTGTAAAGATACGAGGATGAAAGTTAGAATATACATAGCATGACTATAGGATATTTAAAGAACTTATCATTTGTTTATTTATTTGTTACAACTTGTATTATTTGGCAAACTTGTGTTACATGAAAATTTAAATGAAATAATGTTATTATGGTCACCTAATAGTGTCACGTGTGTTTGAGCAATCTGTACGTCACACTCAGGCATTTCCGCTTTAGCCGGGGTGTTACCGTAGGAAGATTTGCTTTGAATTTTAAAGCTCTAGCAGTTTCTAAGAGGTGTCGATGTTTTTGTTCAACTACGCCATTTTGTTGTGGTGTGTGTGACTCGTGGTTTCAAGAGCAATACCTTCTCAAGCATAAAAATCTAGCATGTTGTTTGACGTGAACTCGCCTCCATTGTCGCACCTAATTCTTTTAATGTTCTTTTCAAATTGAGTTTGTACCATTTTGTGAAAATTAAATAAGTGGGTACTTGCCTTGTGCTTATGTTTGAGAAGAAAAACCAAAACATCACAACTAATATCATCAACGATGGCAAGGAAATAATTTGCACATGTGAAAGAGGGCGTTCGATACTTTCCCCACACGTCACAGTGTATGAGGTCAATACAAGTGCTAGTTTTTGTGGTACTTATTGAAAAGGGCAATCTAGTAAACTCTGCCTTAATACAAGAATCACAAATACCATTCGTTTTCAAAGATACGTCCTTAATAAAATCAACATGAGAAAGTTTAGAAATAGATGTATGACCTAATCGTTTATGCCAGGTGTTACCGGTTACCATCATTGCTTCCCTCTTTATTCCTGTTGTCCCCATCTTATATAGACCCTTGACACATTCACCCGCTCCAATAAATCCCCTCGAATGTAAGTCCTACATGACACGAAAGTTTGGAAAAAAATGTCACAATACATTGTAAGTCATTCGATAATTTACTGGCAGATAACAAGTTGCATTTGAAATCTGGAACGCGTAAAACATTTTTAATGTTTTATTCCATTTGGCAAAAGTGTAGTGCCCACAAACTTCAACGGGTATCGTTGTACCGTTCGGTATGGTAACCGGGCATTCGTAATCTCTTTTTGTTAAATTTTTAAGCAAGGAAATATCAAAAGTAAAGTGCTCGGTAGCACCCGAGTCAATAATCCATTTACCTTCACCTTTAACATTACCTGCCACGTTCGCAGCCGGTGCATCTTCCTTTTTGATGGCTTATTCCTTTTTACCAAAGAAATCAACAAACTCTTTGTATTGCTCAATATTTAGTCCAGGTATGGGACTTGCCTAAACTTCAACGTTTGTTGCCTTTGGCTTGTTTTGCTTCCCTTTAGCCGGCCACCATTCTGGGTAACTAACTCGGTTAAAACATACATCTTTATTATGGCCATCTTTACCACACAAGTCGCAATGCCTCAGCTGGTTCATTACGTTTATTATCTTTACAAACGGGCTTGCTTTGCACCTGACGTTGGTCTCGCTTGGCTGGAATGAAGGACTGAAAAACAGCAGAAGTTGTGGTTGCTGTTCTGTTTCCAGCAACAGCTTGTTGTGTCTCATCATCAAGAATAAGATGGAAAGCGGATCCAAGGGTGGGTGTCGGTTGCATAGCCAATATTTGGGAATTGGGATCTTATTGTTCCAACATCTGCATCTAACCCTAGCAAAAATTCGTAAAGCTTCTATCTATCTTTGAGATCGGTGAGCTTCTTTGACAGGTTGCAAGAACACCCGTCACAATTGCAAATCGGTATTGGAAAAACCGATTGTATTTCATCCCATAATGCATGTAACTTCGTGAAGTATGTTGAAACGGACATTGACGTGTGCGAATATATATATGAAATTTGGATAAAAGTTTCACACAAATCGGGTTTTAAAAATTGGTTTTCACCAACAACCAAACCACACACGAAAGGCAAGTGTACCTATCGTTTGTAGCAAAGTATCGGTAAGAACCAAGTGTCAATCCATAGACACGGTTAACTTTTGATACTAAATCTTTGTAATTAATTTAACCAAACAAACAATCCAAATAATTTTTTTTTAAGTAACTAAACTAGCATACAACAATGACAAAGCAAATAAAATACAACTAATAATCAATCCAAACAAGGCTACTTAGACTATGCATCCACTCAAACTTAGTGACAAAATAGCAATGATAATGACAAACATCATGTATTAAGCACCAACATTAAATTCCAATCAAGGCAACCTAATACTAGTAACAAAACAACATGATGGGTTTTCAACAAGTTAATAACCATAGATTAGTAAATTTGTCAAAACTACCTAATCTCATAATCAAAGGAAAGCTAGAATGAAAATAACAAACTAACCACCCAAAATCATGTAAAATAGACAAATTCAAGAACACTAGTTAAACACATGAAACTTTTAATTAGCAAAATATGAACCAAGAATTATGGCCTTAATCCCTAGCAAATATTAACCAATTCCAAGAATCATATTATCACCATACAATTTTCCAATATCAAGTGATAGGTTTCATGCTTGTTAAAATTTATAACCAAGTTAATTTTCACTAGTCATTCATAACTTAGTGATATAAACAAAGTATGCATACACAAACTAAGTTCATAAACAAATACTCAACACATAGTTTTTCCAACATATTATGGCTAAGCATCTATCAAACTAACAAGACTAGGAATTAAAACAAGCATTCAACCATCAAACTCTATTCAAGAACATATCATACCTCAAAAAGAATACCAACTTGCCAAAATCATGCATAGATAAAATATCACATAAATAGGAGTTTCAACATAATCTAAGTAGTAAAAGTATTAGCCCATAAGGCTTAATACAACCAAAATCAAAATAGTCTTACAAAGCATTGTTAGAAACAAGAAATTGCAAACTAAGATGAATGATGAATGCTACTTGCAAGGATGATCATACAAGATGGAAGCCTTGAATTCTCCCTAGCAAACACACAACAATTTTCCAGAAATTTAGAGAATTCCCCTAAGGCTCCACACTTGAAATGGGGGTAGTGAAGGTATATTTAAGCTTCTGGACGTCTGGCACGGCTCGTGCACGGGCATGCACGGTCGTGCATATAAGTGGAAAGTCAACACCCTGCTTTAGCCTGACCAAAAGGTCAGATTTCTCTGTTCTGGCATGGTCATCGGCACGGGCCCGCACGGGCCGTGCAGATCCTGCACGGGCCATCCGCACGACCATGCACGGTCGTGCACCTTTGAATTTGCGGCACTGGCTCTGGCACGGGCAAGCATGGTCGTGCAAGTCTGGCAGGTTGCACATTTTGTCCCCGAAACGCCCTCTTTTCATGTTTTCTTTGTCGGGCGGGCGCCCGGGACCTGTAAATTCACAAATAACTCTAATAAGTACCAAAACCAATGAATTTGCATGGAGTTTAACACAAATATGAGGATAATTCAATGCAATAAGATGTACACATTGTGTTACATCAGACATACCTTCTTGTGTGATAGCGTTAAGGGTCTGCTTCAATTCATATGCCCTAGGGGCACTCACCTTCCCGAAATATTCTTTCAAGTCTGCCTAAATCGCTTGAGTGGTTGTAGCGTACCTCACGCTGGTTCGAATTTCCTTCTCCATGGCGGTGTGCAATCACCCTTTTATCATCGCGTCACACCTCATCCAAGCCATGTAAGTGCTTGAATCAGGTTATGGCCTTTTTATGGTTCCATCAATGAATTCGACTTTGTTCTTGGCGAACAAGAAATTCAACATTTCTTGTGACCAATCAGTATAGTTGGCATCTGTAAGCACATCATTGACGTGCATCTGCCTCGGATAGTCCGAAGCATGGACGTGGTACAGAGAGTTGTGGTCGAAGACATTGGTTTCATTTTCTTGGCACTTCCCATGTCGTCTTTTCCTCCTGCCATGGTACTGTTTTTTTTTATCTTATGGTTGCTCTGGTACCATAAAACTTTTTGTTATAATAATAATGGTAGAGAATTCAAAAGTGTGTATTTATATTGTATCATACATTACAAAGAAAGACCAATTATATAAGAAAATGGTCAAAGTAAAAACATGTAATACAATCTGTTAAGACATAAAATAAGGTAAACAATCATTTGGATAAGGAAAAGCAATATGTGAGGAAGGGAAACCATCCCACCAATCTTGCTCGTGAGGAAGGAAAGGAATCCCACCAATCTAGCCCATAATTTTGTCCAATCTCGTCCATTACATTTTGGGCCAAAATATAATTTGTGGCCCAAAAATATAATTATAGGCCTAATTATTTTGTTAGCTATATATTTATCAATTTTATAAGTTACTTTTTTTTTAATAAAGAATGCACATCCAGAAACTTATTGATAGTTTCTTTTTCTTTTGATGAAAATTGTTTACAAGCCACAACTATTTTTCTAATTCAATCATCATTCTCTTAAGTTTATACACTCAACGCCATTGATCGATACATAATAAAAGAAGTAACACATAAGTATCTAGGAAACACATGTGTCAAAAATGCTCAGCTACAAGTTGTTT